>NC_045786.1:27707836-28019249 GCF_009873245.2 Balaenoptera musculus | reverse complement strand
GATGAATTTTTATTATTTTTATTACCATTTTCTATTTTAGCTGGTAATCATTCCCCTCTGAATAGTTACACTGAAAAGTTTCGCAATAACATTCAAATCAGTTATATAATTAGATTTAATTATGTTAAAAGGGGAAGAGGGACTTCAATTTGCAGCTTTTAATTCCAGAGTTCTCCAAATAATAATTGACACCAAATACAAACAGTTCCAATTGTGGGAATTAGAATAAGCACCCTCACCTGTCCTGACACGAGCAGAAATTGGCAGGAACAGCAGATCCGAAATAGGAAAAGCATGTCCTCAATCATAAATTAAGTCCCACATATAACTGAAATCTTATATCAAGTGATGCATTTTTTGTGACACATTTCCAGGCCAAGCCAAGGTGCAGGAACAAACTGTGGCATTTGTGATTTTTGTCCCAAATCATACACATTTTGCACCTTTTCCTTGAACTCACTCTGAACATGCAGAAGTCACTCTCCATATCGGCTGCTTGTCAGTTTCTCCATACATGTGATTTTCATTGCTCTCATGATTTGTTTCATATTGCCATTTAAATATTTGCTGTTACTTAAATCCTCTGAATTCAATCTGGTCTCCCCACTTTGTCACTTGGCCTTGAGATGGCCTTATTTTACCCTTGCTTGAGCATTTAGCACTATGCTTCGAAAGAACTAGGTCTAGAAGAATCTTGGCTTAATTGTATTTCAATATAGATGTCGTTAACTCGATGTTATTTTCTGAATTTCTAATTGTCTTCTGGCTTTTCACCTGTCAAGGGAGCACAGACTCTTTGAGAACAAAGATTACAGGTTATGCTGCTGAACCAGTGGCCTGATCAAGCAGACAGTACCACCGTTTGATCCATGTCATCAAGAGACATCCTCAACCCCATTTGATGGACCACGAGTACTAAAATCTTAGTGACCCTGGCATAGCCAATGGGTCAAGAATGCAATATTTTTTAAGGTGCTTTTAAAAAATAGCCTGACAAAACCAGTGCAATGAGGGACATCAGTAAGCCTCATTTTTTACTCCATAATTTAGTTTCTCCCCTTCTTTTTTGAAAAGAAAACTAGGTCAGCAAAAATGGGAAAGTGTTGTATAATAATCACTACAAATCACTTAGAGTTCTGGTTCAAGGGGTTTTAACCTGGTAATAAATTATCCTTCTGAGATGAGACTCAGAGTTAATTATGTCCATTACTCTAATTTTATTTCATATCTAGAGGGGAACTAAGGAGAAGAGATCACAGATAACTCACCGCCAAAAGCCTCTAAATTTTTCCTTTGTTACATTGAAGAATATTCTAAATGTTCTGCACCATCTCGGGCCAGTGTGGAGGGGGGCGCTTTCATTTTATGCTGAACAAAGTAGCAAGAAATGGACTCGTAGGAGGGCTGAGAAGTAATTTTTTCTATTTGTAGACATCCGTTAAAATGCCTCTTTCTCATCATGGCTCCACCCAGGTCTTTAGTGAAAGGATCTATCCTTCTCAGTCAGACACTGGATATTCAATCTGGCCCCTGTGCTCCCTGCCTCAGAACTCGATGCTCTAATACTGTAAAAGCCTAATTAGCCCGAAACCACATAATCAACCAGAATTCTCACCGCAGGAATAGGTAGGTCACACAAATCATGAGAAGGGAAGTTTGATCAGGAATTGAGACAAAAATTACTGATATCCTGTGCTTAAAAATCAAATCAGAAACCTGTGCTTCCTCTATGGAATGAAATGGAGTTTCTTAATAATTACCCTGAAAAATCTCAAGAACTTCAGTCATTAAAAATGATTCAGTTACGGTGATGAGTCTATACCGACTTGTGATGGAAATGTAACTTGACTATTTTTGAATGATTTGTAACTACTGAGGCTTAAACAAATATGGTTTCTCAGATAGTATCTTTCATTGCCCAACAAGAATATTTGAATAGTTGTACAGGTACTTAACTTTCGGGTAATGAAAGTTCATCCCATATATGCTGTTCTGTTGTATAGACTTAAAATACACACAATTGGAAAATTTCCTACAGTACATTTTAAATAATTTTTTCAAGTTGTTAACATTTATATCCTCCAAATTAATCCCTCTTTTTTTTTCTCACATTCTTAATTTTTGGAGGATTAGACCAGATCTTTTCTTCTATGCTGTGATTAACTAAAAGATAAACCTTTAATGCCTTTATATTAAATTTGAAGATTAGATGTATATGACAAGAACACATGCAATTTCTTGTACCAGCAAACTCTGTTATAAAAGCCCTGGCACAAACATCAATTAATCTGAGCCGTGTAACCTCATCTCCTGGAGTGCGTCTAGGAAATGGATCATCCTAGTGTAAACAGGTTTGCTGAACTGTCTTGACTGGGTAAGTTATAGACACGATAGCTCTGAATTTTTTCCCTAATGATTGTCCCCAAAGTTTAAGTAAATCCCCTTTCATGCTTGGTGGCACATCTCACAATACTCCTTTAAACAGGTGGCAGCACTTCCTGTGTAACGTTGATCATTCAGAGCAGACCTGGAGATTTCTGCATCAGGGATGGGTAGCCAGGGGTGAGGGGCTGCCTGTCTTTCTTCAGGCTGCAGGGGCGCGGCCACCAGAAGTTCCACGTGTCTCTTGGAGACAGACGAGCTACTCTGCTTTCTGATCCCACTCAAGAGAAGGAACACTCTTGCCCTCATGGCCAATGACTCCTCTGCTCCCACCCTCCCTGACTGTCTTCTGCTAGAGGTCAATTATGGATTTGGAAAGGGAGATGGATTGACTTCAGTGGGTCCACTCCTTTCCATTTATCATCATTGTTGAGGGTATATCTGGCCCCAGGGTTTCATGGCCATCTTTAGAATGCTGTGTTTTATCCCCACTTTTGAACCCAAACTGACAATTCCAGGACAATATGAAAAATCTCCTCCACACAGAATGTCATGCTAAGCAAGACTGTGAAGGCTTTTTACATTTTATAAACACTCAACTTGGGATTTCAGAATGGGTTTACATCAACAAATAAAGGAATAAAGAAATTATATATAATTTGAAAATTTGTTATAAGTAAATATATATTTATATATATATATATTATATATATATATTATATATATATATATATAAATCTTTGATCATGTAAAGTTGTTAAAACCATAGGATACAGGGTTGATGGACAGCTGTATAATGGATGGGTCAGACTGACAACCCCTTAAACCACTGATCATTCCAGAAAATGAGACAACTAATTTACAGGGAAATTAAGTTCTACAGGAAAATTAATTTTAATTTTAATTTAAAATTTAAGATTTTAAATTTTAAAAAGATTTAAGAAACATCGGCTAAATAAAGTGAGTCTTGGATATTAGATGTTATTCAGTGGTTATCTACTTTTAGGTATGATGATAATATTGTGGTTATGTTTTTAAAAGTTCTTATCTGTTAGAAAGGCATATCAAATATTTGTAGGAGAAATGATATGATGGCTGGAATTTGCTTTAAAATATTCAAATAAATAAATAAATATGTGTGAAAGAAGAAACAAAATTTGCAAGTTTTTCATAATGATTGAAGCTAGATGATGGGTACTTCACATTATTTTTCAAAGTCCCACCTTTTCTCACATCGTCAAGCCTCACTTGTCTTGTTTTTCTTGCTTTGGCACCGTGGCCTCCACTGTTAACCCTTATACTTGACCCAGTGTCTTCACTGTTATTCTTTAAATGACCCCAAGTTTTCATGCTGTTCTCTCACTCCCAGGGTAGCCAGTCAGTGTACATACTAGTCTCTCATAATATTAGCAGGGTTTCTAGTTGGTTCTGGTGGAAGTGTCGAGACCACCATCCCTGGCCCCATAGATCATTATCCCCTTCTGAACACCCCACAAAGCAGAGACCACAGGCCCCGTCCTTGGAAAGTCCACCTGAACATTACTCTGGCCTTCAGGGCAGGGATGCTAGAGGGAAAGTTCCCCTGAATCCTTGCACTGTCTCCCTACTTCATGTCACAGTACGAGTGACATGATGATTTCAGTCCAACGACTTCACGTTAGCATTTACCGTTCATTGCATTGAGCCATATAGGGTAGGTTTCAGGTATTTCTGAATTGGAATATGCATGCAGGTGTAAGGAGGGTCATTCGGTCATTCATGTATTCTGTGAAAAAAAATGTTTTACTGAGTGATGCACTAGCATCACACTAAATGTTGAGAACATAAACATGAAAGTATATCTCCCTGCATTCATGTTGCTGCGGCCAGGTGTTGTCTTAGGTAGATTACCCCAGACTTCCGTAGATCCTGAGATGCAGCATTGAGAAGTGAGATGGAGAAGGCAGGGAAGCCAGGGAAGAACGTGGTGATGAGCAGGTAACCACCGGGGGAGCCAGGGCTCCGTTCCCTCGGCATCTCTAGGAGACGACGTGAAATGGACCCCAACACGTGAGCAGCACAGTGCATCGTTGAACCTCCGACGGAGTTGGAAAGGGTTTAGCAATTTGCTTAACTTGCCATTTCCTGACATAATGAGGAAATCAATTTGTCTTGCCATTCAAAATGCTTGTGAGTTCAGAATAATTCAACAAGAATCTTTTGTGATAAGCAGAAATAAAATGGCAAGAACTTGCTCATAAACTCAAAATCAGGGATCGTTTACAGATAAAACCACATTAATTTACTGAGTGGGACCCTCCACATTTGCGTCTATAGAAACAAGCTTTTTGGTAAAGATTCATTTTGCACTGGCGAGTGATATACTATGAAGCCCAGAGGGTATGCCCTGGGGTGTGATGGTGAGGTTTGCTTTGAGGATGATTGTAAGATAAGGAACAGCTGAAAGAAGCAAAAGAAACATGAAAGGAAAAGCGAGGCTATGGTTTTGGAAATGTTTCAGTGCAAAACTGAAACACGAGTATGTACTATTTAAACAACAAAAAAATGGCTTGGAGGTCCACCTATGCAGAGAGGTCCTGGAGGAAGAATTGGAGAAGCCGGGTAAAATGGAAAGAAGAAATGAGCGTCTTATTAGAGTGGGGAAAGGCATGTGTGACAAAGACAAGATAAAGGCGAGTGTCAACAGTTCAAATGCCTCCTCTTCTCCTGGAAGAGAATGGTGAGATGGATCTGTAATTGGAACCATGCTTAAAAGAGCAAGGCAGCTGCTTTTCTTAGTGGTGTCATCAGTGACGTTGGAAAGATCTATGCGCTTCTGAAAAGTGACCAAGAACTAACAGTCTTGGCCCAGTGACATGGCCCAGAACAGTGTGTTCAACACATCCAAGAGGATGCAAGGCTACTCTGAAGACACTGTGATAAAAATGTGTTTGCCTTGGGTTTGGCAATAATAAAGGCATAGTACACCCATTGCTATTCCCAGGAAAACAAATAAGCTGGGATACTTCGAAACAGATCAGCACAAAACCCCCTTTTACTTGTTTTTTCTTAATGGGACTAAGCAGAGCTATGATATCAACGGGGAGGGGGAAGATGAACGGCCATTGAAACTCAAGCTTGCTTAAACCTGCAAGCTTAATGTTTCAATCAAAATGTAATATAATTAAACTTTTTAATGATATAGTATTTTGTTGTTTTGTCAGCAGAGTGAATAGCTCATATTATCCAAGAAGGGCTAAAAAAAAGGAGGATGCTACCCAGTAATAGTCAAAGAAATGAAGGAATCCATGAGGAAATTCATGAAAAATCACACTGATAGAGATGATATATTAATATTGAGATGTTATGGAATAGCTAGAGGAAAAAATATATATATAGTATTAACAAAGCTAGCCTAGAGAAGTAGATTCCTCAGTCAGACTAAGATGCTTGTTCTGAGACGCTCTGGATAATGAGGACACTGGCCAGAAAGGAAGTGTCGAGGGAAACGAGAAGCCGAGGCAGATTCCAGGGAAACTCAACATAGAAAGCCGAGGAGTTATACTCCAGAAATGAGACCATTGAGTTTAAATTATTTTGGGGGTTTCAAATTCTACACAATTACAATGCATAATGTGTTAGACAAAATGTAAGAGAGAGATAGAAATTCAGGGAGAGGAAGACCTACTAAGAAAAAAATATTGCACATGTATTTTTAGTATTTTTGTATATTGGCATTATTTTAGTATTTTATATTTTAATATAAATATTTTAGTATTTTTAGTCACCCATGAGTTTGATATGAAAATAAAATTATTTTAAAACCATGGTCAATGCTCACTGAGCCTGCCGGCTCTGGAGGGGCCCCAGCAGCCAAAGCCATGACAGTTCTGGGGACCATGAGCTGGATCACTCATCCTGGGGTAAGCCAGCTGCCATGTCATGAGGACACTCAAGCAGTCCTAAGGAGAGATCCATGTGGCAAGGAACTGAGACCTCCTACCTACAGCCACATGACCGTGTGGATGACAGGCTCTTGGTGCTCCAGCTAGGCATCAGGGCTGTGCCTCTGCGGTGGGAGAGCCAAGTTCAGGGCACTGGTCCACAAGAGACCTCCCAGCTCCACGTAATATCAAATGGTGAAAATCTCCCAGAGATCTCCATCTCAACGCCAAGACCAGGCTCCACTCAACGACCAGCAACCTACAGTGCTGGGCACCCTACACCAAACAACAAGCAAGACAGGAACACAACCCCATCCATTAGCAGAGAGGCTGCCTAAAATCATAAAAAGGCCAGAACACACCACCATGCATGGACCTACCCACCAGAAAGACAAGACCCAGCCTCACCCATCAAAACACAGGCACTAGTCCCCTCCACCAGTAAGCCTATGCAACCCACTGAATCAACCTTAGCCACTGGGGACAGACACCAAAATCAACGGGAACTACAAACCTGCAGCCTGCAAAAAGGAGAGCCCAAACACAGTAAGTTAAACAAAATGAGAAGACAGAGAAACACACAGCAGATGAAGGAGCAAGGCAAAAACCCACTAGACTTAACAAATGAAGAAGAAATAGGCAGTCTACCTGAAAAATAATTAAGAATAATGATAGTAAAGGTGATCCAAAATCTTGGAAATAGAATGGAGAAGATACAAGAAACATTTAACAAGGACCTAGAAGAACTAAAGAGCAAATAAACAGTGATGAACAACACAATAAATGAAATTAAAATTTCTCTAGAAGGGATCAATAGCAGAATAACTGAGGCAGAAGAACGGATAAGTGACCCAAAAGATAAAATAGTGGAAATAACTACTGAAGAGCAGAATAAAGAAAAAAGAATGAAAAGAATTGAGGACAGTCTCGGAGACCTCTGGGACAACATTAAACACATGAAAATTCGAATTATAGGGGTCCCAGAAGAAGAAGGGAAAAAGAAAGGGACTGAGAAAATATTCGAAGAGATTATAGTTGAAAACTTCCCTAATATGGGAAAGGAAATAGTTAATCAAGTCCAGGAAGCACAGAGAGTCCCATACAGGATAAATTCAAAGAGAAACACACCAAGACACATATTAATCAAACTATCAAAAATTAAATACAAAGAAAAAATATTAAAAGCAGCAAGGGAAAAACAACAAATAACGCACAAAGGAATCCCCATCAGGTTAACAGCTGATCTTTCAGCAGAAACTCTGCAAGCCAGAAGGGAGTGGCAGGACACATTTAAAGTAATGAAGGAGAAAACCTACAACCAAGATTACTCTACCCAGCAAGGATCTCATTCATATTTGATGGAGAAATTAAAACCTTTACAGACAAGCAAAAGCTAAGAGAATTCAGCACCACCAAACCAGCTTTACAACAAATGCTAAAGGAACTTCTCTAGACAGGAAACACAAGAGAAGGAAAGGACCTACAATAACAAACCCAAAACAATTAAGAAAATGGTCATAGGAACATACATATTGATAATTACCTTAAATGTAAATGGATTAAATGATCCAACCAAAAGACATAGACTGGCTGAATGGATACAAAAACACGACCTGTATATATGCTGTATACAAGAGACCCTCTTCAGACCTAGGGACACATACAGACTGAAAGTGAGGGGGTGGAAAAAGATATTCCATGTAAATGGAAATCAAAAGAAAGCTAGAGTAGCAATTCTCATATCAGACAAAATAGACTTTAAAATAAAGACTATTACAAGAGACAAAGAAGGACACTACATAATAATCAGGGGATCAATCCAAATAGAAGATATAACAATTGTAAATATTTATGCACCCAGTATAGGAGCACCTCAATACATAAGGCAAATACTAACAGCCATAAAAGGGGAAATCGACAGTAACACAATCATAGTAGGGGACTTTAACACCCCACTTTCACCAATGGACAGATCATCCAAAATGAGAATAAAAAAGGAAACACAAGCTTTAAATGATACATTAAACAAGATGGACTTAATTGATATTTATAGGACATTCCATCCAAAAACAACAGAATACACATTCTTCTCAAGTGCTCATGGAACATTCTCCAGGATAGATCATATCTTGGGTCACAAATCAAACCTTGGTGAATTTAAGAAAATTGAAATCGTATCAAGTATCTTTTCTGACCACAGCGCTATGAGACTAGATATCAATTACAGGAAAAAAACCTGTAAAAAATACAAACACGTGGAGGCTAAACAACACACTACTTAATAACCAAGAGATCAATGAAGAAATCAAAGAGGAAATCAAAAAATACCTAGAAACAAATGACAATGAAAACACGATGACCCAAAATCTATGGGATGCAGCAAAAGCAGTTCTAAGAGGGAAGTTTATAGCAATACAATCCTACCTTAAGAAACAAGAAACATCTCAAATAAACAACCTAACCTTACACATAAAGCAGTTAGAGAAAGAAGAACAAAAAAACCCCAAAGTTAGCAGAAGGAAAGAAATCATAAAGATCAGATCAGAAAAATGAAAAAGAAATGAAGGAAATGATAGCAAAGATCAATAAAACTAAAAGCTGGTTCTTTGAGAAGATAAACAAAATTGATAAACCATTAGCCGGACTCAACAAGAAAAAAAGAGAGAAGACTGAAATCAATAGAATTAGAAATGAAAAAGGAGAAGGAACAACTGACACTGCAGAAATACAAAGGATCATGAGAGATTACTACAAACAACTATATGCCATTAAAATGGACAACCTGGAAGAAATGGACAAATTCTTAGAAATGCACAACTTTCCAAGACTGCACCAGGAAGAAATAGAAAATGTGAACAGACGAATCACAAACACTGAAATTGAAACTGTGATTAAAAATCTTCCAACAAACAAAAGCCCAGGATCAGATGGCTTCACAGGTGAATTCTATCAAACATTTAGAGAGGAGCTAACACCTATCCTTCTCAAACTCTTCCAAAATATAGCAGGGGGAGGAACACCCCCAAGCTCATTCTACGAGGTCATCATCACCCTGATACCAAAACCAGAAAAAGATGTCACAAAGAAAGAAAACTACAGGCTAATATCACTGATGAACATAGATGCAAAATCCTCAACAAAATACTAGCAAACAGAATCCAACAGCACATTAAAAGCATCATGCACCATGATCAGTGGGGTTTATCTCAGGAATGCAAGGATTCTTCAATATATGCAATCAATCAATGTGATACACCATATTAACAAATTGAAGGAGAAAAACCATATGATCATCTCAATAGATGCAGAGAAAGCTTTCGACAAAATTCAACACCCATTTATGATAAAAACTCTGCAGAAAGTAAGCATAGAAGGAACTTTCCTCAACATAGTAAAGGCCATATATGACAAACCCACAGCCAACATTGTCCTCAATTCTGAAAAACTGAAACCATTTCCACTAAGATCAAGAACAAGACAAGGTTGCCCACTCTCACCACTATTATTCAACATAGTTTTGGAAGTTTTAGCCACAGCAATCAGAGAAGAAAAAGAAATAAAAGGAATCAAAATCGGAAAAGAAGTAAAGCTGTCACTGTTTGCAGATGACATGATACCATACATAGAGAATCCTAAAGATGCTACCAGAAAACTACTAGAGCTAATCAATGAATTTGGTAAAGGAGCAGGATACAAAATTAATGCACAGAAATCTCTTGCATTCCTATACACTAATGATGAAAAATCTGAAAGAGAAATTAAGGAAACACTCCCATTTACCAATGCAACAAAAACAATAAAATACCTAGGAATAAACCTACCTCAGGAGACAAAAAACCTGTATGCAGAAGACTATAAGACACTGATGAAAGAAATTAAAGATGATACAAATAGATGGAGAGATATACCATGTTCTTGGATTGGATGAATCAGCATTGTGAAAATGACTATATTACCCAAAGCAATCTACAGATTCAATGCAATCCCCATCAAACTACCAATGGCATTTTTCACAGAACTAGAACAAAAAAAATTCACAATTCGTATGGAAATACAAATGACCCTGAATAGCCAAAGCAATCTTGAGAAAGAAAAATGGAGCTGGAGGAATAAGGCTCCCTGACTTCAGACTATACTACAAAGCTACAGTAATCAAGACAGTATGGTACTGGCACAAAAACAGAAATATAGATCAATGGAACAGAATAGAAAGCCCAGAGATAAACCCACACACATATGGTCACCTTATTTTTGATAAAGGAGGCAAGAATATACAATGGAGAAAAGACAGCCTCTTCAATAAGTCATGTTGGAATAACTGGACAGCTACATGTAAAAGAATGAAATTAGAACACTCCCTAACACCATACACAAAAATAAACTCAAAATGGATTAAAGACCTAACTGTAAGGCCAGACACTATCAAACTCTTAGAGGAAAATATAGGCAGAACACTCTATGACATAAATCACAGCAAGATCCTTTTTGACCCACCTACTAGAGAAATGGAAATAAAAACAAAAATAATCAAATGGGACCTAATGAAGCTTAAAAGCTTTTGCAGAGCAAAAGAAACCATACACAAGATGAAAAGACAACCCTCAGAATGGGAGAAAATATTTGCAAATGAAGCAACTGACAAAGGATTAATCTCCAAAATTTACAAGCAGCTCATGCAGCTCAATATCAAAAAAACAAACAACCCAATCCAAAAATGGGCAGAAGACCTAAATAGACATTTCTCCAAAGAGGATATACAGATTGCCAACAAACACATGAAAGAATGCTCAACATCACTAATCATTAGAGAAATGCAAATCAAAACTGCAATGATATATCATCTCACACTGGTCAGAATGGCCATCATCAAAAAATCTAGAAACAATAAATGCTGGAAAGGGTGTAGAGAAAAGGGAACCCTCTTGCACTGTTGGTGGGAATGTAAATTGATACAACCACTATGGAGAACAGTATGGAGGTTCCTTAAAAAACTAAAAAGAGAACTACCATATGACCCAGCAATCCCACTACTGGGCATATACCCTGAGAAAACCATAATTCAAAAGATTCATGTACCAAAATGTTCATTGCAGCTCTATTTACAATAGCCAGGACATGGAAGCAACCTAAGTGTCCATCAACAGATGAATGGATAAAGAAGATGTGGCACATATATACAATGGAATATTACTCAGCCATAAAAAGAAACGAAATTGAGTTATTTGTAGTGAGGTGGATGGACCTAGAGTCTGTCATACAGAGTGAAGTAAGTCAGAAAGAGAAAAACAAATACTGTATGCTTACACATATATATGGAATCCAAAAAAAAAAAAAAAATGGTCATGAAGAACCTAGAGTCAAGACGGGAATAAAGATGTAAAGATGCAGACCCACTAGAGAATGGACTTGAGGATACAGGGAGGGGGAAGGGTAAGCTGGGACAAAGTGAGAGAGTGGCATGGACATATATACACTACCAAACGTAAAATAGATACCTAATGGGAAGCAGCCACATAGCACAGGGAGATCAGCTCAGTGCTTTGTGTCCACCTAGAGGGGTGGGATAGGGAGGGTGGGAGGGAGAGAGATGCAAGAGGGAAGAGATATGGGGACGTATGTATATGTATAACTGATTCACTTTGTTATAAAGCAGAAACTAACACACCATTGTAAAGCAATTATACTCCAATAAAGATGTTAAAAATAAAATAAAATAAAACCATGGTCAATATCTTCAGATTGATTTTTAGATATTATTAAAACAATTACAATAACAAAATTGAGGGCCTCTAAGGCAATCTATAACATCAGTTAAATATGATGAAACCCTCTTAAATCACCATTCAATAGGCTTTAAGTCTATTGATTTGGAGTATTTTATCAATAACACTCTTGGAATCACCAATAATAACTACCATTGATTAGGTACATAACATTTGCTGGGATAAATGCTAAAATCATTTATATTTATTGCCTCTAATCCATACAAAAATTTTCAAGGTGAAAATTATTTTTCCTATTGTATTTTTTTTAAAAGATTAAGGCTCAGGTAATTAACTTGGCTAAGAGCACACAGTAAATATTGCATTTGTAGTTCTGAATGCAGGGTAACCTACTCCAAAGAAATTAATGTATTAATTTTTTCTATTTAGGGGCTCTTTTACAAAGAGAGTTTGTTATCTGAATTTTTGGAAAGGAAATATCTGAGAACAATTTAATGTATATGCCTTTCAAATATGTATCAGTTTTAATCAGTACATAGTACCTAATACTCCTGCTGGAAGAGTAAGGGTTTCTTTCTTATGTAACCCAAGAATACTATTTTTCTCATTGAAGAAAGACAAATGCTGGGTTTCATGTCAAAGGAATAAACACACTGATGTATCTCTTCCTCCTTGTGTGCTTGCTGTGTGAAGAAAATGAAATACACACACATGAGCACAGCTTTTCTAAGAGATTCTGAAAAAGGTTTGTCCTCTTCTTCCAATTGGAGATATTATAACAATTAAATTGAAGAAATTTAATTAACAGAGAATAAAATTGTGACAGAAGTTAAGATTGAGCCCTCTAAGGGGCAAGGAGGCTAGAGTGATCCATGTGGTCCTGGATTAGAGCTGGACTCATCAGTACAAGCTCATATTTAGCTTAATATAGTTGCAGATGGAGACTCATAGGCACACTTATAGACATGTGTATAAAAAGGAGTAAAACACACACATGTATTTATTTGCTGTGTCAGCTGAGGGTACCTAGAAACAATGACCTCCCAGTAGCAAGGAGCACACCAGATCCTAGTTTCTAAGACCATTCTCAATTAAATGGAGCCAGTGTTCCTCAAGGAAATGGATAACCCAAAGACTGGGGAAGAAAATGTACAAGACTATCCTGGAGCATTGTGGTGTTAGGAAATCATGAAGTACTCAAAAATATATATGTATAACAAAAGGGATATAGCAAAGGGAGACAAATGTCAAAAGGAATACTTTTTGACTCAGAAATCGAATTTTGATTAAAAGATATAGATTATAGAATGGATAAAATATGAAACTCAACTATATGTTATGTAAAAGACCCCCACTTGAATTCAAAGAATTGAAAAGTTAACAGTAAAGGGATAGAGAAAGATATGCCATAGGGACCTTAATCAAAGGAAAGCAGGAGTGGTTGTATTATCAGATGAAATAGAATTCAGAGCAAGAAAAATTATCAGGGATAAAGAGGAACATTGCATACTGTTAAAGAGGTCACTTTTCCAAGAGGACATAACAGTCCTTAACATGTATTCACCTAAAAACAGAGCATCAAAATACAGGAGACAAAAACTGATAAAACTGCAAGGAGAAATACATGAATCCACTGTTATAGTTGGAGACTTCAACACCCAACTTTTAGTTAATAAATTAATCAGGTGGACAATCAGTAGGATATAGAAGACCTAAATAGTACCATCAATCAACTGGATCTAAAGTTACATTTATAGAATGTTTCATCCAACAACAGCAAAGTACACATTCTTCTCAAGCCCACATGGAACATTCATCAAGATAGACCACATTCTGGGGAATAAAATAAACTTAATTTTTTGTAAAAAAATAGAAATCATGAAAAGCATGTTTCAGACCACAATGAAATTAAACTAGAAATCAACAACAGAGAGATAGCTGGAAAATTCCCGAATATTGATACATGTAAATTTTTTTAAAAGACTTCACAATAACCCATGGGTCAAAATAGAAATCTCAAGAGAAATTAAAATACATTTTCATTTAAGTTATAACAAAGTAAAAATTATCTAAATTTCTGGTATGTAGTAAAAAGAATGCTTAGAGGGAAATTTATAGTGTTGAATGCATATATTGGAGAATAAAAATCTAAAATCATAACCTAAGCTTCCATCTTAGGAAATTAAGGAAAGAAAAGCAATTTAAACCTAAAGAAATCAGAGCAGAAAATAATAAAAATCAGTTTTCAATAAAATTGAAAATTAGAACCATAAAGAAAATCAGAGGGACCCTGAGGTCTAGGAGGAGCCCTATTAGCCTACATGTCCAGAAGTAATTTGGGAGTAGATGGCAGACGAGTTTTTATCTGTGGACCTACCAATGGGATTGCTCTGGTAATTCCATCAGAGAAGAGAATAGACAAGACCTTGAAGACATTGAAGGTGTATAAACATGCTCCCTACTCTGCTTACCTCTCACCCTTAAACTTTTCCTCACCCTCACCCTCACCTTCACACTCACCATCACCCTCACCCTCACCCTCACCCTCACCCTCACCATCACCATCAGCATGAGGTCACTGGACTGAAAAATGGCTCCTAGCAGTTGACCCAGGCAATGGTGATGGTTTTCATTAGCTAATAGTAACCTGGAGCCTCACTTCACCTTTACTAACGCACTTGCATAGGCCTGAGGAAATTCTCATATTCAGGAGTTTAATTCTGCCTGAAGTCTGAGAGCTGAAAGGCTCATAAAAGAAAGGGCAGAGCTGATGACCAGGAAAAAAAAAAACATGGTTGTCTAGGCCTTAAACTATAATTGCCCAACAGTGTTCTTTAGAAACTCTCCTGTACCACTGGCAAAATCAATTCACAGACAGTCAATTGAATAATTGTATCTCAAGTAGTGCAAAGTTAAAAAATCTGTCCAGAAAACTTATTCTGAGAACGATCAATAATAACTGCTTACTGTAAATGTTTCAGAGTTATCAGAAAAGCAGGATTCATTTCGATGGAGAACAAAACTGTAAATTAGACCCTAGAAAGGTCAAAGAATGATGATGGTCTGCAGAATGGAATGGACCACATGACTAAGGCAGATAAAGAACTAGAGAAATGCATGAAACATTAGGCACCGTGGAGAGAAGATGAGGGCTAGAATCAGGAAAATGTCACACAGTGAAAATGAATGAGGTAAGTATAAGAACTTTGATTGAGGGATTCAACTGATTGGCTGGGACAAGTATGGGGATACATCCATCGAGGAGCCGCCACAATTGGAGTAGCAGAATGTACTTTAAAGGTAATAGAAAAGAAATCTCTGACCCTGTCAGAAAACGTGCTAAATCACTCACTCTCCATTGCCGTGTCATCAAAGCAGCAGATGGCAAAAAGCTAATGAAGCCAGAAAACATCAATAACTGCTTGAAAGAATTGTTGGTGAATTTCAAGAAGCTGCTAAAGATACTGAGAATTTCCCTCAAGATTTAATGTCTGAAAGTAAATCATTAGTTACTTAACTATATCAGAGGGGCAGAGGGAAACATTTTTTGCTTAAGTAGGATAATAATATAAAAGTAAAGAGCAATTACTCTATTCATTATTAATATTTGATTAGCAAAAAAAAAAAAAAAAGGTCCCTGGGCTGGAAATCAATAGTCCAAGGTCAGTCACTAATGATCTGTTTGTCCTTGGGCAAAACACTTAATATTTCCTGGCATCAGCTTTCTCCTTATAAAATAAGGTGGAGGAGGAAGAGATGAATAGGCAGAACACAGAGGATTTTTAAGGCAATGGAAATACTCTGCATGACACTATAATGGTGAATAAATGTCATTATACATTTGTCCATAGAATGTACAACACCAAGAGTGAGCCGTCAGGTAAACCCTGGACTCTGGGTGAGGATGACGTGTCCATGTAGGTTCATCAATTATAACAGATGGACCATCTGGTGGGGATGGTGATGGTGGGGAGAGTGTGCACGTGGAGGCGGGGCTAGGGGCATATGGGAAATCTCTGTACCTTTTTCATTCTTATGTCAACTTAAAACTGCTTTACAAAAAAAATATTTTAAAAAATAAGGTGTCCAGTGTTTTTCAAACTGAACTCCGTAACACTGTTAGGGCTGTGGGAGCCTCTCAGGGCATCAGAAGCACGAGAACCACTGGGCAAAACAAGGAACACCTTCTCCCACCCCCACCACCTACATCTTTATCAAGAACTCTGCTTTTCTCTGGGGAAGATTCCCTTTGGAGAAGTCGTTCCATTGACAAAAACATGTTTGAAAAACAATGAACTTGAGGATTCCTCATAAGTAATAATGGGTGGTAGATTCAATCCTATTTTCATGAAGAAAGGTAAAGTGTGCTCTGAATCAAAATATTGCACCTTTAATCCTGATTTTCTATGATATAAACTCATATCGTTTCCTGATCTAGGACTTCCAACTTACAGAGCCGTGAAAAATAAATTGGTTGACTAAGCCCCTCCACCCTGTTATTCTGTTAGAGCAGCCGAGCTGACAGAGAAACCTCCCACGCCCCTCGAATCCCTGGGGGTCTTGGGTAGGGGCTGGAGATTGATGGCAGGCTGAGGGTCCCAGGGCCTTAAATGTCAATTTTGAGTCAGGAACGTCTGCCTCTCTTTAGGGTGTGAGGGTACTTAGTTCACAGTTTCCACATGATCTTTAACTTTGGTGTCTTGGCTGAAATTCTGAGATAATTGGAAGTCACTGGAATACCAGTTTCACAGTTCAGCAGAGGAAAGAGCCCTGGTTGATCAGAAGAGAAGAGTTTGAAATACGTCTTCTGCAATATGCAAACCGGAAGCACTTTGCAAACGGGTTCACTTCTGTTAGCTATATTGGCTAATCACTTCATGGAACCCTGTGTGCACCTGATTCAAAGAAAATTAATGAAAAAAATTAATTCTCTGCTGTTCAGAGCAAACTCAAACCCAATCCAGGAGAAGACCAAGAAAAACCTTACAAGGAGAGAAGATGTCACATTTCTCTTTTCTCTGAGGCTCGTTCCAACAAAGGCACCAACCCTAGGCTGCATTTGCAACATCGCCTTGCAAAAAGGGGGACTCTCAGACACAGGGTGATATGCGTCCTCCTCCTGGGTTCAGAAGAATTGCAATGTTTCAGGTTTCCGGTTTTGTCATTTTCCCCCTCACAGCTTTTCATCCCAGCTCCAGTGTTTGACAGTTTCATTTCTATAATTCATTAAATATTCAATGATTCATAATAACAATTTCCCGTGTAATTTTATTGTTCACATTCTGGCATCAACTTCTCGTACCAAAGAACAAAAGTATAAATATCCATTTGAAATAAGGACATTTCAGTTTTCATTTTCATTGCATTAATATTGTCAAAGGACCTTGTTGCAAAAAGACTTCCAAATATTACTGAGGCTGCCTCCTTATTATAACTCTGTGCAAATGGGAATTATGGAACAAAAAACCAGGAAGGCAGGGAAAATTCAACCAACATCATATTAACTGGAGAGGAAGCTAAGAGAGTGTGAAATCAAAGAATAATCAATTTCCTAAAGGAATAAGGTGGTGCGCCATGTCATTACAGATTATCTCAAGGGCGTGAGAAAGGCAAGGATGGCCGAAAAAGTTGGAACAAAAGGTACTTGGAGTAGCAGGTCTGGATTTTTCCACTGGAGAAAACAATTCCTGCCTTGCACCTAACATTTATAATGAATTCCTACATTTTGACAGGATTATGCTCTCAGGCACAGACCAACACACACAAAATCCCACTTCTCATGGTGCTTACTATTTTGGTACATGACTTCCAAAATAGTGTTTCATGAGACAGACACACACACGTGCACACGTGCGCACACACACACACACGCACACAGAGAAGACAGTTTATTAATGTGTTTTACTCAGACAATCCTCTTTTAGTGGTTTTAAGAACTCTAGCTCAGAAACTCAGATTTTTCCTCTTTTCTTCTAAGCTAGCTCAGCATTTGTGAACATCATTTCAACAGCACTCTCCCTGGTGCCCCAGACTCCCTTGCTTGTCTTCCCCACATGGAGTAATGCACACCCTAAGTGAATGGAGTGTCCCCTCCCTTGCTGATTGCACCCAAGCAGCAGCAAACCCTGGACAGGAGTCCCGTGCAGGGCAGATGGGCTCCGCTGTGAATTCAAGCTCCAGGACCTTGTATGAGACCCTAATGATGCTATGGGTTTTCCCCGTTGCTCTCAGAATATGTGTCAAAATCCTAAATAAACTCGCAGCCTGTGAGTATCTTGTCTCTACCTACACCTCCATCTTCACCCATCTCTTGTCTACACCCTCCTCTGCCCAGATTCACCCCGGGCACTCAAGCTGCATGTCGAAGCCTCCCTGGGAGTCACATCCTAATTATCGGTCTGTGTCTTGGATTTTGCTAAAAACACTTCAACCTTCTTGCTCCTCTGGGCATTGTGGGGAAATCCATGAGACTTTAAGCAGGTTAAAAAAAAAAAAAAAAAGGCCAAAGTCAACACAACTATCTAAAATTCCAAACAAATTTGTTTCATTTGGGAAACTGAGGAATTATTTTTTTCTGGAGTCAATTCCCTGAGGTTTTACCGTTTCCCTGGACCCTTCAGTGGAAGATTCTACATGAAGATATCTTCCTACTGTCATTTTCTTTCTTCCCTCCATCCCCCTTTTCATTATTTAAATGAGAATGGTCTGTATAACCCATGACCATAAAGGAAACACTGGGATTGAGCCTGCCATGGTTACCTCAGGACTATAAGCTCCTTTGCCCCTCTTTTTATACCTACTCAATTTTTTTTAAACCTAACCATGATCTCTTAATTTGTTGCCCAGAGACTTTTCATAAGTCTTGCATTCTTCAGTAATGTCTGGGTTAAGGAAAATCACTGAGTCATTCCTTGAATTGTTCATTCACTGAAAACCTAACACAACACTCTTGCTTGTGTTAAACAGTTGGGTAGGAAGGTAATCGATTGTCCGACTGTGGTTTTAAAGGTGCTTAGCTGGTAGAAAGGGTTCCAAAAATGAAGATCAAGCCAAAAAAATACAAATAAAATAAATAATTTCACTGTAATGATAATCGCGAAGAAACAAAAACAGAGTTGGAGAGAAAGGAGTGGGTATCGGTGGGCCTTCAGTTCAGGTGGATGGGAAGGTCACTCTGCCCTGTTCCTGGAAGAAAGAAGGAGGGGTGACTGGATGCAGGGGTGATAAGACTGGAGAAGACGGAGGGTCTGGACCATCCAGGGTCTGGACCATCCAGGGTCTGGACCATCCCTGGACTCTGGCTTTGTCTCCGATGCAAGAACATGAAACAAAGGGATTTTAATCGGGACAATGACCTGCTCAGACATGTGAAAGTGGGTCTGATAAAAACAGACAGGGAAGCCACACCTTAACACAGCGCGAGAATTGGCAATATTTGGAGAATGCAATTCTGAAGACAGTGAGCTATTTATTACTATGTTGGGCTACCGTGCTGTTTTAAATTCCACAAGTCACAATGAAATGTCCAAGCGTTTAAAATAATGTATAATTGAATTATATTAAAATGTTGATAGCAATGTCTCATTTTTGGTAACTGGAATTTTAAAAATCCTTTGCATCCATGGAAATACAACCCAAATGCTCAGCTGCATCAAATGTGACAGGAGAAATGCAACTTTTACAGCACGTGTCCGTAGGAAGACGGATGCCTGGATTTCCCGCGAACCACATTTGAGTTTTCATACTGACCACTTTCAGTGTAAGTTTCCTGGCACCAAAACTCAGCTTCTGTGCTCCTGAGTCAGGTTCACTTGACATCCAGTTGACATTGAATTATCTGATTCCTACAGTAGGGTTCATAGGACGTAGCGGCACTGCCAAATACCACGTCCGCAAGACATGTGGCCATTTACATCTAAATTATTTAACAAAAATGAAGTAAAATGTCAAATTCAGGTCATCAATCCCACTAGCCTCATTTGAAGTGTTCAGCTGCCATATTTGAACCATCTATGACTTGGCTATGATATTAATGAGGCGAACATTCTAGACAGGGAGGGAGCAGGACATTGCCTTAGGGAAGAAAGTTCTGTTGGACAGCACTCTGTCACAGCTTTTCCTGTTACACTCTGCAGGGTAAGCCTTTGATATAGCAAAGGAAATTGGACTCAGTGCAAAGTGTAATACACCTACTGGCTCCAGGCAATACAGGTTAAAAATCACCCAAAGACCTATCTCGTCTATGCTGGAACTCCACATATGGTCCCACTGTTAACTCAGAAAGAGGAACTACCAGCCCCCTGTCCTAACAGACACTCATTTAGCTCAGGAAGAGAGCCAAACAATAATAGTCATTGTAATAGTAATAGCGGTGATAATTATAGTTTAATGTTATGCAAATTGCTGGAAAACTGGTGCTATAAAAAGACTAACTTCATAATGCTGCAAATACATTTCAACTAAGGGCTTCTACCAAATTGCAGGCCAGTTTAATACCTCTCCTGCATCTGCCCCTTTTATTCTATTCTCTTGATGGCAGGAGTCTCCTACCTTTTCTTCATCCATATCACAAACATCTGCAAGATTCTGATCCTAATAACAGCTAAAACATCCACAGAGCACGCACTTCGTGCTGGGCCCTGCTCTGAGTGCTTCGCATATATCGATTCATTTAATCCTCCAACATCCATGTGAAGTGATACCATTATTAACTCCACTCTGCAAATAAGAAATGAGACATTTAGAGAGAAAAGGTAACTCCTTCACCGTCACACAAGTAGAGAGAAACAGCTGAGACCTGAACTCCAACAGGGCAGCCCGCGGCTCATACCCTGTATCGGCAGCTCCCATTCTCAATACCTCACAGGTTTGTTCATTAAGATTTTTAGATTCTGAAGAAAACTATGAGCAATCTCTCAGAAAAAAAAAAAATGCACAAACTAAAAAGTAACATTTAATTTCAGACGCTTTATGGACCTCAGCTCACAAAGCAACGTTCTATATATCTTTCTCCCTACATATTGACATTTAAAGCATCAACTTACGGCTTAGCTTCTGCCTTCCGCCATGCCTCTAAACCCTTACTCAGCAGTCCAGTCATTCCATTTAGGACTCACAAAACAAATCAACCAAGGAAATGCTCTGAGTTTTTGCTCATGTAATTCCTTCTCGTTTGGAGAGCTCTTCCAAATGCCTCTTGGCAGGGATAACTGTCCGCCAGATACTTCTAATTTCCCTTCTACAGTGAAGAGATGCTTCTGGGAAGAAAGTGTGGGTCCAGGGTCTATGTTTCTCTGCACCCGCATGTCTCTTGGTTATGATGAGCCGTTTTCCCCCAGGGAACGGAAATGGGAATGATGCCACCTCCAGGCCTGGGGGCTTGAGATCAGACCACCTTCACCCACTTCCCAGCCCTGTGCTGATTTGATGCAGATAACACAGAAACACCAGAAGTGACTTGTTAAAGACGGCAGGACCACAGGATGGCAGGACACTCTGTCCCTGAATCACTTCTTGGAGAAGCATCACCACAGCCAGGGATATTTATTTTCAAGTTTAGTTGAGAAGAATTTAAAATTTGTTTTACTATAAACGCTTGAGGTTTGGGAACTTATCTGTTAACACGCCTGGTATCACTTTAATACATAAAATTGTACCAGGATGAGTGTTGCCGTAGCAAAAAACTAAGACACTTGGAACTACCTACCAATAGGGCAGTGGACCTCAGAAGCGTGCCGTATTGGAGTCAAGGAAGTTGTAAGCCTGCGTTATGCAGTGGTAAACATTTAGTGCAAGTACCAGCCACATTAATTTGGAAAACAGTCCCCATAGCTATGGAGTCCATAGTTGTAAGCCAAGCAGCTGGAAATGGCTAGTTTTCTTGTATATTGGTTATTATTTGGTTTCTCCTGCAAAGTGTTACCAAAAAATTATCTCAGGCAAGAGCAGACTGGTGTTCCAAGAGATCAAAAATGGTTCAGTGCACCAAGCAAGAACAAGAAATACTGAACACTCCTAGACCCCAGATATTAAGAAATAAGTTTGAAAAATATTTCAACTCAAGACACCCAGAAAGACTTCTCAGATGAACAGAAATAATGGAATCCTGATTAAGGTGTGTCTTTCCCAACGACTGTTTCAATCATTTCAAGGTGACCTCTCAGCTGCAGAGAGACAAGGAGATAAGCAAGTGTTAGAATCTCATCTAGAGAACACGGAGGGCATCCCAGCCCACGGGACTGACTGGAAACAGATGGGTCCAAATCTCCCTAGATTCTGGAGTGAACTGGATTGCCAAAGAACCCACAAGTTCAGAATAAAAACCCTTTGACAAGTGTCAGACCCAAAGCTGCGCGGTCGGAAAGCAGACTGTGAGCTCTGATGGAGGGCCTGAGAGTCAGAGGATCAGAACTCTTTACTCAAAGAGGCCGCAGGCAGAGGACATTTCGGGTTTGAGGGGGTGGCAGAATGTGCCACCCAGATATGCCACCAGGGCATGAGGATTGCTTTGAGCTAAAAGCACTTGAATCACAGAAGGTGCAAGAAGGCTGATCTGACCTCCCCCGCTTTCTACCTGAAAGCAGGAGATAAAAGCCCCACCTGAAAGCCACCCCCTCTGCACCAGGACCAAAGAAACATTCTTATCACCAGAGAACGAGGTCAAGCGGAGAGACGTTTGTACAAACAGACCCTGTAAAATTAACTCATCTTCAGGTGTTCAGCGATTCAGTTATATGGATACGTATATTCATTCTTTTTCACATTCTTTTCTCATATAGGTTATCACAGAATATTGAGTAGAGTTCCCTGCTCTATACAGTAGGTCCCTGCTGGTCGTTCATGGCTGTAACTAACCTGAAACTAACACAACACTGGAAATCAACTATACTCCAATAAAATAAAATTTAAAAAAATCCACAAAGTTTAAAAGCTACTGATTGAAGGAATTGAAAATGGCTACATAGATTGCATGCTGGATAAACTGGTACAGGTCTAATTAAATTATACTGGAAAGAATATCTTATATTTATATTACCATTGAATAAAATAACAAAATGTAAAAACAAACAAACAAACAAACCAAAAAAACCTCTTATCTTGTTTCCCTCCCCATTTGCTTTATAGTTACTTCTCCACCATTGCCGCTTTGTCCATAAACACTTAGGCCTGGCTCTTCCTTGCATCTTCATTTCCATAGGAGGCTCCAGTGTCACGTAAAACCTGTACTATGCTTTTCTCCTGTTGCTCTGTCTTGTGTCAATTTAATTCTCAGGCCCAGTCGGAGACCTTAGGAGCATAAAGGTAAAGTCCTACTTCCCCTACTATATGACCTATATGACTATATGGCTATATGACCCCTGAACCACCGGATTGAGAGTTTTCTAAACTTTAATGTGTGGAATATTGTGTATGGAGCATGTTAAATGCAAACTACAGAAAACCATCTAAAAAACTTCATATTGCATCTGGGAATGGTGATCATCATTTTTAAAAAAATCACTCCAGTTGATTCTAATGCAAGTTCCACAGATTGAGAAACACTGCACAATATTAAACAGTAGAAAATAAGGTGGTTCCTATTAAATTATTAATTTTTATAATTAAAATTAATATAAAGTGGAAGGCATCTCTAACCAGAGATACAGTTTCATTCCTTAGGTCTTTTGAATCATTTTACTCATTATCACTAATCCCATTTTATATATATGTACACATAATACACATATATATATATATATCATGGTAAATATGTCTATATTATATATATATATACTTGAGGCTTGAAATGTTTAAATGCTAACTAACACTGAGGTTTTTAAAAAGTGCTATGTGACTTCCAAACAAGAATATATCCATCAAAAGTCCTTTCCAAGGGAAAAGAGGAAAATCATGCTAAGTTTAAAGACGAATTATATCACTTTGTAGATTCCAGTCAAATGAAGCATTGAAACAGCACAGACAGAACGTAAAGCCAGACGAGGTATTATTTAGAAATGTCCTTCTGAATTATACTTATTCAGGGCAGAAAATGACATCTATTTTCTAAAAGACTATGTGCTATTGAAGATAACGTATATGTTGTTTGAAGTTTGTAAGAAATAAAATTTTCCATAATAATGAAGGAGTAATTTATGCCTGACAAAATGACTTTGTAATCGCCGAATGAAGATAAAAGAGAAATTTGATTGTCCTAATTAATGATGATACTACAAAGGTGCCTCTGGAGCAGCATGGGGCGTGTGCAGGATTAATAAATACTATTTGATTATATGAAAAGCTGCTGCTGATTGGGCTGAATTATTAGCAGAAATGTTGATGTGTTTGCCACGGCAGCCAAGCTGCCATTTTGGTAGGTGGTAGCAGCTGCCGGGGTCGGCGTTGGAATGCAGACAGCAGGACCTCACCCGCTGCGTTCTCCTGTGGGGCTGTCTTAAGCAGCACAGCCATTGAGCTTTCATGAGAGAAGCTGGTGCAAGATAAAACAGTTTACCACCCGGCTCTAAAATGATACCATTTGTTAGAAGCTGTGTCCTAAAAGCCTTCAGTGGAATCTAATTCATGCAAAAAAAACAAATACAAACTGCAGATCTTAGAATCTACTTGAGCCAATATGGGATTAGTGTCTGAGTATGTTCTCATGAATTAGAAATCATCAGGGGAAAGCAAAGGCCAGGGCTGAGGATAAAGAACCACTGCTCTGGTTGTAAATACGGCAAAAGTGCCGGTGGCATTTTCCTTCTTGTTTCCTCCTAACAAGGAAAGGAGCAGGTTTCTCAAGGCTCTGGCCGCTGGCTTCCCTGGGAGGCGGGCCTGACATGGAGACTGTCCGGGGGGGTACTCACTGGGCGAGATCTCAGCATCACCTTCTTGGAAGGAAAGAAGAAGAAAGGGGCCTGACTGGGCCTGTCTGATGGGTACCGAATAGCATCATCTTCAAAGTGATGCCCCCGTGGGAGGCTTTAGGATTCTGTTTCCAGCTGTAGGGCCCACTAGATATGAAAACGGACCCTTCGACTGGAAACTAAAAGTGCTGGATGAAATACATATGACAATATAATTGCACCAATTATTTGCGAAAACCATGAGGATTCTTTAGAGGTCAAATTTAAGCAAAAACAGGAAGAAAAGAGATAAGCAAAGCTTAAACTGGCTTTGACCTGGAGGGCATTTTTCAAACCCAAGTGAATTGAGCCTCAGAAGTTTTGGAGCTTTGAGGGTAGCTGGAGCAGGAGACAAGGCTGAGGTCCCCAAACTGGGAAATCAAGACACCACAGAATAACCGGGGATGCCAATGGCCATGTCTAAGTGTAATGGAGAAGAAGTTGTCACCCCCCAGGAAAGCAAGGAGAGAAAAATGTCTCCATCACATTGTATCCTGGGGCAGAGGGGAACTCAGAATTACAGGTGGGTGGTCATGTGGGGACGCCACCTACGTTCTTAGTATCTGGGTGGTCAACATAAACCTCACCTGGGAATTTATCTTAGAAACCCCACTTGGCAATAGACACAGGGAACTTGCAATATCAAGTGCAAATTTTCTCTGTGAGAGCCCACATTTAACCTTAGCAACATCTCACAGAAAAACTTCTCACAGTAAAATAACTTCATCGTTCCTAATCACAATAAACAAATGAAAAGAGTATGCCATAAACAAAAACCAGAAGAAACAATAAAAAATAATCAAAACCGAAAAACCTTAAAATATTAGATCAGGCCAACATATAAAAGTGTGTTTAAAATACTTAAATTAATAAAAAGAAGTATTTAAATATGAGTAAAGACCAAGGGTCTGTACAAAATCAGCAGGTAGATTTGGAAAAAAAAATTAAGGTATCAAACATAACATAAATTGAAATGTAATAATTTAGAATGAAAACTTATTGCATATGTGTAACCACAGGTTAGACATATTTGAAGAGAGAAAAGGAAAACTGGAAGAAAATTTTAAACACAGTACCCAAAATCCAGCACAGAGAGATCAAATATGGAAAATATTCAAGAGAAGTTAAAAGGCAAAATTTCTAGTCTGAAGGAAATGATCATGTATAGAGTTGGAATCTTAAAAGGAAACTAGAGACAAATATAGAGGAAATAAAATAGAAAACACTAACGTACGTGCATGCATGAGTGTAAACTGATAAAAGATTCTTTACATTCAAGAATCACAAAGAATCCCAACTA
The DNA here is from genome assembly GCF_009873245.2 of Balaenoptera musculus. Lineage (NCBI taxonomy): Eukaryota > Metazoa > Chordata > Mammalia > Artiodactyla > Balaenopteridae > Balaenoptera > Balaenoptera musculus. The sequence continues at coordinate 27,993,040 of NC_045786.1, read as the reverse complement.
AGATATGAAAAAAAAAAAAAAATCCACCATATTACAGAGGAACTCAAGAACATCCAAAGCAAAACATGACATAAAAACAGCAAGGTAGAAAGATGACAAATGAAATCAATTTGTACCGATGTTGAGTTTTCAACAAGTGAGGATCTTCAATAAATGGAGAGAACAGTAAGTGCCAGCGTAGAATTATAGACCCAGAGAAAATGTGCTTCAAGAGCGAGGGCAAAAATTAAAACTTCCAGGAAATAGAACAAACAAACGAATTGGTTTTGCCATTACTAGATCCTAAATAAAGGAATTTCTAAAATATGTGTTTCTGGAAGTGGGAAAAAAGAAATTACAGAAGGAAAAGTGGGGTGCAGGCAGGTATGAGGAAGAAGAGAGTGGTACTATTTTGGGAAATTTAAATAAACGTTGTCTGAGTGTTTCTAAAAGTGGGCAATGTCCTCTAGGATTGAACAATGTCCCCAGTAAGCAACTCACCAGTGGGGCCTCTCTCCATTCGCATAGAGCACTGTTGCTCTCCAGGGCATGTGAGGTTGTGGGGGGGGGGGGGGTGGGGAGTGGGAGGGAGGGCAGGGTCTCTGTTTTCCTGGTCCAGCTTCGTTCTCCAGCAGCTTTGTGCATCTGGGTCCCAGTGTTCTCAATGTTCTTACTGAAGCCGAATCCGGCCTCTGTACCCCGACACCAAATTAAATCTCGGAGACAGAGTTTAGGTGAAACAGAAAAGAATAGCTTTATTGCTTTGTCAGTCAAAGGCGGCCACAGTGGGCTGATGCCCTCAAGACTGTGTGTCCCAACCTGGAGAGGGTAGTGAGGAGTTTTATAGTAATAGTTCAAAGAGGAGGGAGTGATCAGCTCATGGACGTTCTGATTGGTTGGTGGTGAGGTCATCGGGAGTCAGCATCGTTGACCTTCTGGTTCCAGCAGGTCTGGGGTCCACATGCTTGCGGAAAGCACACAGTTAGCTTCTCCCACCTGGTGGGGGCTTCACTATCTGCAAAGCAGCTCAAAGACATTGTAATGTGTACCCCTTGAAGGGGAACGGGGAATCTGCCTCAAGGCTGCACTATTGTTTCCATTGACTAGTCCTCATTTGTCTCTGCATCCCCTCCCTTTCCTAATTAGCATCTGTTTGAACTTGCCCGTTGGAACTCAGGGAAGGGTCTGGAGGCTGAATGAAGCCTATTTCCTATAATCAAGAAATGGGGGACAGGGCTTCCCTGGTGGCACAGTGGTTAAGAATCCGCCTGCCAATGCAGGGGACACGGGTTTGATCCCTGGTCCAAGAAGATCCTACATGCCGCGGAGCAACTAAGCCCGTGCGCCACAACTACTGAGCCTGCGCTCTAGAACCTGTGAGCCACAACGACTGAAGGCTGTGCTCCTAGAGCCTGTGCTCTGCAACAAGAGAAGCCACTGCAACGAGAAGCCCGTGCACAGCAACAAAGACCCAACGCAGCCAAAAATAAAAATAAGTAAAATAAATAAATTTATTTTTAAAAAAAGAAATGGGGGACAGAGAAAGGCTTTTGTTCCCAGGAGCCCCACAGGGTCCTGCTCGTTTTCATTACCCCTTCTCACCATGGCAGCCAGACCTGTACCACGTTGCCTGGTATCTGTGCGGGCCTTTTATGAGAGTTTCCTGCCATTCCTAAAAGCGGCAGCAGACTCTAACGGATCCTGGGGTCAGGCCGGCTCCCAGCACCTCCATCAAGAGTGGAGGGTTTTGACTTGACTGCCTCTGTACTAACAATGCGTGCGTACCTGCGCGCTGAGAACTAAGGGTCCACAGTCTCTCCCCCGGTGGCATGAAATCTCTGCCCCATGTGAGATGAATCCAGGTTTGTACCTTCCCTGTCTTTTCATCCCCTTCTCTGCGCCTGTGCCACCTGGAGCTCGATGGTTGATTTTGTGCGTCACCTTGACAGCGCTAAGGGTCGCCTGGTCGACATTTGTGGGCGTGTCTGTGAGGCTGTCTCTGGAAGAGATTAGTCCCTTGATTGAGTAAAGATCATCCTCTCCAGCGTGGGTGGGCATCAGCCAATCTGCTGAGTGTCTGAACAGATCAAAATGGCAGAGGAAGGAAGAATTTGCTCTCGGCTTGAGCATCTTTTCTGCCCTCAGACGTCAGTGCTCCTGGTTCTCGGGCCTTCAGATGTGGACTATTATCCACAGGATCTGTCCTGGACCTCCAGCTGGCAGACAGCAGACGGTGGGACTTCTGGGCCTCCATAGTCATGTGAGTCAATCCCTCATAGTAAACCTCTTTCTATATCTGACTAACCCACAAGGAGACTCTGTCCAATCCACCACACTGCCCCCATCATTCCTGTGAGTTCCTGGGGCTGTCCATTGAAGAGAAGCTGCAAAAAAAAAGAACAAACTTCCTTTTATCTGAAGCTCTGGTAGTTCTACCCTGTCTCACTAGCCCTTGAGCTGTACTTTGTGATTTGTTGGAGGTTGTACCGATTTCCTCTTACTCCTCTGTATGGTGGCTCCATCTCTCCTGTGCTCTGTCACACATGGGACACAAATCCTGCATCTCCTTGGAGAGCCGTCTCTTCCTGGAATCCAGGCTGTTGAGGCTCGCTGAGAACTTGGCTTTCTGATAGCTGGAAAAAGTGATGTCTTGTACTTTGTCTTGCTATTTTCTTGCTGTCATTGTGAGAGCAACCTCATCCCAACCTTCTACCTTCTAGACAGATTCAGAGCCTCACCACACCTTCTTCATATGATTTGATTGAGACAGCTCTCACCGTCTGAGGAAACCTTCTCCATACCCATGCAAACTTGCTCTTTTTTGTTTCTTCAAGCATGATAACTATTACTGCACAGCCCACTGACATGTAGCATTTTAGTATTCAAGAGCTCCAAAGTACAGTGATCAAATTATTGATCATGGTATAAAATTTGAGGTCAGCAAAGAAAGATATAATGTTCCTTGAAAAGACAGGACAAGAAATCTTTTTCTGTTTCTTGTTAAGTTGATTGCCACGGTGTTATGAGAAGCACCTTATATGGGAATAACAGTCAAGATGGTACTATTGCTGTTTAATAAATCTTTGTGTTATTTCCCAATCATATTTCACATGGCATGGTGGAAGATGAAATCTCCTTTAAAAAGTTATGGCCCAGTTATCTTTGGATTTCTTTAAATTATCCCAGGAACTCAAAAGATCATACCTACTTAAGCAGGGAACATGGGTGCTGGCTCTGGTGACAAAATACTTTTCTGATATTAAAATTTGCTTACTGCGCTACCACTACCTTATTTCAGACCGAATGATCAACTCCTAGACTGTCATAAGAGTCTACGAGACAGAGAGAGAGGGGGTGGGGGGGAGAGAGAGTCAAGCTTCTATTTCAAACCTTCCCCTGGCTTCCCACTGCCTACATAATAAAGTCTATTCAAATATATTCTTATTAGAATGGCATGCAAGGCTCTGTGATCTGGCTCCTGCAGGAATATGCTGCTGCCACATATTCTGTTTTATAATTCTAATGTCAGAACTAACTTATATGGATATTTTGCCTTTGCTTTGCTTTATGAATGAGTAATTTGAAGAAAATGCTTATAATGCCCTTTTTGATAACTCTTCAATAGAATATATCAAAAACCCACTTATTTCTTTTCCGTGCATTCATATTTTAAATCAGCTTGTGATGCCAGACTTGTTTCTCTCTTTTCAGACCTGTGAAATGTATTGTCCTATGAATTCTCCCTGTGTAAAGTTTTTATAAAACATAATTTCCTTAGTATCATCTTTTTCAGGGTATAGAATGGCAGTTACTTCAAAAGGAACTTTAAATAATGGTTGGAGGAAATTTCAAAACAATGCATACATGAGGATTAGTGTGAAATACAAATAACTGTGAATTAGGATTTTTAATGAGTTAAAGCTTCAGAGAAGTTATTTGAAACACCCTCGGATGATTAGATAATTATGTCTGTCTACTGCTAGGGGAGAATATTTAAGATAATCATTTTTTACAGCTTCATGATAAAATTATTTGCATGACCTTTCCACACTAATGGCAGTGCCACTTCATTTCTCCATTTGCCGTTGATCTGGTCCCATAACGATGCCAAATTACTGATCACGTGTTATAACCAAATAGTTTCATGTATTTCTTCTTTTTATTTTTTCCTTGTTGATACCCATGTCTCACAAACTAACTACGATGCTGAACCAGCAGGAAGTCTCTGCGTTTCACGGCTGCAAGGACCTTGGTGGTTGGTGTACTTCAAGACGTTAAAGAGGATAACGGAGGGGTGACAATCACATATTACATACATTAAAAAGAATGACAAGGAGTTTTTTTGGTGGCAAAGACAGTCATGTATTTATATCAGTGAACTTTATGGCTGTGTGTGCATGTGGTGTATGAGGGAGGGGGTATGTACTATTATCATCCCTCGTATTTCGGAAGAGGTAATTGTCAGGTAACATGCTGTCTTAGCCAATTCAAGCTGCTATAACAAATTAGCACAGACTGAGTGGCCTAAACAACAAACATTCATTTCTCCCAGTTCTGGAGGCCGGATGTCCAAGATCAAGGCACCAGCAGATTCTGTGTCTGGGGAGGACCCTCTTCCTGGTTCATAGATGGCGTCTTCTCGCTGTGTCCTCACCTGGAGGAAGGGGTGAGGGGCTCTCTGGGGTCTCTTTTACAAGGTCACTGATCCCATCATGGGGGCTCCACCCTCATGACCTCATTACCTCCCAAAGGCCCCACCTCCTGACACCATCCCCTTGGGGGTTAGGATTCAACATACGGGGGGACACAAACTTTGGGGAGACACAGTATTTCGTCAGTCCATAACACATGCCCAAGGTCAGATAGTTAGTAAATGTGAAGCTGTGGTACAAACCCAACCAGCCTTAAAAGTTAAGAGTCCATGTCCTTATGTAATACATTGAGAAGTACTATTCTTATTTTACCTATAAACACATGCTTTATTTTATTATTCTATGTAAATATCACCACTGAATCTTAGAATGGTGTATATTCTTATTCACTTTATGTATTTCAATAAGAGATGAGTGATTATTTACCTTACCACTTTGTACATAACTGTCATCTTAGTTTTCTGTTTGCCCCAAGATTCTTAAAAGACTTCCAGGCAAAGACTACTTTATACTTATTGATGTATCCCCAACCCTCACACTAGCCCTTGGCCCAAGGTAATAGCTTAATAATAGTCTGAAGAATGAGTTAATAGCATCAGATTCTTTCATGCAACTTGAGCTTGGGCAAAGGAAAGTCATTGATACATTGTCAAAAGACCTTAAAGAATACAAGTCCTGCGGATCTGGAAGACAAGATAAAAAGACTTAAGCCTCCATATTACACCGAGGCTTACCCTGCTAGGGATGTTGTTGCCACTTTTAAAATTTGACAAAATCTGACAAATCGTGCCTTCCATTGAAGCCTTTCTGACCACCCACGTATGCTGTCTTCCCGTAGATCTAGGACACCCCTTCCAGGAGAATAAATAGGTCATTTACACAGAAAATAAAATGCACAATGTGATATAAAAATAAATCTTTAGAGACAAAGATGGTGAAAAAGGAGAAAGTATATTTTAAAAAGGCTACAACTAGGGATCATGATGAAATCTAAATGAAAATGTGACCTTTACTCTGATGAAGAATATCCTATAAGAATTCCATAGAATATCTCTTAGTAAATGTAATAATAAAGGTCCACTGATTAAAAAAAATTAGATCTATTGCTCATAACAGCATCTCATTGATTGAAAACACTCCTTATAATAGCTTCCTTCAATGCAGCATCTGTCACGCATTAACCTTTTTGCCTTCATGATCATGGGAAAGGAATTTCTTGCTTATCCTACTGGTCATATGACCCCATCCATGACATTTAATTAATTGCATCTATTGAACATAGGTTTGGGGTGTTCTAAAAATAGGGAGAAACCCATTACAAAAATAAGACATTTCCCCATATAGCTTATATTAGAATTTAATCCTACAATTTGGGTATCTGGAGATATTTTAGCAAACAGGATTATCTCTAATAAATAAGTGTATTCAAATGGATGAGTAATTTTAGAACATGTATTATTTGTATTGAGATATATTTAGAAGCTATCATAATATGTTCCTTCACTTGAAGAATGCACTTTTAAAATACAAACATCTTATTCTAAAAGATGAGCTAAAATTACACCAAATTCTGTAAGTATAAAGGTCAACATAAAGATTTTATCACAGGGGCTTCCCTGGTGGCACAGTGGTTGAGAATCTGCCTGCCAATGCAGGGGACACGGGTTCGAGCCCTGGGCTGGGAAGATCCCACATGCCGCGGAGCAACTAGGCCCGTGAGCCACAATTACTGAGCCTGCGCGTCTGGAGCCTGTGCTCCGCAACAAGAGAGGCCGCGATAGTGAGAGGCCCGTGCACCGCGATGAAGAGTGGCCCCCACTTGCCACAACTAGAGAAAGCCCTTACACAGAAACGAAGACCCAACACAGCCATAAGTAAATAAATAAATAAAATAAATAAACCCAAAGTTTAAAAAAATAAAAATAAAAAAGAGCACTTCTAGCTCTTTAATTCTGTGATCACAAATTCTATAATCCTAAAAAAAAAAAAAGATTTTATCACGAATACTAGGCAATCTATATGCATGTTTTAACGAATAAGTAGCGAAATCGGTGAACATTTTAGCAAAACCAATCTTCTCTTTTTCCAGCTGCAAACCCGTTTACTTATGTAAGCAATAAAAAAGGAAACATAGAATTAAAAAATAAATAAAAGAAATATATTTGCATTTTTAAGCAAACATAATTTTATTATTCACTTAACAAATATAATCTATGAAATACAGGGTTATATGAAACAAAATTATATACCTTTTATGCCATGTCTCAAAAGGATAAAAGCCCTTTCCTATTGGTTGTCCATATTTTTCACAAGGGTAATTACTTTAACCCTTGTAGAAGTAAAACTAATGATTAGCAAATGGACACCAAGGGGGGAAAGTGGGGGTGGGGTGGTGGTGGTGGGATGAATTGGGAGATTGGGATTGACATATATACACTAATATGTATAAAATAGGTAACTAATAAGAACCTGCTGTATAAAAAAATAAAATTAAAAAAACTTAACCAAAAAGTAATGATTAGCCTTTTAATTCTGGTTAGAATTTGAATCTGAAAATAACAAATCAATTTTATTGAAATATCTCAAAAAGAGATTAGCAGCGCTCAGGGTCAATCTCTCCCTGCTCTTGTCAGTGTTTTTGCATTAATATACCCACTCTCTTTCAAAATACGTTTTAATGAATTCACAGTCTGCAAATGATTGCTGATCTTAATGGAAAAATAATTTCGAAGAAAATCCTCAGCTATTCAAATGTCACTCACAAACATGGCAGAAAGAATTACAATAGAAGAGATAAACAAAAGTTGTGGTCATAAAGTTTATCTGCGAACTTGATAAGAATAAATCTATTAAGGACTGCAGAGGATTTTGATTATGGGGTTGCCTTGCATGTGGCAGAATGCTACAGCTGGTGATGCCTCTTCTGGAACTTCTGTAATTGATGGCCATATCTATTCATATCACGCCCAAACAAGAGGCAACATCTGCATAATAGCAAACAAGTTGCTGAAAATTGAAATAATCAGGAAAATTATTTTGACTGCACAATTTAAAAAATGTTTGATATATATTTTCACTAACTTAATATTTGATCAGGGTTTTGGTTTAAATGAGAATCAGAAAATCTCTGATGCAATCAATAGAATAACGCTTCTGGTTTGCTTTGACATAAACCAAACATAATTCACAACCGTGGGGTAGGAAGAAATCAAATGGCCAGTGATAACTCAGACTTTTCTTTAAGATGTCCATGGACGGCAAGACTGAGCAAGCACTCAATAAATATTTTTTAATTAAAGGAATAAATGAATGAATGACCTCTTGTTTATTAATCAATCAATTAATAAATACCATGAAGGAAATAAAGACAGACAACAAACCAAGAGGTGACATGCCAAGGATTTCACTGACAAATGGACAAAAGTGGCTAGTAATTTTTTTACAGGAAAAGAAGCTCAAACACTCTATTAACATATGAAAGAAGCTCAAAGTAAAAATCAGGCACATGCAAATTGAGATTCAAAAGAAATTCCATTTCACACTCACTGAATTGGCAATGTTTAAGAAATATTATAATATAAATTACTGGGGAGGGAATGGAGCAGTGGAACTCTTGTGCACTATTGGTAAGAATTCAAAGTGGTAAAGCTACTGTAGGAAACAACTTGACATTATCTGGTAAAGTTAAAAATCTCTATATCCTACTGCACAGCGATGCCACCCCTGCAGACATCTTGATAACATTTTTGCACAGGTGCACCTGGAAGTAATCATAAGAATGGTCATAGCTCTACGGTTTATTAAAAAACAACAAAACTAGAAACAAAGTAGGTAGTCCATCAACAAAGAGGGGATAAATATAGATTCCTACTAGTCAATTTTATACAGCAAAGAAAATGAACTAAACCACACATAATATGGATGGATCTCAGAAGACAGAGGTCAGCAGAAAGGAAAAGTTCAGAAGACTACACACAGTACGAAAATGTCTTTATATCCTTCAGCAGCATAATATAACCTAATAAGATATTAATGATGCACAAAAATCTAAGAAAACATTTTTAAAAATAAATGACCTACACACAAGGTCCGTGGTTACCCTGGGGGAGAGAAAAGTGATGGGCTTAGGGTGGTGCACCCCCATGGGTGATGTGCTATTGAACTTGGGTGCTGGGCTCAGTTATGCATTTTGTTATGTGTTAGGACTTATATTCGTGATGGATGTATCATTTTGCAGATATTAAACATCACATAATAGTTTTTTTTTAATCTGAGGTTGGATCACCCATCTCTTGCCTTAGAACATCCAATCCCTCACCAAGTTGTCTTCATCCTTCTTCCAGCGATTTCTGGTGGCTTGCTGTCATCAGGCACCTGGACTGCCAAAACAGACTCGCAACTTCCTCCTAACTCCATTCTGTATGTTTTAAAAAGAATCTCTCACACCATTAATAAAATTAAAAATATGTTGCACAACTTTTCAAAAAGCATCCAAAAGTGTTGTGCCCCCGTGGAAGGAAATTCAAACCTTCTAGGTGGCCCATCGGGACCTTCACGGTACAGACCCTCCTGCTTTTCCAGCACCATCATCCCGGCAGCTGCACCTAAGGAGATGCAGGTCAGCAGGTGCTCTCTCCCGGTGCCAGGTCCTCGCCTACACTACGTCTCCAAGAAAGGCAGGCCCGCATCAGGGCTGGGAGCATGGACTGTGGGATCTTCCTGCCTGGGCTCAACTCCTGCTGTGCCAAGCTGGGCAAGTTATTGACCTCTCTGTGGCTTCGTTTTCTTGCCTGTCAAATACTATGAATAACGGTCCCTACCTCACGAGGTTGTTATGAGGACTAATTGATTTGCTATTTGTAAAGTGCTTTGATACTGCATGAGCTCTACATAAGTGATTGTTATGGGAAAATAGCTAGATGCCTCCTCCTAGGTCTGCTTGGAAATCCCCAGCACAACTTTAGTTCAAGCCTTACCCCCTCTGCAAGGTTCTCCCCGAACCCCTGGGTTCTTCATGTAACCTGTAGGTTCTTATCTTTGACAGAGGGTAGCACTGTGGTTCATAATTGTCTGTTTCCACCTCCAAGTCCATAATCTACCTGAAAGAATCTTTTTTCCCTGTATATTTTGTAAATGTCCCAGCGTCTTGGACATACTCTGGAAAAGCTTAACAAAAGATGAACTTCGAAATAAGGAAATAGAGAGATATTACAGGTCATGAGCTTGAAGAAAACAGATAAGATGTCATTCGTGTAGGTCAGAGTGGAGCCCGGGGGGGCATCTTGTCAGAAATGTGAAAACAGTGTGTTCTGGAACAAGCTCGTTCCAGACTGTGAGGGTGATTGCTATATTTTCAGGAATATTGCAAACCACTTGTCAAACACAGACATTATTAAAAATTAAATTGCATGAAATTATTATTTGATAAATTACATTAAAAACCAAGGTGACATATCCTCAAAACTCCTTGCTCCTAATTATTCTACTGTTACCCACGTTCATGAGGTTATTTGTACCTATTGCACCTCTATGGTGGAAATACCACATGTTTATGTGCTATTGTGCAATTCTTCCCAACTTGGCATTTGGTGACTTCATGTTGGGAGCTTGAAATCCATAGGAAAAAGCAAACACTCTTGTCAGGTCTTGCTTTAATGGTTGGTCAGTTATATAGACTTAAGAAAATGATGGAAAATACTAATAATGCAGATTACATTTAAAACTGTGTCATGTCTGCAGCTATTAATTTGTAAAGAGCACAAAAAATTGATGAGATTTTCTTCCTCTATTTGACAACTATTACCTGACACATCAAAGAAGTCAATCACGCCATTGATGTCATAAAGTTCTGACGTAGTTCTGTTTGACTTTTGTAAACCCACATTTATGCCAGAGCTGTGCTTGCTTATTAGTAACAACCATCAATATCCAATGGATGCAAGAGTTTGACACAAATCAACAAATCCGTGTGAGAATCAACTGGCTGCATAGAATTTATGATAATGTGTATTGCATATGTTATGATTTATAAATTGTGTGCTACACCTCCTTTATGTCAGAAAAGTTTATAATAAATGTATATACGTATATGAAATGTACCTTTTCCCCCCTATGGGGCCAGCTGTGAAACATTTACCAGAACAGCACTAAAATAATATAACACAGATTTTCAGAGTTAGGAAAAATTATGTTGAATTCGTCAATAAAGTCCAGTTTTGGTTGTCAAGCAAGGACCAAAGTGATCTGGGAAAAACAGTAGATAAAAGTAAATGGCACTAAAGAATGAGAAGCAACAGTTGACTTCAAATTTGTGGTATATTAGCCTCGAAGTGGCAGTTCTATATTAGTTAATTTGGGTAAAGAATGGTGTCATGTAAGATTTAAGAATAGCTTTAGGGCTTCCCTGGTGGCGCAGCGGTTAAGAATCCGTCTGCCAGTGCAGGGGACACGGGTTCGAGCCCTGGTCAGGGAAGATCCCACATGCCACGGAGCAACTAAGCCCGTGCGCCACAACTTCTAAGCCTGCGTGCCACAACTACTGAAGCCCGTGCGCCTAGAGCCCGTGCTCTGCAACAAGAGAAGCCACCACAATGAGAAGCCCGCGCACCACAATGAAGAGTAGACCCCCTCTGCTCACCCCAACTAAAGAAAGCCCGCACACAGCAACGGAGACCAAATGCAGCCAAAAATAAATAAATAAAATAAATGAATTTATTTTAAAAAATAAAATAAAAATAGCTTTAAATAATCAAAGCTAATTTTGACTAAGTATATACCATGTGTCAGGCATTTTTAATATTATATCTTGCTTAATCCCCAAACCACCCCAGGAGTTAATATGATTCTCTCTGACTTACAGACAGGGAAACAGAAGTACAGAAAATTTATTCAATTTACCCAAATTCATACTGTAAGGGATCAAAATAGGATTCAAACTCAGGCAGTAGCTACACTGAGATCATATTTCAAATCTGTCATTATAAATGTTCAGAAAGATTCAGCAAACTCATGACATGAGATGAGAGAGGAACAGAAGGGCAGAATCTTTGAGGGAATTGAGTATGGTTGAGGTGTATCTTCTACAAAAGCCTGTGAGACTCTAAGGCTGGGGGGAAATTGACCATGTCCTTTAAATTGATGAAACTGAAGGCTAAGCCACATGTGACTCACATGGTCAACCACTGAAAGAACAGTAGTGAACATATCTGGGTTATTTGAGAAAACAAAGGAGAATATGAGTTTACTGCCTTCACACACCACATTTCTTCTAGCTTTAATGCCTTCCTCCAGAATAATAATAAAAAATTCTCAAGATCCTACTCAGATTTGATTTTTTTTACTCATAGACTCTGTAGCCATCAGAACTCACACTGAGTTGGTCTATATTCATGTTAAAACTTTGCGTACTTACTTATCATGTCACTTATATCATATGGCCCATTTCTTTAAAAAATATATTGTATGGAAGGATTTAACATACATTCTTCATGGGTATCAAGACGGCTCTGTGCAGCAACATGGATGGACCTGAGATCATCTTACTAAGTGAAGTGAGCCAGACAGAGAAAGACAAATATCATATGATATCGCTTATATGTGGAATCTAAAAAAAAATGGTACAAATGAACTTATTTACCGAACAGAAATAGACTCACAGACATAGAAAACAAACTTATGGTTACCAAAGGGGAAAGAGTGGGGAGGGATAAATTAGGAGTTTGGGATTAACAGATACACACTACGGTATATAAAATAGAAGAACAACAAGGACCTGCTGTACAGCACAGGGAACTATACTCAATATCTTGTAATAACCTATAATAGAAGAGAATGTAAAGAAAGAATATATATATGTATGTATAACTGAGTCACTTTTGTGTACATTGTAAATCAACTACAATTCAATACAATTAAAATAAATAAAATAAATAAATAAATAAATAAATACAAATTAAAAACAACAAAAAAAGACCGCTCAGAAGCTGTTAAGGAAGCCTGATTTCCACTATTTCCACTTTTCTACTAATGGCTGTTACTGGATTTGAAGCGATTTCTGTCCTTCCGTCTCTGCGGGGCTCAGCTGTCTGTGCAGTCCTGTCTGACCTCCGTGAGCTCACCTGCATCACCTGTGAACACCTCCGCAGGCCCTCAGTGGCTTGCACTCATCGTACAGTGTCTGCTGAATGGGGAGAGCGCTGTATGCAGAAGGGCTGCAAGGCCCGCTCGCATTACTCTGCCTGATGACCAGTCCCGATGACTCCTAGGTCCAACTAGTCAACACTTTACAATGTTCTTGAGGTTTCCCAGAGGCAGGAGCTGCCTAGTGAATATTTTTTGACACAAATACATTCATTGGTAGGAAAGGCCTTCTTAAGACGTGCCAACGTGAGTGCTCACACAGGGAGAGCAAAAGTAGTATTTTTTGCTTTGAATGATCCTTGATTCTTTGAATGTAAATGACCTTCAGTTGGATTCTTCTGCTTTTATGCAGCCATCACTGGCATTTTCCTACAATTCAACAATGAATGAAAATAGAGGAGAAGTGGATAAAATCTGCCAGACCACAGACTATCTCAGCTTTGGGGTGAACCAGGCCTCGGCCTTCTGTCTCCACCGCACCCACTCATTTTGAAGAATTTTTGGCTGACAACCTTCATACCCAGAGGAAGAGCTCCCTGGAAGTGGAGCTGGCAAACAGTGTGCTTATTTGGAAGGCTGTGGTGGTCCTGGTCTGAGAGAGAAACGAGGAGAGGGAAGTGGAACAGAGATGGAGTGAATTACAAATGGAAAATCTTATTTTGGTTGTTTCTATGACAGTAACGGATGAGACCCGCCCCTGGTCTCGCCCTCACGGGACAGTGTCAGTGCTGAGAAGCGAGCTGGCACAGACCTGTCTTAGCTCTGTTAGTGATTTTGCTGGGTCTTCCGGTGAACCAGGAAGTTTAAAATTTTATTGTAAATCAAGGACAATTCACTTCCACATTCAGAAACCAGCTAAAAGCCAGACATGAGTTTAAGTTTTCTAAGAGTGATGTCCGGATAAATGGAGACTAATTACTTCTCCAGTCTTCTTAAAATTACTTCTTCCTAGAATCTCCACACAGAATTTTAAAATTTCCATTGCTACTGAACCTAACATTTATTGGACATAATTAGGAATGTTGTCATTAAAGGTAGGTTAATTAATGCTACACATAAGTTAACATTATTTGTAAGTCAATGGGAGGGTCAAATTAGACATAGTATATTTTTATTATTGTTTGAAAATGTATAAAGAAACATTCGGACATGCTTTGCTGAACAAAATGATCTTCACTACGGAAACACTACAACATAACGGGAAGTCTCCATTAAAAAAAAATGTACTTTGAATAAAGATGTAGGTGTAAAGGAAATTTAAGAGTTTCAATCAATTTTAAAAATGATTAAATGGCTCATACATGAGATCATACGCTTCTCATGACCTAAATACATTTTTCAGCCCAAGGGTAAAGAAAATTAACAGGGCTCAGTATTATTGTCTCTGCTAGGGGAAGGTGAATTCTTTTCATATTACCATGAATATGTTGCTACTATAGTAATTTTGCTTTTGCAGCTGTTAGCTTATTTCATCAAATATTGTGCTGGCCATTTAATACTCAAGAGACCAGAGCAGTGCCAAAAATGCTATATAAATATGCTTGCATTAAAAAAAAAGTCTGTAGAGAAAGCTCCATAAACATCGATGGTGGCTTAACTATTGAACTTTATTTTTATGTTGCTTTATTATGTATTATAGAGCAGATACTGCTATTCTGCTAAATAATGTGGTATATCTTTAATTAGATCAAGGAACAAAACCTTGAATGACATAGAGAAATGGTACTCATAGAAAAGATGACACACTCTAACTTTCTCTAAAGAAGAAAATAAAAGGAAAAGCTATTTCATGGCCTTGAAGTATTAGGGTCATAAACTGATAAAATTATCCAGAAAAGCCTTAGAGACATCAGAATATTCCCCATTTAAGCAACAATATGTTGAGGAATAAATTTCCATTTTTAGTAGCTCAGTTCTACTCTCTATAACCCCTAAAGGGCAGTGCTACTCAATTCATCTTTGTAAGGACAAAACTGTGGCTGTTTGCGGTGCTTATTTAACGAGCTAATGTTTATCGCTGCGTCTGCCTCTTAAACACACTAATACTATGTCGGATGTAATGCCTTTTGTTGTTCCTTCCTACAGGGAATTTTGGAAGGATTTAGTAAAACGATACTCTATAGAAGTTTTGGGCTTTCTTTCTTCACAAATGTAGCTGTTGATAGAGCTAATTAAAATGTTTTAAGGGAAATGGAGACCTTCGGGGAGCATTTCATGATTTCGTAACACAAGTACCAGGTACACTGCATAGACTATTACCCTCCAGGAAAGAAATTACGTCAGTTTATTAATTTACTGAGGTACAAGTACACTTGGTGAAGATCATGTTATTTTCTTATCAATTTCATAAATAACTGCAAAAAAGACTAGCTTTTGATCTAAGTTAAAAATAAATAAGAGCTTATTAATGTCATATAGCCACACAATAATCACCTCAAAGAGCAAAGATCTTAAGTACTGACCCGTAGTCAACATTTGGGGTGAAGTAGAGACAGTTTCACTATTGCATTTAGACCCTCTGGTCTTAATATTTCAGTTTAGATAAATAAAGATATATTTAAACAGATTAATAAATTTGCAGCATAGTAATTATGACCATGTCTCAAAATTTGGTGCCAAGTGGCTGGTTATTTGGATAAAATATTCTAGATTAGCATCTGGGCCTGGATGCATCACTGTGCTGAAAAGGGCACCAGGGGAGCGCATTTCCCTTCTGGAATATATAATAGAATTTAAGCTCGCTCTCTAATCAAGGACTTCATACCCCCCTTAAGAAACTAGAAAAAGAAAAGCAAATAAATTTAAGAGTGATCACGATAAAGAAAAGAATACAAATTGGAGTGAGGTATTCCCTGAAATAAAGAACTCTCTCAGAAACCACAGAATTCTCACTCAAATGGATAGGATAATTTACTCCATGTTCACATCAATATAATTTGAATTTCCAATTCTACTTCTAAAAAAATATTGATTGGAATCAAATCCATTTAAGACAAATAATCCAGAGGAATTCATCTAAAATCATAATCTATGAGCCCTGTATGTTTTTGGTGCTATAAAAATTTCCCTGGGCATAGCTTTAGCGGTATCCCACAAATCCTGACGTTTGTGTTTTTTTTCTATTCATTTAGTTCAAAATACTTTCTAATTTCTCTTTTGGTCTTTACTGTGAGCCATAAGTTATTTAAAAGTGTGAAATATGGTTTCCAAATATTTCGGGATTGTATAAATATCTGTTATGATTTTAAATTTAATTCTATTGAAGACAGAGGATGTTTTGTAACTTTGAATACTTTTAAATTTATTGAGATTTCTTACAGCCTATGCTATTGATAAACATCTCCCACTGCTCTTTAATGGGCTGTGTACTTTGCTATTTTTGGTGAAATGACCTATACACACCAATGAAGTCAAGCTGGTTGAAAGTTGTGTTCAATTCCTCTATATGCTAATGGATTTATTTTTGTCCATACGTTCTACCGATCTCTGAGAAATGGTTAATGAAATCTCTGTCGATAATTGTGTGTTTGTCTACTTACCCTTGTAGTTTTATCATTTTTTACTTCCTGAATTTTGAAACGCTACTGAAAGATGCATATGCCTTCAGGGTTAATAAGGTCTCTCCATGAACTGAGCAATTTATCACAATGAAGTGACACACTTTATCCCAGGAAGTTATTTTTGTTTTGAAATCCAATTTTTCTGGTATTAATAAGACTATTCCAGTTTTCCTTTGATTGGTTTTATCATCGTATATCTTTTCCCAACCTCTTAATTTTTAATTTCATTAAAAAAATTAACAGAGAAAATTTGACTTTGTTTAGGTATCCCATTCTATGAATTTTACACATGTATATATTTGTGTAAACATTTCAACAATGAGGTTACAGGACAGTTCCACCACTCTGAAAATGCTCATCTTATTGATTTTCACTCACCCTGAGTTAGTACACCATTCCCAAATTCCAGGATTTCCTGATATATTCTGTCTCTATAGCTTTATCTTGTAAAGAATATCTTGTAAACAGAATCATAGGATGTGTAACTTCCTTCTCTCTCAGCGAAATGTCTTTGAAGTTTATCCAAGTTTGGGAGTATATCAATAGTTCATTTCTTTTTATTGATTCCATTATTTGAATGGATCACACTGTCTATCTATTGACCCACTGAAGAATTTGTGTGCTGTTTCTGGTCAATAACGAATAGAGAAGGTATAAATATTTTTTGTATAGGATCTTGTGTGAACATAGGTTTTCATTTCTCTAGGGTAAATATCTACTAGTGGCATTGCTGAGTCACATGGAAAGTACATGTTTCACTTTACATGAAGCTGTCAAAATGTTTCCCAGATTACCTGTGCCATGTACATTCCCATCAGCCATGCTTTAGAATTCCAGCTCTCCACAACCTTGCCAGTACTTGGTATTTTCAGTATTTTAAAAATTTTAGCTTTTCTAATAGGTGTATAATGGTATCTTACCATGGTTTAGCTTATGTTTCTTTATGTTTAATGATGCTGAGCATGCACTTTTTATGCACTTACTGGATTTTCATACATATTGTTCAGTGAAATGCTTTTCAAGCCTTGCCCTTGAGTGGAAACCCTCACCTTAGCCCCACCCAATAACCACCATAAAAACTACAGACCAGTCCCCTCCCTGCATCCCAAGCCAGTTGGTTCCACTTGGGAGCCACTGTGCTCTCCCCAGAAAGCTGTGTTATGAGAGTAATGAAACTTTTTAGCCTCCTTTTGACGTGCGGCATCATCAGCCTCAACATCTGAACCGAATATTCGTGGAGGTCCATCCCATTCTTGTGGTGTGGCCAGAACAAGGCAGCATTGCTTGCTCTGTTTATTTTGTTCATTTTTTGAGCCTATTAAGATGGAAGATTGCATTTTTGAAGACCTTTCTTGTTTTCTAGTAAAAGTATTGAATGCTAAATATTTTCCTCTAAATGCTGTTTTAGCTTCGCCTCACAATTTTGATGTGCTCTGGTTCTATTTTCATTCCGTTCAAAATAGTATTTTATTTCTCTGGAGGCTATGTCTTTGAAACATGGGTTATTTAAAAGTAGTTTTGTGAATCTCCAAGTGTTCAGAGATTTTTCTATTTTTCTGTAATAGATTTCTAATTTAATCATATTATGATCAGAGAACATAAATCTGTATGGTTTTAGTTCTTTTATATTTGCTAAATTTTATTTTATCAACCAGATTATTGTCTATATCAGTGAATGTTCTATGTTCATATGAAATGAACTTAAAAAAAATATTCTTAGGTGAAATATACTATAAATGATCAATTAGACCCAAATGGTTGAGGGTATTATTCAATCCTTGCTGAATTTCTTGTGACTATTTCTATATAATATTTGGACAGGAGTGTTCACGTCTGGCTCTGACTAGTGTTTGTCTATTTCTCCTTAAAATTCTGCAGTTGATGAACTGCTGGAGGCTCGGTGGGGACACGTGGGAGATGTGGGCTGAGTCTGAGGATGTGCACCCACACCTTTGAGAGTTTTATCTCCAGGAGCCCCGCCAGGTCCTCACCATGAATATCAGAGAAAAATCCCCTTGGGCTTCCAGCAGAGGAGTGGGGAGGAACCGTCCTGAGACAGGACAGCACTCTGTTCTTAAGAGGCCTGCCTCAGGGGGAACTAGTAAACCTGCGTCTAACCCACTGGTTGAGAACCTAACCTAAACCTAGGGGACAGGAAATGCCCACCTGAGGGGGGAAATAACTGAGAAGCACAAGAGTAAGGGTCACTGAAAGACCCGTTTATCTGTCCATAACTGCCCCCTCCCTCCTTTTCTCCTATGCCTCGTACTTACTGGTGGAATTGATTTATCGTCACAGTCACCTAAGTCGGAAAAACCAGCACAATTGTCGAATTTCACATTTATGATTCGGCTGGCTGTGTCTGAGCTGTTCCTTTTCAGTACGCTAATGTTTAGAGCTAATGTCTTGATTAAATTCCGGTTTAATTATTCTGATGGAAATGATTCCTGGGTGGTGACAAATGCTTTCTATTTCAGCATGTTATTCAACACATCGTTTCTGATGATCCCATTTCAGTGCCACTGAGATTAATTCGTGCAGTCTGATCTTTCCATCAGAAAGTTCTGCATCAAATTTTGCTTAAGAGTGTTAATAACTAGTTGATAATTTTGTGGGAAAAAAAGAGTTCATTAGGTATTGTAAGATTGTTATGTTTTAATTCTATTGCTCCTTCTGTAATTATTAACTGGAATTTATCTATAATGAAGAATATTTTTCTCATCAACAACTTATACTAAAATAAGTGTGAGGGCTTCCCCGGTGGCGCAGTGGTTGAGAATCTGCCTGCTAATGCAGGGGACACAGGTTCAAGCCCTGGTCTGGGAAGATCCCACATGCCGCAGAGCAACTAGGCCCGTGAGCCACAACTACTGAGCCTGCGCGTCTGGAGCTTGTGCTCCGCAACAAGAGAGGCCGCGATAGTGAGAGGCCTGCGCACCGCGATGAAGAGTGGCCCCCGCTTGCCGCAACTAGAGAAAGACCTCGCACAGAAACGAAGACCCAACATAGCAATCAGTCAATCAATCAATCAATCAATCTTAAAAAAAAAATAAAAAATAAAAAAAAATAAAATAAGTGTGAGAACAGAGAAATGTACAGAAAACATATCAGAATATCTTTAGTTTATATTCATTACCATAATATTTAAGATATTTAAAAACTATGAAAAATTTTCCAAATGTTCTATAATGTATGTGCATAGTTTTTACTAATCAGAAAAATAGGTTAGGTACAATATTCTAACTGTAAAATCTGGGAAATAAGTAGTATTTAATGCATAAATTTATTTTCATTTATGTTTTATTTTATGCACAAAAGAAAAATGTAACAATCAATGTTTAGGCTGTTATATGTTGAAATGCCAGCAGATTGATTTTCCAAGTGAGAGAAATCAAAGGTAGTGTATTGACGGATTGATGGCATTGCAACTCTTACCTGCAGCCACAATGCCAAATAACTGGCAGTTCCTCTAAAGACATGGATTCCATGCCCCCACTCCTTGAACTTGGACTGTGTATGTCTTTCTTTGGCTAATAGAATATGGACAAATGGCAGTGAGCAATTCCAGGACTAGGTCTCAGGGGCCATCATGTGTTTTGCTTGCCTTGCACCTTGTATTGCACCTGCCATCACCATGGAAACGTCCCAGGTGAGGCCGTGCTAAACTGGCCAATAGCCAGCTGACACCTCGGACACAAGCATAGTTCATGCTTATTGTTTGCCACTGAAAATGCGTGGCTACCTGTTATACGACATTATTCAAAGAATTATTTATTGACATACCGGGTTAACGCTGGTGAGTCTGGACTTTGATATGCAGAATAAACAAGGTATTTGCACAAATGAAAGCTTTCTATCACCTTCAAAGCTAAGTTTCAAAGTTCACTGGAGGACTTTATGCTCAGTGAAGTGAGCCAGTCACAGAGGAGCAAATACTGCATGATTCCACAAATATTAGGAACCTAAATAGTCAATCTCCTAGAAGCAGAGAGAGAAAGGCAGGTGCTGGGGGGTGGGGGAGGTGTGTGTGTGTGGGAGGCATAAGGGGAGACATCTTTCAATGGATATAAAGTTTCAGTTTTGCAAGATGAGTAAGTTCTAGAGATCTTCCCTATAACACAGAACTTACGGGTAACACACTGCATTGTGCACTGAAAACATCTATCAAGGCATTAGATTACATGTAACATGTTCTTACTACAAAAAACAAAAACAGAACAAAACAAAGGGCCACAGGAAACTCACATGATGGGTGTTTATTACCTTGATTGTGATGATGATTTCATGAATGCATGTACATGTTCAAACTCATCAGATTGTATACGTTAAATATGGCCAGTTTTTTGTATATCAGTTATACTTCAAAAAAGCTGAGAAAAACCTAAGTCTCAAAGTTCAGAGCTTAATCAGAATTCATTGTTTATTTATTATTAGAAATTATGGGGGTGTTTTAAATGTATATTTAGCTAATCTTTTTTTCATTCATCAAGAGTGGCTATCTATATATATTTTTTTTCTCCTTTTCAACACGGCCACTTGTGGAATGTGTGTCAGTAAACAAGTGGCCGTATTCTGCATGTGGTCTTTTATATTGACATTATAAAAAGAAACGCCTACAACTCTGAGAGTTTATCATCCAGTTCACGATCCCTTTGAAAAGGAAAATCATTTAGTAACACACAAGGCATATTATAGATGAAGGCTGCAGTGGAGGTAGCTGTAGTGGGAAAGTCGGGAGAATCACTGGGAGTCCCACCTCTACAGCGAATCTGCACTTGAGTTAACAAAACAATTTCTTATTGTTTATCTTTTTGTTTATCTTTTTGTTTATCTTATTGTTTATCTTATTGTTTATTGTTTATCTTTTATCTTATCTGCCTCACCTGTAAACTAAGAGTAATGAAATCACATACAAAGGAAATAAAACGAAATGTCATGTATCTTATTTTTAGGTGCATATGTGTATTTGTATAGATTTACTTTATACATATGTGTTTTGTAATCTTTAAAGCACTGTAGTAACATAAAATATTATAATCATATGTCATTCCCAAACATATTTCAAGCATTCTTTGTCTTCTGCCTCTCTCATTGTTTTTTTTTTTTTCCATTTTGGTTTGAGCTCTATTTATTCAGCTTCCTTGTTTTAATTATGTGATAGGTATCAATAGTTCTTCCTCATTTCCTCAGATCTTAGACTGCTCTCTGGGGACAAAGTGCCCACTGACACATGAGCTCTGGAGTAGGTGGGGGAGGAAGCATGTCTCCTGGGTGCATCCCAGGCCCCAGCAAGGATGACAGCCAACCCTGGGACCACAGAGTACGGGGTGGGGAGGAGTACCGTCCCAGCAAGCAACTGGGAGAACTGCCAGCAAGTGGTCACCTACTTGCGGATTTCTTCACCTAAAAGCTGACTCTTTAGTGCATCATGTTTTTATGTAGCGCCTATAAAGTAGTTTAGGTCAATCGATCGTAGCCATGTGGCCCTCCCCCATCACCTATGCATTCGTCCCCGTGTCTAGGATCAAAATGAGTCCTACACACATCATACAAACATGAGATGCAAGTCCAGACTTCCTTCCATGTGTCATTGACCTTTTAACTGTTTTGTATCAATAGACTGACCTTAGATTTACTTGTCAGAAGAGGTAAGGTCATTTTATAAGCACTTCCACTCCAATTTCCCAGGTGTCTTTTCTGATTAGAAAACCCTATAAACTATGTAACTTTAAATGTACAGAATCATTATTCCTGAAGGTTTTGCTGCCCTTCATGCTCAGAGGTGGCATCTGTGACCCAGGCATGTGTTCCAAATTGTCAAGGTGATCAATTCATTCTTGCTATCTGCATCTTACCATGCCACCCCCATCACCTGACAGTGGCATGTGTTTGCCAATACCTACCAGGTTACAGAGGCAATCCAGTTTAGTTGTCCCCAACTTTTGGACCCAGACCCAGAGCGGAAGCACACTTACTTAGCAACTCAGAAAACATGTGCACACACACATAACAAAAAATTTCAGAGGCAATATTTTGTTTTATTAACCATGTGACTTTCTATTTTATTTTTATCCCTATTCTTTTTTTACATTTTCAGAAAGTGTTGATATGCATTAAATTGGTTATTAGTCACAGTTTGCAAAAAAAATGAGTCTGGTGCATGGTCATAAAAGCTGCAGAGCTTACGAGGAGTCAGCCATCCCCCCAGTAGTCCTGCATAACAAACATCACAAACACCGGTGGCATACTAAGTAGACTTTGATTTCTACCATGAGTGAGTGTGGGTCTGGCTTGGGCTGGGCTGAACTGTTCTGGGCTCACTCAGGCCTCAGGGGACCAGCCAGCAGTTCTGGGGCTCTTATCTGGGCCTTGAGCCTCTGTGTGTTGGGGGCAGCTGGCCTGGGACAGTCTGGAATGGCCTCAGCCAGGATGAGTGGGGAGGATCAGTTCTTTTTCACAGGTTTCATCTTCCAACAAGCCAATAAGGGCAGGTTCTCGGGTCCACAGGAGAGGCCAAGTGAGAGCGGAAATCCGAGGTTGACTTCTCAAGCCCCTGCTTCCATCACATCTGCTCACAGCTCCCTGGGTGAAATGTCACGTTCAGATCTGAGCTAGAGTGGGCAGAAGGGGTGTGAGTGACAACGTGGGGGTCATTATTGTCACCTGCCACAGAGATCGTGTGTGAAAAAGCTGTGGCTTTCAGTGCACTGTACCCCTCTAGAGCTAAAATCAGACCTTAAGTGGTGTTCTCGATGTTTGAGAGCAAAGGTCTTAGATTCCAAAGGCAGCATCCACACAAAGCCAAGCCTTTAGGTTAGGCTAGGTTTTGGATCAACAGGAGAGGAAGAAGGGATGCTGAATGCATCAACTGCCAAAGAAAACAGCACGCACATCAATCATGCTGTGGTCCAAATAAAGAAGTTATTTTAATGTGAAGACACGCCTAACATACAGCCAAGTTTAGCAGAAGCAGTGGATGGAGAAACCAATTTCACACCATGACTTAAAGATATCTTTCCTCCTAGCAACCAGAAGCAACTGCAGTCTCTCTCTCTACAGCATATCCTTTTGAATGGAAAATAGCCACAAATAAGTCAAAGCAGCCTTGACCATATCAGCATTTTTCTGATCAAAAAGTAATGGAGAAGGGGCTTCCCTGGTGGCGCAGTGGTTGAGAGTCTGCCTGCCAATGCAGGGGACACGGGTTCGAGCCCTGGGCTGGGAAGATCCCACATGCCACGGAGTGGCTGGGCCCGTGAGCCACAACTACTGAGCCTGCGTGTCTGGAGCCTGTGCTCCGCAACAGGAGAGGCCGCGATAGTGGGAGGCCCGCGCACCGCGATGAGGGGTGGCCCCCGCTTGCCGCAACTAGAGAAAGCCCTCGCGCAGAAACGAAGACCCAACACAGCCATAAAAATAAATAAATTAAAAAAAAAAAAAAAAGCAATGGAGAAAACATTAATTTTGTCAACATCCATTTTCTTTGACCAGTTCTACCAATCACCTTCAAATGGTGGTTGTTATGGCAAAATTCTATTCCAATTTATTTTTCAAAAATATCTCTGTTCTAAAATTTAAATGATGTGGTTTTATGTTTGTATTCCTTCATGTTATGGGCTATTTCCATTGCTTGCAATAAACTGAGAAGATTCTTATTTATGGTAAGGATGAGTGGAGGACAAGCATATAAATGAGTCTGATGCTCTAGGAATTAAACAAAGTATCCTTCATACAGGTTTCTTGAAGCAATAAAGCAAAGCTGTGGACCTGGTTGTTGATTATTGATTAATGGAGCAAGTACTCAGACATCAGGGGTATGTATTTACAGATAAGATAACCAAGATGTGTTGGAACAGTTGAACATGAGGACTGATTAATCTTTTCATGCAACCTGAGGACTATAATGACAATTAGAACAACGCCAAGGAGTGGATTTGAATCTAAAGTGACTCTATACTTGAAGAGCTCCAAAATAACACAACACATGTTCTTTATCCATGTATCCATTGATGGGCACTTAGGTTGTTTCCCTGTCTTGGCTATTGTGAATAATGCTACAGTGAACATGGGAGTGCAGGTATCTCTTTGAGATCCTGTTTTCATTTCCTTTGGATATATACCTAAAAGTGGGATTGGTGGACCAAATGGTCATTCTATTTTTAACTTTTAGAGGAACCTCCATACTGTTTCCCATAGTGGCTGAAACCAATTTGCATTCCCACCATAGTGCACAAGGGTTCCCTTTTCTCCACATCCTCACCAACGCTTGTTGTCTTTTGTCTTTTTGATGATGGCTGTTCAGGTAGGTATGAAGTGATATCTCACTGTGGTTTTGATTTGCATTTCCCTGTTGATTAGTGATGTTGAGCATCTTTTCATATACCTGTTTGCTGCTTGTACGTCTTCTGGGAGACAGGTCTTTTTAGTTTCTCCGCCAAATTTTTAATTGGATTATAGACTTTTTTGCTATTGAGTTGTATGAGTTCTGTATATATTTTGGGTATTAACTCCTTACCAGATATATGGTTTGTGAATATTTTCTCCTAATACGTAGATTTCCTTTTAATTTGGCTGATGGATTCTTGTGTTTTGTAGAAGCTTTTTAGTTTGATGTAGTCCCACTTGTTGCTTGTTCTTTTGGTGTCATATCCAAAAAAATTATTGCCAAGACTGATGTCCAGGAGCTTTTTCTCTGTTTTCTTCTAGGAGTTTTACAGTTTCAGGTCTTATGTTTAAATCCTTAATTCATTTCAAGTTAACATTTGTGGATGATTTACAATAGGGATTTAGTTTCATTCTTTTGAACATGAAAATCTAGTTTTCCCAACACCACTTATTGAAGAGACTTCTTTCCCCATTGAGTATACTTGCGTGATTATCAAATATTAGTTGACAAAATATGTGTGGGTTCATTTCTGAGCTCTCAGTTCTGTTCCACTGGTCTGTGTGTCTGTTTTTATGCCAGTATCATACTGTTTTAATTACTATAGCTTTGTAATATAGTTTGAAATCAGGAAGTGTGATAGCTTTTACTTTTATCGTTCTCAAGATTACTTTGGCTTTACAGATTCTTTTTTGGTTCCAAACAAATTTTAGGATCGTTTTTTTCTCTTTTGTAAAAAATGCCATTTTAATTTTAGCAGGGATTGTATAGAATCTATTGATGGCTTTAGATAGTATGGACTTTTTAACAATATTAACTCTTCTGATCAATGAATATGCAATATCTTTTCATTTGTTTATGTCTTCTTCAATTTATTTTATCAGCTGAAGGAGCTAGTTTGGAGCTCACACTCTGGGTGGGGTCAGCCACAGGTGTCTAGGCTGGTGTCTTGCACTCACACAGCTGCAGAAGCCTGGGAAGAATGCTGGTGGGGGGGCTTCCGCAGGGGAGGAAGTTGGGGGACTCAGATGGCTGGCATCTGTGAACACAGATACCCGTGGGATAAAAATCAGTGAAATCTGCAGGGGGTCCGTGGTGGCTGTGCTGGCTTTGGTTTCTTCAGTGATGAAAGCTGCTGGGTTTGTCTGCCCAGCAGGCCTCTGGGAATCATGATCACTCCTGCTGTGTGGCTGATACTGGTTGCTCCTGTTTTTCTTCTTTTTTTTTTTTTTTTGTAGCCATGTCTGAAAGTCTCAGCTTTGCTGGTCTGGGTGGGGTGAAACCAAAGCAGGACCTTCCTGCGGTACCCAGAGAGGCTGCAGAAGCTGGTCACTCACCCCCTCTCTTTTTCTTCGTGAGGGGACTCCTTCTAGCTGGGGAGTTCCTTCCTGGCTCTGGGCAGTGCCAGCCTGGGGGATGGGGTGATGCAGACAAAATGAAGATGTTCTTCCAAGGTTTTTGTGCAGTTTTTCTGTTACATTGTGCTGCTGAAGTTTCTTACGAGGACTCCAGAGCTCGCTATGAGCTGTTTTTTTTCATGGATACAGTAATTGTTTATCTATATTGGGGAACAGAGAGTCTGAGGTCTTCTACTCCACCATCTTGGTGACACCAGTCTTTAGTATTTTTAATTCTTCAATTTCCATAAGGATTTAGATTTGAAGGATGTAGTTATGCCAAGATGATGGTAGAATCATATATGCATCCTTTTATAAGTTGTTATCAAATATAATTATAGGGGCAGATAATTAAGCAAGAATAAAAAGTGACAGTGAAATAAATGTAATTTCCTTTTAGGTAAAAATGTATGTCAAGTTTCCTTTATGTCAAATGTTAATTTTCCTGAAATATAGGTTTGGGAAATTCCATATTCCATCTTTTAGAAAAATGCTATACCCCAAATGTCTGCAATTTTCTTCAGTAAGTTCCAATATTTTTTTTGTTGTTTGTGATCTTTGTGCTCCCAAGTTTGTGTTTTATATAGCTTTTGCCTTGGATCTCCCTTGTTTCAATCCTCTAAAACTGTCAAGAATAACTTAACCTGTTTTACTGTTCCTATAAATTCATATGTAACTGGTAGCTAAATCCAATTTGTGTCAATCTCTCTTTCTTTGTAGCCTGTTCTAAATCTCCCAACATATTTTACAAAAGTAGAATCCTATTAACACTAGATAACCAGCTCTGTATTTTACTCAATAGTTATTATAGTCCTTCCCATGTCACAGTACATAAAGATCCTGGCATCACCACTGATATATTATAGCAAAAGTTTTCTAATTTGTTTTTCTGTACAGGCATGCATGTGTATGTTCTGGGGGTCTGGAGTGGTTTATGATGTTGACAATACCCAATATTGCCTTTGTTTTAAACTGATATTGTGTCCAACACAATTTTAAAGGACTTGACAGGAAACTTCCAAATATTATTGAGTATAAATAGCTTCACATTATAAAAATAAATAATTTAATAATTTAAAATTAAATCCTAAGGACAAGTTACAAAATAATAAGGAAATTGAAAAAAAGTTTTAGTTGTTGTGTATGACTTAACTGATTTTATTGGCATTACTGTATAGTAACCCCAAGAGAAAATCATATTTGAAGTGTAGTATAGATAGAAGCATTTCCTTGTGGCCTCCCATTAATAATATTAAAGGAACATCAAATGCACAGTCTAACACCCTGAGTTCTGCTTTGCATATTACCTGGTGTGCTTGCCAATTTTTATTCAACAGGGAATTTTCATGTTGAATTAGTAAATACCTTTAACTATAGAATAATGTTCCTCAAAAATGTCTTCTCTCGTTGTGAATTAAACCAGCACCTCTTTGCTGGTGTTCCTATATCGATATCAACAACCTCAACTCTTTCCTGAGGTGCAGAGTGACATATCTTTCATTAATCAATGAAACAATGGAGATTTTTCAACTTTCTCAAAATGTTTAGTTTTTAATTGTACACAAGATATAGTCTGTTTTTCCCTATATCTTTTGCTCAAAGTAATGCTTTTGAAATCCACATGAGTAAACAGTTTATTCTGTTTCCAGAGCTGAGTAATTTGTCCTTGTAAGACTATATCACAGATATTTATTCAGTCTCTTAACAATGGACATTTGGATTAGTTCAAGGGTGGGCTATTATGAATAAACATATTGCGTATATTTATGCACATGTCTTTTTGATTGAAGTATTGTTGATTTACAATATGGTATTAGTTTCAGGAGTACAACATACAGATTCAATATTTTATAGATTATATTCCATTTAAAATTATTATAAAATATTGGCTATAATCCCTGTTCTGTACAATATATCCTTGTAGCTTATCAACAGATGACTAAAGAAGATGTAGTATAAATATATACAATAGAATATTACTCAGCCATAAAAAGAAGGAAATTTTGCCATTTGCAACAACATGGAGGGTATAATGCTCACTGAAATAAGTCAGAGAAGGACAAATACTGTATGTTATCACTTACATGTGGAATCTAAAAAATACAACAAACCAGTGCATATAGCAAAAGAAGAACAGACTCACAGATGTAGAGAACAAACTAGTGGTTAGCAGTGGGAAGAAGGAAGGGCAAAGGGGCAAGATAGAGGTAGGGGATTAGGAGGTACAAACTACTATGTATAAAAAAGATGTAGTCTTGAGTCAGTTTTATTTCTACTTAAGTCTGTATTGGGGGGGGACATAGCCTTGAAATTTTCCCAGTTTTCTTGCAATCTCAGAATGCTTTACAAATAAAAATTTTAGAAATCTAAAAAAGTAGTGATAATATATTTTTGTTTTAAAGTATCTGCCTAAAATGTACATCCTTAATAGGCAAGTATTCCACACATAAAGAGGAAAAGAATAAGAATTATAGCGACTTCTTACCAGAAATCATGAAAACAAGAAGACAGTGAAGTGAAATATTTAAATGTCGATGGTATTAAAAGAAAAACTCACCAAACTAGAGTTCCATAACCATTGAAATTATCTGTCAAAATTAAAGGATAAATAATTTTTCTAAGAAAAACAAAACATGGAGGAATTCATCACCAATAGCACTATAAATTAACTTCATTTAATTGACATTTGTAAAACACTCCATTCAACAACACCAAAATATACTTTCTATTCAAGCTCACATGAGATGTTATAGACCAAAATAGACCACATTCTGAGTCATAAAATGAACCTTAACAAATTTTATGGAAAACCATAACAGTCTCTTCGAAAAAAAATAAAAAACAATCTTAAATAAATAGAATAATATTCTGTTTTCATGAATTAAAAGATTCAATATCATTAAGCTCTCAATTCTTCCCAACTTGATCTATAAATTCAATACAGTCCTCAACAAAATCCAAGCAAGCTATTTTGTAGATACTGACAAACTGACTCCAAAGTTTATGGGAAAAGTAAAAAACCTAAATTAACCAACCAACATTGAAGAATAAAGTTAGAGAACTCACTGCCTGATTTCAAGACTTACTGTAATGTTACATGGTATTGGTGAGAGAACATAGAGCCAGACACAGACCCACATAAGTGCAGTCGGCTGATCTTGAACCTGAGGATGTAAAGTCTGGACTGTGTGGCATCTGTGCTGTGACCACAGCGTGAGAACCTATCTCCCAAGGGAAGAGGAGAAAAAAAAAGAACAGCCATGGATCCTGCAAGGATTCTACCCCTGATTAAATCATGCCTAATGCCGGGTTTGTCTTTCCCTTTTTCCCTCTAGGTCTATGTGCCAATAAATTTCTGTTTTCCTTAACTCAATTTGGGACATGTTTTCTATAACTTTCAATGGGAAGAACTCTGATTGCTGGATTGAGCATTCAATTTTCAAGATGCATCATTGTCTTTTAGCTTTGACCACCTTAACTGTGATGTATTCATAGATCTAAAAGGATCTGGAGAGACTAGTTGTTCTCTTAACTACTGGGATCTGCTTTAAGTAGCTCTTTAGAGAAGACTGTATCGCTTCCTTTCTAGGTCTTCATTCATCAATTTAATAAACATTAATTAAAAGTCTGTGATGTGTGGAAAAATAGTGAACTTAGAGTAACCAAAACAAAGTGTGTCTCCAAAACTATGAAATCTCAGCTGTTTAAACCCTGGGCTATTCTGATGTGAGAGTTGTCCTGGTTCTGGGTTTATGATAAGAGGTATATGTGTTAATGATTTTGGAGGGAATTCTAATCAATGTATCAGTAGTTTCCTTGCCTTCTTAAACAATGCATTGTGCCTATAATTTAATTTTTCTTGGTTTTCCAGGTCACAGTCATGTCACCTAGGGGTGGGGAGAGCCCTTGGAAGGAAGGCGGGGGTGTGGGCATGTACAGTGCTCCCAAGCTCTGAGCCCTGTGTGCCGCTTTTCTGTCTGTGCTGCCTGGATTTCTGAGTCCCAGGCACTATGACATCTCTGCAAGTGAGTGGGTTCTCCTCTTGTTTTTACTCTTCCTCCACAGAGACGCTAAACCAGTGATGTTCCAATGAGACACTTGGAAAGATGTGGGTTCACACACCATGAGTTATCTCTCTGCAACAAGATAAAGGCAATGCAAGTGACCACTGAGACCTTTTTATAGCAGCCTGACAGAGTAATTTTATGTCTATTGGATATAAGACTAAAAATGTTGGTCCTGAATTTTTATGTCTTTTAATTTTTCTAGTATTTCATTTTTACTACATGATACAAAAGTATTGATCTGCAACAGTTTGGAAATAAAAAATAATAATTATAACAAAACAAAGCTGGTCTCTCTCCTGAATGCTGGGAGAGGCATTGTCTAGACTGTACTTTCTTTCTATCACCAGCTTCTTCATTTAGCTTCCCCTCCACTCGTCAGAAACTGGTCTATGTCTTAGGTATGCTTTTGACACTTACCTTCTTTTTTCTTGTGTTAGGTTTATATTTAAACACACTAGTTCAAGCTGCCATTTGTAACCAGAAGCTGTTCTAGTTGTGTGTGTGTCGGGGTGGAGGCAGTCAGGATTTTAGAAAGCATTTCTTCTTGCTCTCACTGTCTGACAATAATAATATTTGCATCATTTAGTAATTAGAGAGCACTTGTATTCCAGATAAGAATATAACAGAATTATGTGTAAGGTAACAGTAAATATGTCTGAAGTGGTAAACTGAGAATCTTTTCCAAGAACAGGAATCTGAATATCTGGAATCTGTAACAGTGTTAATGCTTGACTCTTAACTAGGACACAATAGCTGATGCATCTTTAATATTTCGGTTTTCCAAATCCTGAATTTCTAGCCCCCTTCCCCTTCCCTCACTGATCTGTCAATGTGAGCATATCAGAGGTCCCATTGTCTTGGCTGAAATCTGCAATAATCACCATGGTTCCAAAGGTCCTATACACAAATACAGGTTTATATCAACGGTTATTTTATGTAAATATATGGTAGCTAGAATTTAAATATTTGAGGAGAGAGCTGCCTCTGTGTGTGTGTGTGCTTTTTCTCAGATCTTGAATGGTGTGAATGTCTTAATATATTCATTCATTGAGCCAGTGTAATGAGACTGAATGCTGGTCCAGGAGTCTAGCCATCTCAATTCCCTGAATTCCATCACTCTAAATCGATGAATTATTTTAACTTCAACAAGATCTTCTAATCCACAAAATGAAGGTATTCAAAAATTAATTGGCACTCTTAAAGTTGAAACTGTCTTTTGCAACAAATAAAAACAATGTCTTAATTGTATACTTCCATTGTAAAAGGAATAGAGGCAGTCCTGGTTTTTATTTTATAAATAACACATTTCACTTTATCAATGAGTAAGTCAGCTGCACCTGCTGGAATGCAAACCGGGCCACACTCTGAAGTGCGACCTTGGACAAACTTTATCTTTGCTTGTGAAGCAGAACTGGCATGGTCTGTCTTTTGTTAGAGTGACAGCAGGAAGTAGAAGCACTTCAGAACCTTGGCATTGCCATTTCCATATCAATAGTCAGGCTCTTTCAATGATAAGGAACTTCAAATTAATGCTGGGGTCAGGGATCTGGAATCCTACAGAAATGTCTGCACAAGTCTTATTTAACTCAATCAATATTATGTAATATCAAAGTTTGAAAAGTTAGTTAATGGCTTTCTGAAATGTTCCCAACTGAATTTAGGGAGATAAGGGGGTAAAAAAGGAGAGGAAGTATAGAGACACAGTTGGAAAGAAGGATACTTCAAGGAGAATGTGGTTTGTGATTCAAATATTTCTTTGATAATATAATCCATGAGAGAAAAAAAATCCTCCCTATTTTTTTCAATATATTATTAAGATTCTGCATTTTAATTTACTCATGATAATCACCTATGAATTCAGACAAATTAGGAAGAGAATAGAGAGAATTGTTGAAAAGTTTAAATTATATAATTTCTCAAAGACCTGTAATATTATTATATATATATAAAAAATCAAGATTTAAGAGAAAGTAAAATATTCTTCTAATTCCTAATTCCTTTAGATAGGCTACAATAAAGAGACAAGAATGATTAGTAATTAGCAAACCACAATTTTTATGTAAATGGGTCATTCTACATGCTACCAAAAACAGTTGTTTTCTTGATTCAGTTAAATTTATTCCTATAGTCTTGTTTATATGATTAATTTTCAAAGTAAACCCTTTATTCACATATAGAAGAACGTCAAAAAAATCTGTTTTAATTTCTGGATTAACCCCATATCTGGAATATAAAATCCAAATTAATAAGATTTTGTTATATTCATGTTACAAATTTCATCATGAATGCCTATTTTTTTCATTAAAAAATTGCTTATAAGGATGTGATTGCAAAGAAATAATGATTTCAAGATCCTAAAAACGGAAGGCTAAGTTAACCTGAAATCTTCCTGTGGATTTTAAACACCTAAAAATAAAACAATTTTGAACGCAGAGATGAGCTCAAAAGACAGGAAAAGAAACCCATAGCATTTCAGAAATTAAGGGAAATTCAAAGCAGAGATTTAAACATTTGAGCTGATGCTATAAATGCTCTGAGAAGGTTAAAGAGGTACCTGAAGGGTTGGGACAGATTTTTGAGGAATGCAAATTCAAGGAGTGAAATATATTGCCTCAGAGATAAAAGGACCATAGGAAAAACTGTAATGAGCCCAGGGTGACCTTTAAATAAACCTATCTGAATATGTCACGTGGGGAAGTGGTACTAACAACCAAGGCTCCACGTTAACCCAGGACAGTGGGGGGCTGTCCTCTGAGTGAAATTGTAGAGAGGAAAACATCCCCATACCAATACAGGAGGCTAGCAAGACCCCAAGATGAGAAATTAAAGTAAAAATTAGTAGTGGGTGGTGTACCTGACACAAGCAAATGTGAAACCTTTCTGGGTGAATATTCTCATGGGATTTATATGGAAAAACACACCAACCCTCTCATGATGAATCCTATGAAAACAACCACTAAGTCCTCAGCGATCCTCCCTACACAAGAATCAGTGTCCAGAACAGACATTGGAGTTAGACTCAAGACTTTGATATTAGATCAATGACCAGAAAGTGGGGGATGAGGTATTGGCATGACTTCCCCAATATCCCCAGAATTGTAGACCAGATGCAGAGCAGAGGATAAAAAGTCCTGTGAAAATGTTTAAAGAGTGCTCAAAGCATTCACTAAGTGTAGGCTGACAGCATCCCACACCCAAAACCAAGGAGGCTGTGGACCAGCTGCCTTCCACTCACCTGGCTTAGTGGAGAGAGCTGTGTCTCTATTTGAACTTCCTGTTCAGAAGGGGTGCTTTGCCTGGCCCTTTGAGCAAATTCTGGAAAAGTCAATGGACCTGCAAAACAAGGAACCTAGAATCTCACTGCATTTTCAACCTCCACTAACTTTATCATTTTGCTGATCCACACCATGTGCCCATGGAGGCCACAAATAAGAGGTTTGGAGCAAGGTCACAAGTGGAAATGGGGCCTCCCTGGGGGAACCTGCACTGTTACCAGATGGCCGAACACAAGTGTCTGTGTTTCCCCAAGAGTCATGAAGTTTGAATCATGTTGCCAGAGCCAGAGCATCAAAATGTGAGCCTCTACTGAGTTGGCCTCCTATAACAGAGGCAAGGCTGGGGGCTGAGGAGAAACTAGAAGACCTGAACCAGAGTTGATCCACCTGTTGCGAAATGTGCAGGGAGACGGCTTCCAGGGTCCTCCAGAAGTCACTGTGATGTGGAGGGCATCCAGCTTTGCACACCTGCCACATGGACACACCTCCAATGGCGAGATCTGTAGCAGCTTGGTAAGTAAGAGACCATTGTCCCTCTCCACGTCCTTCCTCTCCATGACACAACAGAGCAGGAAAACCAGACAGGGAAGAAAACAGGAAGGAAAGAGCATGCCACTTGTTAAGTGAATAGATCTACTTAGATTGGAATAGTATCAAGTAAATTAAAAATGATTTTATATGCTAAAATGAAAAGAATTCCTAAAAAAAGAATAGAACATTTTGAAAGAGAAAAGGGTGCCTGTGAAAAGAACAAAGTAGAGTTTCTAGAAAAGAACTTGCTGAGCTTAAACATCCATGGAGTGTAAGTGTTCAGAGCAGAAATAGAAACAAAGGTTTCAAGCAGAAAGGAATTGAATATAGGGAGTTGGACATTTACCAATAGGCTGGACTGGAGGCTAAGATGTGGGAGGATCACCAGGGTGGATGGATTCCAAGTCCCCTCCACATTCCTGAGATGCAGGGTCAGGAATATTATGTTCACTCCACCACAGTTCATGGTGGTAACACTGCTGCTACAACCACCATAGCTTCTCAGCTCTACAAAGCTGACCTGAGAAGTCTAATCCAGCCCAGAAATAACATGACTTCCTGTACCTCCAAACTTCCTTTCCAGTCCCAACAAAAGTAGCTGGCCTCCACATCACTTCCACTTGCTAATTCTCACATCACAATTTCACAAGGGTGCAACTAAAATCTAGATCTCTGATTGCAGAAGAATGTGGGTGATACAGTATTTAACTCTCCACCACTTTGGT
Source organism: Balaenoptera musculus (assembly GCF_009873245.2). NCBI lineage: Eukaryota > Metazoa > Chordata > Mammalia > Artiodactyla > Balaenopteridae > Balaenoptera > Balaenoptera musculus. The sequence goes on along the minus strand of NC_045786.1, from coordinate 27,958,332 downwards.
GGAGAAAATTCCACATTTTATTTTATGTTCTATTAACTCAAACCAAAATGTAAAAGTATATATATGGTATAAATATAACTTAGGGATTTATAGTATATTCATAATTGTTAATTATATTTAGGACTTTTAAAGCATTTTTTCTTTGTTATTCTTTTTTCCAAACACAATAAAATGATCAAGGGGAAATTTTCTATTAAAAAAACATGTTTTTATTCTTTAGTTCAATTCTACTGCTAAAATACATGAAAAGGCAATATGATTAAGGAAGTTTAAAAGCCTCATAATGAGTTCTGATTTTATATCAGAAATTATTCTAATAAAGAAGATAAGAAGAAATCTCAAGTCACCAATGAGAATGAATGCCCCATATAACTACAGAGCACAGATTTTAGAAGAATAAGTCAAAAAAGTTGGAGGAGAAGATTACACAATCAAGGGCAATTTCAAAGAATGGTGTAACCCTGTAAGATATGTCAGGAAGACTAATGAATTATATCAAATTAAAGTTAGAAAGAGCTGATGCTTGCAAAAAGCATTGATAATGGCAAAAGTGTGATTAAAAAATGAAACTAAAGCTTTTTCAGCTACATTAAAAAGCAAAAGAAAAAAAGGAAAGTGAGTCCATTTCTTGGGGCAGATAAAATGTAAGTGGATGCAACAAATTGATTGGTTTAATGGAATATGCTACAAAGTTTTTTTTTTTTACTCTCCTCTACGAGCAATAATTATTCAATTACCCAAACAATAATTTGGCAATTACAATATAATCTGGATTCTAGTCCTTACTCAAAGCTGTTCTAAGCTTTATATTATATGAATAAAGTTGGTTAACTTCTGAACCTCAGATTTTTATCCCATAATTTGTTGTTGTTGTTGTTGTTGTGTTAAACCTAGCTATTCCATGAGGTTGTTGTTAAAAAAATTAGATCTAAAAGTTCCTGATAAAATGAACAGTGTAAGTTTATTAGCACTATCTCACCTGTTTTTATCTTTGTCAAGAATAATTTTTTTAAGATTCTGCACAGTGGATGTTATATTACTAAAAGAGAACAAGATCCCAACTTAGATGAGGAGATAGAGGGAGAAGAATTGATTTAAGTTAGTTCAGATTTTATATATTTATCAGATTATTCCTGTGACACTAAAAAATTATAGATGTCGTTAGAAAACTAATTATAATAATAAATTAAAAGTCAGGTAGAAAAGGGAAAACACAAAAGTATGAATTTTGATTTTCAAAGTGCAGAAATTAAAGAATCTACCACATCCAAGTAAATAAACTTGAAAATGATCTCAGAACACTTTTGGTACTTTTTAATAAAAGGCATGAGAAAGAAAGCAATAACTAATCATTACTGGATCATTGGAACATAACTGCAAATTTATAGGCAATTGGAGAAAATGGTTGGTGATATTTAAGCGCATTATTAACTGGTAGAACAAAATTATACAAAGAGTTTTGATGAGTTCAACATTTTAAAATTGAGTGTAGGAACACTGCAAGATAATGTCTTTGTTCTGACTTCTCTGAATTTATATCAATCTCAATAAAATTATGGAAATTGGCTTTACCAAATAGGGAGTTATTTAAAAATGTGGTAGATAATATCCTGAGGACCATTATTATTTTAATAGTTTTAAATTATCTGATTAAATCTAAAAAGGTAATAATTAATGTGGAGAGAGACTTGTAATTATTTTTCCATAACTAAAATAGTTATCATTTAAACTGAGGGCAAAGTAACGAAAATATTTCAATGATCCAGAGCTTCGCTGAGAAAATTATTAAAGGATGAGATTCCGCAAGAAGAAAAGTATGAACTGAAAAAAGCAAAGATAAGGACAAAAAGTCTAGCTTTTATATCAATATAAAAGTAATTATGTGTTATTTGAAAAGTCATTCTAGAAAAATAATTATTTTTGTCAATATTGCCTCATGAAAACTTAGAACATTTAAATGGATCAAGTGTAGTAGACATTTGTTAATTCTGGAATATCAAACATATATTCCTGATTTCCAAAATAAAAAGATAAAAAGGGTAAAAAATAAATACATAATACATAAATAAAAAGAGTAAAAAAAAAAAAAGACTGAATAAATGGAGATTTATCCCACCTTCAATGAAGATTTGATTTTGAAAAGTAACAATCTTCTTCAAATTTTTGATTTCAAATAATTCTCTCAACTCCCAATCAAAACTTTTTAAAAAGTGCCTGAAAAGCTGCTTCTACAATTTACATAGAAAAATAAATGTGTGTAGACATATAATACAATATCAAAAAAATCACAAATAGTTTGGACTGGCTCTAGCAGTTATCATAGCACATTGTAAGAACAAAGAAAAAGGAATGTAAGGGCTAGAGCTGTTGTATGACTGTGGAACAAATAAATAGGTCATCATATCTATTTAAGATGCAGAATCATGTAATCTGAGAAATCAGCACATTATAGAAACGGCACCTCAAGTCAGTAAAAAATTTTTTAAATGGTATTGATTCAGTTGGTTATCCATTGAGAAATATAGGTTCCTTGCCTCTTGCAAAGCACACACTCACACACACACACTCACACATACTCTTACACACACTCACACACACACACACACACACCCCTCACTCTCCAGATAAACACCAAAGGTAAAACTCAAAGTTTTAAAATTAGCAGAAAATATAGAAGAATGTTCATGATTTTTTATGGGGAAGTTATTCTTAAATGACACAAAATAAAAACATATATAGACCTACACACACACATATACATATATACATATATATAAAATTTGGTAGACTTAACTAAATTAAAAGTTGAAAAAGATATCGTAATTAAAGTTAAATACAAATGAACTACGTGTAACTAACATGATAATCTGTATACTACAAGATAATGAGCTCTTGCTAGCCAATTTGAAAAGACAAACCACCATATAGAAAATGGATCTATAATTAATCTATTAATTAACAAATGTGCTGATTTGCAAATCTAAGTTTTTACAATGAATAGCACACTGCAAACAGTAGAATGATAAAAACATACAACTTTAAAATATCAAATTTAGGCTTCGTATGGAGAAGTGGTCATTTTTTATATATTGCTGAGGGTTCTAAACGGGTTCAGCAATGTTGACAGATGATCTGTAGAGTCTGGTCTGCCAGGTGTCATGGCACATGAAAGAGAAAATGAAATTGAAACATTGGAATATTAGTGCAGAATCAACTAAAAAGTCAGTGAGTGAAAAATATCTATTCGATAGATATATTTCAAACTTGTGAACTATCATCCAATATCTATTTCAGAGGGATTTTTTTTCGACATTTATCCCAAGAACCACTTGGTAATATTCTCAAAAGACATTTACACAGATGACCTGTTTTGGAAATCATGAAACACTGAGGAAAACTTAAAAGATTCATCCCAAAGAAAGTGAGTAAAGAGAAAACGATACAGTAATACTGTATCATACTCAGCAAGTAAGACATAAAGGGTATATTTACATGTACTCATATCTAGCGATAAACTAAACATTCTTGAGGGATAAAAAGCAAATGTAGAACTTCCACTTTCCCGTAGGGCAAGTACGGAGCTTGGAAATCATGACTCTGCTACTCACAAGAAAAAAGCTGAAGAAGCTAAAAGCTGACAACTCTTTTTAGATCTATCAGAGAACTGAGGTCACAGGGAAGACAAAATGAGAGAGACAGGAGAATTCTAGGCATTCCAGATCTCTCAAATGATGGGTGATTAGTTTGCTTATCTGATTTTGAAATGTTTCCACCCGGCTAACAGTTACTGAAGGCTTCCTCCGTGCCAAGCACTGTGCAAAGCTTTCCCCTGCCCCTCTGTCGACCTATTTCCACCTAGGGAAATGCTTATGGAGATTTATTCGTTGTCAAATAGTAAGTACAACAGTGTCAGGGGGACAGCTGCTACCATCTGTCTCCCAGTCAGACAGCCAGCTCCTCAGTCCGTATAACCTTTGTTGCTGTCCCCATTATTGTGGCTTTTCAAAAACAAATTCTGACAAGTAAATTACTGATAAATTACTAACACAATTGTGAATGAATGTATTAATATTTATAGAGAAGAGAAAAAACTCCAAGAAAAGATGACCGTGGCGTAAGTCCTATTTTTGGGGAGGGGGGGTCAGTGTAGAAATAATTTTATCTCTGTGAACCAGTGAGGCTTAAGTCAAGAAATGCTTTGCCTTCTCTTGTTGTTATGGGATAGGTTTTTAATATCTCCATTGCTCTCCTTCCATAATTCATCCAGAGGGTTCTTATTTTTTAAGCATGAAAGGAGTGTGGGCTTTGTAGTCAGACACACCACTGTTGTAATCCCAGATGAACCACTTAGTAGCTACAAGACAAGGCAGTCATCTAACCCACTTTGGGTCGCAGGACCCTCACTTCTCAGACGGGTTAAATGGAACATGAGTCAGGTGATCATTTTGAGGAGACATTCGTAATACTTAGCTCATAATATGTGCTCTGTCAGTATCCGCTTTTACAAGTTATAATTGTATTATTAGTATTTCTACATCCAATTATGGATTTGGGGACTTGCTTACAGATACTCAGTAAACCCCTTTGTTAAATTACAACCCAGAATCCTCCCATTTAAAGGAAAAAAAGCTCTTATTTTAAATACTTTTATTCTAATTATCTTGACATCACTCATCTTGATGGGGAATTGCTTCATGATTCTATTTCATAAAAGTTTATAAGTGATGCCAAAGTCCTAAACATGAGTTATCCTACAGTTTTCTCTAAAATTGATTTGACATTATATATTTAAAATGATACATTCTTTAAAGTCTGGGAATCCACCAAAATTAAGAAATTAAAGTCATTTATCAGAACATAAAGTCCAGTATCCTTTCACCTGTGATGGAATCATGGTTGATAAACCTGCTAGGAGAAGAGTTAGAAATTTCAGCGTTGAAGAGAATTACTTCATTATATACTTTTGATGTTATTTGTCAAGTTGCCTCAGCCAACCTGTGAAACACACATAAATACAGGGCTGATAGTGGTAGTAAAAATACACTTTTATCCTACAAAGACTGACATAAAAGAATAAAATAAATCCCAAGATATACTGTCAGAAATGTGCAACTCTGAAAAATACAGCAATTTCTTCATAAAGTATATCCACCTCAACTTGCCTAAACTTTTCTAGACAAAAATCCCATTAAAATTGACCAGAACAAAATGATAGTTTAAATCACAAAATAGCATGATAGTATGATTTTAAATGAAAACTCTTATTTCAAGTTTGAAAGAAAGTGAACAGTTTTTTACTGACTTTTTTTTTTTTAAGACACCAATTTAAATCAAATGGTGTTCTACCGAATTCCACGGGGATATCAGGGAAGAGCCTGCGTAATGCAGGTGCTTTAGGTACTAGTAAACACTGTATCTTAAAAGCTACATTTTCTTAATATCATACATAAGCTTTTATTAAATGAAAAATAATACAGACACCCAAAACAGACCAAGAATACTGTTGCAAGGGACTTCCCTGGTGGTCCAGTGGTTAAGAGACTCTGTGCTTCCAATGCAGGGGGTGCAGGTTCGATCCCTAGTCAGGGAACTAAAATCCCACATGCTGCGCCGTGCGGCCAAAAGATAAAATAAAAATAATAATAATAATAAAGAATACTGTTGCATACATTAAACAAATATTTTCTTGAAATGCAGCTCCATTCTCTGTCATTTTTTACCCTTATATCGATGGCTGATTTGAGGTCTAAACTCTTAAGTCAGTTGATTCAAGACCAAATTGGGGTGTTTCATAATCACAAAAGCCAGGAAACTTTATATCCACAGACAGTATTACCAAAGGTGGCTAAGTGTGACCCAGAAAAGCGTGTCAGTGATTACAATGGAAATCATGAGTAAGAACTTGAAATGAGCCAAAGCAAAATTTTTCTCAAACCCACATAACAATTCTGAGTGCAGTGATATGGTAAGATTAGTCACTAAGAACAAATAATACTAGTAAAATAACCATACTGAGTAGGTTTCATATCCATTGTCCATTTAGATTATAGAGTAACCTCGGTTGTGTTTGATTGACGCAATTAAAAATTTAAGGAAAATAAATTTAACTTGAAATTATCTTACTTTATGTAAAATATAACAATTATTCTATAAAAGACATACATTTGTGATGAATTAGAATTCTAGAGATTCTTCACGATGAGGCAAAAAATTTAAAGGTATGAAAACATTATGGGTGTGCGGGGGTGTGTGTGTGTGTGTGTGTGTGCGTGCTCTTTTTGGAGAACCCTGATTACAACACAGAGATTTTCACTATTAAAATCTTCAACGTGAGATTCATCAGGACCAGTCCAAGAAACGTCATGTGCGGTCTTGAGATCATTAAAATGGTTTTCAAATAACATAAAGCTAAAATCCATGCCATTCCACTTTCTAATAGAAAGAATCCCAAACTAACAGAAAATATCCATATGAATGAATAAGCCATAAAGGAAACTGAACCTTGTAAATGAGGTTTATCTGAAGAACCTCAAGTTCTCAGCCTCTGTCAAGAGTATCAGGACCACCGAAGAAACAAGTTTAACCCCCACCTAAAGCAAACGTCTGTTCTCCATCACCAGGAGCACCTTCTGTTTCACCGTTTTCCTTGGTAGAAACCTCACTCTGTGCCATGAGGAGCATCTCACCTCAACTCAAGAGCAGAGGCCCATGTTGTCCCAGACATAATCATTCATCTCTGGGTGTGGCATCCTGAGAGAATGCAGCAGAGACAAAGCTTCAGTGCAGAGCTTCACAGCTGATGGGTGGGGGGGAACTCCACTGCGAAGAATCACACCGACTTTCTAGAACTGCCAATACGTGCAGGTCATCTGCTGGGCACTGTTTTTGGGACGGAACAAGTAAAGATGACCCAGACCTGACATCTGCTTCCAGAGTAGCCCCCAGTCCTTGAGTGCGGAACCTGAGAATCACCTCTTCTCAGACCCTCAAAGCCCACCACCCGCCAGCATCATAAATATTCCTCAAATCATTCCTTATTTCTGTTCTCGCCTGGACTAATGCAACATTCCTGCAGCTTCCAAACTTTCTTGCCCCGGTTCTTCCTCAGTGAAGCCACGCTCATTTCCGCGGAGGCATCTTATTCCTCTGAACCCAGTGCCCAGTATTTCCCTTTGATTGGAAGCCCTTATACTGTCAAAGCTCCTTCCCTTCTTTACCTGCCAAACTTCCACTCACTCCTGAATATTCAGCCTAAAGCCACCTTCTACATGAAGCTATACCTGACCAGCTATGTCCACTCAATGATCACGGGGTGCGATAACAGAGCTCGTGTAGCAACTGCTGCAGGTGTGGGGGGAGGAAAATCTCCCATTATGTAAACCTTTTGGCAAGGAGTGACCTGGAAACAATGAATCCTAGTCTCCCTGAGACGTGGGGCAGCAGGAGACACAGTTCCTTGGCCCCCGGGGGAGCTCAGAAAATGTTTGATGTTGGACAAATGACAGTCTCATGGGCAGACGTGAAACTGAAATGTCACCAGAACTGCATGGGCAATCTTTGCATCTAAACTTGTTTACGTTACTATTATTCTGACCTGTGTATCCTGACCGGCCAGGAGGGTCTTCTGTATCTCTGCCGTGTCCACCTTAACGCTCTGTGTGTCTAACTGAAAATGGGTATTCTTATTCGTTCAACTCATTTCTTTAAGAAAAGCAGTTTTCAAGCATCTTTTCCATAATTGTAAGCACTGAATCCCACATCCCATGACCAGCTCTCACTACCAAGGGATGCAGAAGTAAAAGGTGATGAAGGCATTGTTAAAACCCAATCACTGGGAATGCTTAAATACCAGTAAAAATATAACTAAAAGCCTGCCGTAATTGATATACCTTTAGAACATTATTCCCACTGAACTTACTTATCTCAAAATTACAGTCTGCATTTCTTTAACACAGTGGGAGATCACACAAAATAATTGGTCCTGCTACATTATCAAAATACCATGCTAAAGATAAACCTCCAATCAAAAAGGTAATTAAGACCTAGATCTAAGTATATTCAATTACCTCTCAACACTGCTTTTGTAATTCTGGGAATTCTGCCCTGTGAATGAGCTCCAGTTCAGCTTGGATTTTCTCTAACACATTGTTATAGGATAGGGGGATGTGGCTATTAGTGGGCATGCTCTCACTTTCTCCCAAACCCTTCAGCGGGACACCACTGCAGCCAGAGCCGCATGGCTCATGGCAGAGGAAGAATGATGAGACTCATGCCCACAGAGAGACAGGCAGATTTATAAAAGCAACCACTTCTGTCTGCTCAGCTGATGATGGTGTTAAGTGGAAAACAATTACAGTGTCTACATCTTTAATGTGCAAAACTAATGACAAGGAAAGACAGCAGACAGTTGGGGATTGTGTTTGCAAGAAAGGACAGCCAGATTGTTCTGTGATTCTTAAATCATAACAGAATCGATGAGGGATGAACCTCCGAAGGGTTGTCATGATGAAGCTTAAAGTCAGGAAATTTAAACCTCATTTTTATTTATGCCTCTGCTGTTTGTACTTTCAAAGCTATAACCATCAAATAGAGAGAATAATAACTACCGCTCTTTAAAGAGCAAAGGGAAAAACAAGATTTGAAGATTGCTCCAAATACTTCTTAAATCTAAATTTCAACCATTATGTTAGGTTAAGAAAAGAGACAGCAGAAATTCCCTTAAAAAAATGCAAACATTTTCCTGAGAGAGCTATCAGATACACATTTTCTCATCATTGATAAACAATGAGGACTTGAGATTAGCTAATTTTAAAGCACATAATGGAAGGACACAAAGATTAGAAGTCATCTTCCTTTTATAACTGGGTTTTTTTTCTGGTTATAAAGTTAATTCATATTTCCTGTAGGAAATCTGTAAAGTACAGAAAATGCAAGCAGAAACACTACTATTTTTCAGCTTTCTGCTAGTCTTTTTTGTTGTGTATATAGAACCATAAGTTTTTAATAAAATTGCATTCAGATTCCACTCCAGTTTTGATCTCTGTCTTAGTGCTTACATTGATATTGGGCATTTTTCCACATCATTGTTTATATTTCAACACAACAGGGACTCCCTGGAGGCGTTTCAACTTCCTGCAAAGATGGAAGATGGTGCGTCAAAAAGAGTCTGAGGATCTCGGGTCACAGTAACTAACGAGGCAAAAACATGTTTGGGGTTTTTAGATAAATAATATGTTTTTAGTCATTACCTCCTTTCTGAAGACCTACTGCTGAACTGTACTCCCCAAAACTAAAATTTTCTGGAATGCATTCCCAGGTTCTTGCGGCTGAGAACAGGTGCTCAACCGAGGAAGGAGATTAAAGCAGTGCTGTATTCTGCATTCTCGATTTTGGTTCCATCCTTTGTTTGCTAACAGTCTAACTCCTTTCTTCACACCAACTGCCAGTGACCCTACGGGCTCTGACTTTCCAGCAAAGCTCCTTGTTCATCCAAAAAAGCTCGCCAGTCAGGTTTAAGGAAACTCTGGCTCCCTTAATAAACGACCAGGCTCGGAGCTTCCAAATAGGGAAGCGCCGATGGAGGAAACAACTCCACCAGGGAAGAAGCCAGGACCTCGCGGCCTCACCGTCGGTGATCCGGTCCCCTCCCACCACTTTTGTGGATTTCACCCCATCACCTCCCACCCTCCACGCTGGCCTCAGACACAGCCACTGTCCTTCGCCACGGGGGCCCAAGCAGGACAGGGACACAGATGCCCCCAAGGACAAGGCTTTCCTGGGAGCCTGGGCATCGAGAAGGGACTAACGGCAAAGCCCCTGACAGGTGGCCAACAGCTAGACCCACCCTCCCGATCCCGTGGGCCAGACCCTCCCTGGCTGAATCCCCCATGAGGACCCCCTGCCTTGGCAGGATCCACCCTTCCCCCCACCTCCCAGGGAGTCACTAGACAAAACTGAAGTCCTCTGAGCCCAGTGGGAAGAATGGGGCAGGATGACAAGAAGGTCACCCCCCGTCGTGGCAGAGGGCCACCTCACCCTCTGGTTCTGCACCCGACCACCTCCTTCTTCCCAGAATAAAGGTCTCTGGGGCACCTGTCCTCAGGGGAGAACTTAGATCTGATCTTCTTCAGCATGTCTTCCCCCGATGACCTCTATAAGGAAACCACATCAGAATAAAATAGTGCAGCACACACACCAGGTACCAAGCTCTCTGTGAACCAGAGGGAAGTCTTCCAGAAGCTGAGAGACGAAGGCCTTGGGTCAGTATGGAGGGGGGCAGTGAGATGGAAGGAAGGAGCTTATGGGGGGGCAGGCATGGCACATACACCTGGAGACAATGGAAACTCATACCAGCACCGCTCCTGCTGTTCCCTAAGCCTGCACGTCTGGAACACAAGGCAGCCCATGGCTGGGGTGTTTGTGGGGCAAGATCCTGAACTGGCTGAAATCAGGTTTCTGTGTTCTGGAAAAATGGATCCCTGAGCCTCTGTTCTTATGTGTGCAACTCAAGACTGCATTGTGAATTGAGTGGACTCTCTCTGTCTCTCCTATCCTTTCTTTTCATCAGTTCCTGGAGTAAATCTCTCTGAGCTGCAACAAAAGGCTATTGGAGATGAAAGCAGTATGTGGGGGGGAAACTGAAAATCCTATAAAGTGCTTGGTCTTAAACTTAACCATCCTTTTGGCAATGAGAATGGAACAGGTGGAAATACCTTAAACTCCACGTTTTAAACAGTGCTGATATTACTGTAGCCCCATAAAAGAAGCTGATGGCTCAGTGATAAAGAAGACCAGCGTTTCAGAAGTTTTCTGCTGTCTATGGCATTTAGTGGCAGCAATCTCTCTACCACACAAGAAGCACACAATCAACACCAGGTGATATTCCACCCCAAGGGTCACTCTGGGAATTAGCAAAGGAATCGAATGAAAGTGAAATGCAAAAGCCTAACTGAGGGAAATAATTAAGACCAAAATGTTGAAAAAAATCCCAGAACCAGTGGATCTTTATGTATTGGTCCACCTTGATGTTCAATGAACCTTTCATTTATGTGTTCATTCGATACCTACTTTGAATAAACCTAAATATCAGGCACTGTTAAAGACCCTGCAGCAAAGCATACAAAAATTCTGTCTGAGACCTATTTTTGTATGGCCTGGAGACCAAGAATTGTTTTTACATTTTTAACAATTTTTATTTTATATTGGAGTATAGTTGATTAACAGTGTTGTGTTAGTTTCAGGTGTACAAAAAAGTGATTCAGTTATATGTATACAAGTATATGTATGGACACAAGTATCTATTCTTTTTCAAATTCTTTTCCCATTTAGGTTATTACAGAGTATTGATCAAAGTTCCCTGTGCTATAGAGTAGGTCTTTGTTGGTTATCTATTTTAAATATAGTAGTGTGTACATGTAAATCCCAAACTCTCAAAGGTTGTATCAATTAAAAGAAAGGAAGAAAGCAGAAGAGGAAGGAAGGAGAAAAGAATAAGCAACAGAAATACTATGTGACTCACAAAGCCTAAAATAGTTACTGTCTGATATTTAACAAAAAACATGTGTGGACCTCTCTTCTAGAGGTAGGATACAGAAAATAAACAAATAATGAGTAAGTAAATTATACACCGTATTAAAATTTACAGACACTGTGAGAAAAAAAGTCACACAAGTGTAGTCCACAGTATTGCCATGGGTGCAGTGTGTGGAGGGGTGGATGGTGGTAGAGACAGACCCTTGGGCTACAGGCAGTGTGAGAACCACTGACACCTAAAGATAGACCAGAAACCCTGAGAAGGACCCGCCAACACCTGTACTCAACAGTACACACAAGGGGAGGGCGAGCCCACAGAGGAATGGTGACCGTGTGTGATGATGAAATTGCAAAAGGAAAACCCAACCCCGATCAGTACCGGCTGGACAGGCACCACCCCTCCAGACAGAAAACGAGGCTCAGCCCTCCTCCATTCTTAGGTGCAAACAGTATTGTCCCCAGTTTCTACTGCTCTTCCATACATGTTGTCTAGGATTCAATTAAATATTAAGGGACTCTCTCAAAAACAGACTATGGGAATTTAAAAAAAAAAGCTAATTGTTAGGAGAAAAACCCACCAACAGAACCAGATACAGAAATGGTCCAGATGTTAGAATGATTAGATAAGGACTATAATAGCTATGTTATATTGTTAGTAGATCCACTGGAAAAGGTGAATGCATGACCGGATGGGGATTGCCAATGGAGAGACAGAAATTATACAAAACAAAATTAATCATTGGAATAAAAAAAATCCCATCATTTCAGAAATGATAAATTTCCTTGACAGATTAAAACCAGGAATCATTTTAAAGCCACCCATATAGGGTCAACTGATTTTCAACAGTAGTACAAGGCAATTCTGTGGAAAGAAGATAGACTTTTCAACAAATGTTGCTAGAAAAATTGGACATTCCTGTGCAAAAGAGACAACCTTCAACATGTGCCTTGTGTTTTAGGCTTGTGTTTATGAAAAGCCAACAACTAACATCAAAGGTAATAGTAAATGACTGTGTGCTTTCCCCCAACATTGAGAAAAAGGCAAAACTGCTTGCTCTCACCACTTATTTTCAGCACTGTACTGGGTATTTTAGTCAGTATAATAAGGCAAGAAAAATAAATAATGGGCATATAAATTTGAAACAATAAATTTATTTTTATTTGTAGACACCATGGACATCTAGATAAAAAAAATCCCAAAGATTTTGTAAAATAAGTTACGGGAACTAATATATGAGTTTACTGTGGTTACTGGATGTAAGGTCAATATTAAAACTGTATTCCTACATACTAGCAAGGAATAATTGGAAATGGAAATGTCCATCATTTAATGGAAAATAACAGCCAAAAACTATTTCTACATTATCTATGTTTGAGGCTGGGATTTTACATAAATCGTCTTCTTCAATCTTCAAAGTAAGTTGTTTGTAAAATTTAGCCCCTATGAGTGTTTTTAAGTTTAAAAGTTCTTCCAATATGTCACTCATTCTTCAAGAACAGCAGTTTGAAAGGATTTCAGAATAGTCACAATAGGAACTGAATTGGGGATCTACAGCTCAGATTGCTCTGAGTTACAGTAACACTAACTATATTTTTTAATATATGTTGATCTATTTGCATAACTTCCAGGTAAAAGATCATATCACATAAACAACAGCACAGGGAAGTATATTCAATATCCTGTGACAAACCATAGTGGCAAAGAATATGAAAAAGTATATATATATATATATATATATATATATATATATATATATATTTACAATGTTGTGTTAATTTCTGCTGTACAGCAAAGTTATTCAGAGATATATGTGTATATGTATATCTGAATCACTTTGCTGTACAGCAGAAATTAACACAACATTGTAAATCAACTATATGTCAATAAAATAAAATAAAAAATCCTATCACAGCCTCAGTGGTGCCATCTCCAGGGAGACATGGTCCATGCAGTTAGAATCAGGACTTTCCTATAAAACCACTGTCGTCATGGGGATAAGGGCTTCCTCGTGAGCATATGCAATTGATAGTTTTGTATTTATATAAACAATCCTCTCTCATGGGTCAGCGGTCTGGAAGGAACCAGGTTAGAAGATTGGTGAGGAGACGAGGAGTTGTTTGGGGGTGGCACATGAAGTGGGGGTGGGCAAAAGTGGTGCAGAACTTTGTGATTCGGAGCCAGCTCTCTAAAGTGAGGCTTCCCGTGGGGGTCAGGCAGCCTCTTTCCTCAGCCACCCCACTGCTGGCACAAGGCACCGGGCTTTCTGAACAGTGACCATGGTGGGAAGGATGGAAGCTATGCAGGGCATCCCTCTCGCCAAGGCTCATCCTACTACACCTGCTGAGAAACCCACCCGTCCTCAAGAGTCCAGCGAACCCTGAGTCCTCAGTCTGACATCACCTCTCGAGGAAGCTGAACAGCCCCTGGGGCCCATCCTGGATAGGGCAGCGATTTTCTTTATGGGAACTGAATATGACTCCAGATACGAGTCTTGTCCCAGCACCAGTACCCAAGAATGCCTGATTAACCCACGTGGGTCTTTCCCAGCGTTGCCTCAGACAAAGGAGGTGGCAACAATGTACAACATACATCTGGTCATGGTATCAACTTTGGGTTCTCATACACGTCACATCAACTCTAACCAGCTTGAGACACTTTTAAGCAGAATGCAGGATTCACAATAAATTAATTGCTGAAATATAGTGTCGTGTTCCCAAGCTAGAATAAAGGCATCCAGGAACAAAGGAGGTAAGCACAACTGGCCTCTCACAGTCACTTTCAGAGGCTCAGACTCACACTGACATGTTGTCCCCTTTCCTGCATAGTCTTCTCTGGAGACAAGGGTCCCTGCTCCACCCTCACGCGTTCTCGCTCAGGAGTGCAGGGAAAGCACCTCCTGGGGGCGGCTTGTGTATCAGAGACCCAGGCTCTCATCATGGCACAGACTCTTCTGGGAGGGCATTCTGTATGCATGTAAGGCTTCATGGGGAATAGACTCACTTTTGCCAAGAAAAATTACCTTTAAATGCACCTCGATATTGACTATTTTCTTGTAGCCTCACTATCTTTATTCACTAGCTTGCTCATCGGACCACCAGCCAATTATTCACCCTCAGCCCAAGTCCTTGTCTCAGTGTTACTGTCCGAGGAGCCCAAATGTTCTGTCTACTGGCTTGGAAAAAATAAAAATGATATAGTCACATTTTTGTCAGTACTGTTAATCTGACTACTATATATCCCGATATTTCATATTTTAACCAGACAGGTTCATTCTCATCTCCATTTCTTACCCACCTCCCAAAGGATAGCTCTCCTGGAAATATTGTCAAGTGCTTGATAATATACTGTTCAGATGATACATTTACTATTAGGGTAGAAGAAGACAGAAGAAGCCATGCTCTTTAAACATCCGAGAGAGGGAAAAGTAATAGATGTCTGAAAGTGATAAAATTATAAATATACATGAAGTCAGCTTCAACACTACTGAAACGTGGACCACAGTTCTAATATTTCTGCAAAAGTATAGAAAGTGATCTTTCCACCAAACTGAAAAGTAAAAATCAAGAAATGCTGAAAACAATTTGTATGATCCAGCTGGTAATGCCACTTTCTCTGGGGTAATATAGGAAAAACCTTCCTTCCCATTTCTCAGAATCAGCCCACAGCCTCCTCCTCAAGCAGGCTCAGTTGGCTGTACCTGGGTAGGACCCTGATGATGGACTCAGTTACAGCCTGACAGCTGGAGTATCCATCACCTCAGCTAAGGAAGGGCATTTTCACACACAGCGTGAGGGGGGTTCCCGCTGAGTAAATTAGGCTTTAATTGGTATGGTATGATGTTGTTGCTTAAATATCCTTTCTCATCAAAAAGAAAGGCACCTGAATTTGGATTCAAGATGGGAAAAAAAATGACCATACTAGAGATAGATGTGCTGGGTGGTGAGACAAGAGGCTGAATTGTGAAGAGCACCAACTCCTAAAAATCAGTGGCTGAGCAGCTGTCCTGGACTGAATTGGGTTCTCCTTACCTCCCACTTTTCTCAGACCCAGAATTAGAGTCAAAATAGCTTCTGCTGCCTCCATAACATTCAGAGGTTATTATTCTAGAAGGTAGTAGGATTTGGTGAAGCCACCTGCTTCCTGCAACTTGGAATTACCATTGATTATTTGGAAGATAATCATTGTACAGTAAGGAAATTCATCTAGTTATTTATGGAATGTGATTGCCATTTAGATAGGCCTGGAGGGGATAAGAGATTAGACAGAAGAAGCCCTAGGTAAGACCTCATGACAAAACGAACAGGGAAGGACAGAGGTGACACCCTGAGATACATCAAAGAAAAAATGAACAAGTGGTAGAACATATGTAACATTCAAGGTGGTGTACTAACAATTTGAGTTGAGAGGACGTTATCCATATTATACAGGAATTTAAAATAGCTTCAAGTAAAATATGCATCATGCTAGAAAGAAAACCAACCGTATACATGTAAAACAGTGTTCATTGTGTGTAGCTTGATTTTAAAACGGTCATAGTAACCTATATACACCAAAGGCAATTCTTTATGTATGAAAGAAAACAGAGGGTCTGTATTGTATAAAACAGTATTAAAAGTAGTTGATTTTATTTGTTGGTTAAAAAAAAAGAATGGCTGCATGAGAGATAATTTTCTACAATTTAACAATGAAACTAAACATAACCAGTGACAACTATTCACCCTTCCAATCTTTCAGAGCTCGATTTGTGATATAATTTTCACACCTTTTCATTAACCTGCTATCATTAAATAAGACTCATGTATCTGTACAGAGATGAATTAAAATTCTACTGCTGAATATGTCAAGTGAATATGACCTGAACAGATGGAGTTAGTAATCTAAATTTTAAGAAAAAATATAAACATTTTAGAAGATGAACATACAAGGAACAATTTTAAATGACAATTATCAAGCCTGCCATCCATCATATTTAGTTGTTACTATTTAAAATACGTCTTCAATAAATTGGAGCTAATTTTTCCATTAGTTGAACACTTATAGAAAAAAAATCTACATCTGAACTTCGTTCTCTTGGTGAAATGGCAATTTCTGTAAAACCTTTTATTTATTATTTTCTGGAAGAAAATGACTGCCACACTAAAAAACATAACATTTGTTTAACAAATAGACCGTGTGCTAAATTAAATTTTACCATAACTGTTTTTTGATAGTTTATTCCTTTTTATTGCAGAACAATATTCCATTGTATGGCTATATCAGTTTTTTTGTCCATTCACTTATTTTTTTTTAATTGGAGTATATTGCTTTACAATGGTGTGTTAGTTTCTGCTGTATAACAAAGTGAATCAGCTATATGTATACATATATCCCCATATCCTCTCCCTCTTGAGACTCCCTCCCACCTACAATGACTTTTAATTGTAAGGTTTGAGTGGATCACCACAGTAGACAGGAGGAATAGTAATAAACAGGCCTTGGGCTTAATTATCTTGCAACCTAATTAGTAAAGATAACCCGATTCAGTTATTTTCCATCACACAGAAGTGCCTCAAGTAGTTGGAGAAAATTGTCTCCATCCTTCTCGCTTCTGTACAGTAATTTCATTTTTACATGCTTGCCTTTTGGGTTACACTGATGAATCCTTCTGAAGAAATGTTTTTGTGTGTAAAATTCTTTGGAAAACCACAAATCTCATTCAATCCCTTTGATTGTTTATAAACGAGAATAAACCAGGCTAAAGAAAATAAAGTGTTGTGCTTGGGTCTCAACCGAGTTGAAGGCAGAGTCAGGACAGGCCCCCCAATCCCATTGCAGAGGGCTCCCCAATACCCAGGCACCTTGATGCTTCTCTGTGTATCTCCACGTGTCACTCACTGCATCACCCAAAGAGCAGAGGCTAAAATCAACTATTTCCTTATTGTTGTTTCTGGATAATCAAGATGACTAAGAGAGCAGAGAACAGGTTGTATTGACAGTGTTTCATTTTTCTCTCATTAACTTTATGGTGCTGAAAAATAAAATAATACAGAAGAAATGATATGAAACAACAGGAGTGCCTCCGTCTTCTCACGCTCATTGCTGCCTCCCTGGGGCAAAAGACTTAAATTATTTCCAATTTAGTTCTTCTGGAAGGTTCCTCAATAGTCAATAATGAACATATACCGCTACTTTCAATATATCACTTTATAGCAATATTTATAGATATCCTGCTGTAAAATATAAGGATTGAAAATCAGTTACACCATACCTTTAGCTTTTTTCTCTCAGTTTGAGTTGGTTAATATTTTAGATTTTTTTTCTTTTTTCTTTTCTTCTTTTCTTTGCTAATCACCTCCTATTTTCTGCCAGCTACAATTTTGCTTCTGTATTGTCAAATATAATATTTACATTCATTTCCATGTTTACTTTTATATCTCCTATATTTTATACATTATTCCTAAAAGATAAAAACTTGTCAAATATACGATATTACTGTAATTATGTAAATATTGTTCAGTGTGGGTTAATTTCTGTTCTACAGCCATCATTTCTTTGTCAATGAACCCTTTGTCAAAAATGCTATAAACTCTGGGGGAAAATGTTTCCAGCATCTTAAAATCCACCATTTATTCAAAACCATGCCCGTTTTAATTTGATGCTGATTTGGACTAGGTTTTTCTTGTAGTTTCTTTCTCCTTAAGGTGGTAATGGTAAGGTGTCTATACCATTTGTTGTACCTGGAAGAGGAACCATGTTTAATTCAGTATTTCACTGATATTATTCCTCCTGTTTCATCAATCGATTCCATTCAACTGCTTGGAGAACTTCTTCTTAGACCCACTGACAATCATCAGTTCATTACATTTCAGATGTACAACTATCATCAAGGATCTGGTTTCCCGGTAATTTCTACTAATTTTTTCATCCTTTTGTTTGCTGAGAGAACACTAAATAAGTTCCTCTGAAGTGATTCGTGAAGGTAAAGTCTTATTCCACAGATGTCCTCAAACATCTCATCCACCAAGGGCTTGGCTTTATACTGACTTCTCGGTTCATTTTCCCTCAGAACTTTTGATGGAAAGCACAGGTGCCAGTTAACACTTAACGTCTGGGAGGTCTCTCACCATAGTTCCAAAACTGAAATCGCTGGAAATCATCATCCTTTCCAAGGTCCCCCCGGAAGTCTCTGGGTTTCCACAGGTGTGTTATCCACATGCCCGTAAGCAAACTATCTTGCCAACAAAGTAGTATCCTACTTAGTATCCTAAGGTCTCCTCTCTGACCCCGCTTCACGCGCTTCCCAAACCCAGCGAGGGTACCTGCTCCCGCCCTGGTGCCCACCCATCAAGATTACCGAAGGCTCCGCCCCTCATGGAATCAAATCCCTCAACCGCCCACGTCCACTATGCTCACTGGGGCTCTTGAAGCCTGAGACCTCATCCATCTTCCACTCAAGTTCAGTTTTTCCTTTATTTTCTTTTCTTTGAAATGTAAAAAGGAGTGAATCAAAAAGTGCTTAACAGAATGGAAAGAATTTCTCTTAATATACCTTAAATTAATATAAACGTGATTTTTTGCAAACAAAGAAATAAAGTATCTGAAAGAATTTCATTTATATCTCTAAAATTATCAGTACCAGCTGTACTTGGCTCTTTTTCCTGCACAATCCTGACTGAGCCTTTGTCAACTTCTACTGAGGGCAAAATGTGTTGATATTTCATGAAAGGAATGTGTTCCATTGAAGGGCAGGAAATGAGTTAGAAGAAACTAATCTTTTAATATTTTGTGTGTTAAGAAATAATTACTTGGTAAGAGAAAAGGATCCAGAAAGTTTATTAGCTTTAAACACAATTGGTGAGTGGTATTTTTATTGGTGATTAAAAAGTTAATACCTTCCCTCAGAAATGTTACAAAGAAAGAGGGAGGGAGGGAAGGAAGGAAGGAAAGAAGGGTGGAAATGAAGGGAATAGGTAATTACCATTACCTAAATGTCTTTATAAAACCAATGTAGAGTTTTCAAAAATATTTTAAATAAATCTCTTGCCCTTTGGGTTAGAAACATAATCTCTTGAAAGTAATAAAGGCTTACATTCCTAATTAAACTCTAAATTCCCACTGGTACATATTCCAGTGTCTCTCCATACACTGTGAGAATAGTTGGGTTTTGAATTGCATCAGCAGGGACCATGATTGTAACAACTTTCTGAAATTAACCTTGATGAAGAATCTGAGATATTTCAGAGGCTACACAATAACTATGGTAGATAATTCATTTGAGAGGATTTACATTTTCTGAGGGAAAAAAAAAAGACTTAGCAGTTTCTTAAATGTAAAGAAAAATTTTAAATACATTTTATTCTTAGCATTTTTGAAAATTTCAATAGAGGAAAAAATTTATGGATATATCCAGATGGTTATCCAGGATGAATATCACCTTTATAGCTTTGCATTTGATTCTTTACTAAATTTTTAAAGTAACCTATCTCATAGTTCCTGGAATATATAGTTTCAATATACTATACCCTATGGCATATGTTTTACCTAACTGAGCGGTTTGTTCAAATCTCTGTAGTAGAACCATGTAAGAATATCTCTGGCAGACCCTAAACCACAGAAAAATACAGTATGTGAATTAAGAAAATTGAATTCAAATTAGATTTGAAAGTAAAGGCTCCACAATACCTACAAAACTTAGGTTTGGTTATTATTTGAAGCACAATGCTCACTGCCCCCATCACATCCAAGGTCACCAGTTCTTCTAGCTCAGATTCCATGAGTCCTGTTGCAGCCGGCAGTCCTTTCCAATCATACCTACCTGACTTTGACTAAATGGGGCATGAATAGACTATGCAATTCAGTTAACAGTGTTCATTATAACAACTCCAAAATAATGACTGTCTCTGTAAGTGTAGAAAAGCTCACTTTTAACAGTGTTGTTTTGTTTTGTTTTAGAATAACGTCTTTAAAATGCTAGAGAGTAGCAAGTGCATCTCAAGTGGGGGAGGAAGGTAGCACAGGGAAGCACCTTGTCTTGTCACCAGATTGTGCAGAACCCGTACATCAAAGACATCTGGGATGAACTTCTCCCCAAGGTTCAGTGTAAAGTCAACATCTCTCTAAGAGCTTTCACATCCTCAAGATATTACAGTGACTTGTTACTTACCAAGGAAATCAGTAGAGACACTGAAAAACTTTAGGCTAGAAGGCAAGTCATCAGAATTCAAGTCACGCCTTTATCTGAAGGCAGTGTCTTTTCTTAAGTATCGTCAGTTTTGGTCCAAGCCCATCATCTCTAAAATGGGATGACTGACTTGATTTCCCCACCTTTCTCAGAGCTACCTGTGAGAGGGTCCTTGGATTGCATCCTGAATGCTGACACTTTCTCCTCCCAGATAAAGTTTGCAGTAGCCAATCTGATCCCTGGTCTAGCTATTTTATGGACTGGAAAAAAATCTAATACAAATTAATGGAAAGATTTAATGCTGGCAGATGGCTCCTGCGTACTTGGAGCTGTTCTGATACCTGTTTCACAGAAGTAGTCTACTCTGCCATTATTCTGAGCCATTGTACGTCGATAATCAGCCACAGAAGCAGAACAAGGCATTACAAAAAGGCTGCTGCTTCTGTTTCATTAGCCTCTCACTGCAGGCAAAATGAAGGCAGTAAATAAGTTAATTGTGTCTTTGCTGCTACCCTTCCCTGGGGTACATTATGTCATCACTGATACTGATAGATTAAGATAGGCACTTTATGGTGGTTGCCAACTATAAAGCAATGATGTGTTCTTATTCCTATCAACTGCAAACATGAATTATGCTCAGTTCCCTGAATTTGATATTTCTTTGAGGTCTCTCCGTAACTGGAAATAGTCATCTTGCCCTCTGAAGGACAGACTTACTCATATCAAAGCTTCCATGAGATTTCACTGAACACCAAGGAGCCTTAGTATTCACTTGGGTTAAAGGACTAAGAGGAAGTCCCACTTCCAGAATGGTGGCACCAGGAGCCCTGTGGATCCATTCCCTGTGGGACAACCATAACTGGTGGAAATTATTTTAAAAAAAAAAATTTTTTTTTTTAATTGAAGTGTCTGGAAATTATCCTAAGGGCGTACAGAAAATGAGGAAACATTTACTCAGGAAAATCTACTAAAGCTCAGTAAAAACAGCAAGAGCCTATTGTTCTCCACAGAACTCCACTCTCAGGATGGGGAGGAGCAAGCATATGGGATCCCTCTCTGCTCAAACCCCAATCAAAGCATGTGGGATCCCACCAGGAGGGGCAGGTCACCAGCATTTCTCTTCCCCTCAAACTGAGTTTCAAAAACTGTATTCCTGGTGAAGATGGCTGAGACTCTGGAGGTTCCCTTCCCCCACACATAGACGGGAAGCTCTACCCCAGGAACGGCAGGCCAAGAACACCAGGGTGAGGATAGCCCTTGCCCCAGAACACTGGCAGGACTGAGGTTCCTTGCAGAGAGACATACCAAACAGAAAAAGAGTCCATCGCCTCCACCCAGTGCCCAAAGCCGTGGCCCACAGGGGGAGAGGCAGTCTGTGAGATCAGAAAGCTCTGAGGCTCCCCCAAAGGAACTGACTTTACTTGAGTGGAAGTGTGGGGACGTTCAAGCCTAAGGGCAGTCTTGAGAACACTGGAGACTTTGGTGGTAAGTGAGCGAGGAGAGGCTCACATCTCAACGAGAAGAATAAGACAAACCACATGCAAGTTAGTTTACCATTGAGATCTGGTAAAACTGGAGAGACCTGGTGAAAAGACTGGCTTCAAAAAGTACCCCTGCCTGAGAGTGACATGAATAAAATGGCAAATTAAGAAATCTCAAGCTCTGGTTACCCCATGGAAACAATACAATAACAAACAGAGACAGGCTACTCTATGCTAAGGAAATGGCATAATCATAACATCAGGCATGACATGAAACGTTAAATCTGTCTGTTCCAGTAACAGTACAGGCTCAAGCAACACACATTGATGTACATAAACAAAATAATTGCATACTTTGAAGAATTACGGTGTAAGGTAACTTACTGTATCTTTTTCACATCAACCTCGACATTCGTAACATGAAGGAAAATTATGATGGGCTGGCATTAATGGTATTGATACTAAAGAGTAAATATATTGTAAATATATATATTCAAAAATATATTCACATGTTAATTTAAATGTATATATTTTTAAGTAAATATATAAAGTAAGTATTTGTGCCTACAAATTTCTGCAATAGTACACCCTGTCAAAGAAATCCATTTCTTCAAGTTTGAAGTATTTCAAAACAAATTCTTTGATTATAGTTGATTAAAAGTTACACTGACTTTCAATTTATCTGTAGATTTTTTAAATATCAGGGATTCATAAAATAGTGTTAATGAAAAATATTCTTGTGAAAAGAATACATTTCTTCTGAAATTTTAAGGATCAGACTGACCAAAACTTAGGAGTTTTTAGTACTTGAGAAATGACTTGTAATCATTCATATTTTTGCAAAATATCATTTTCCTGAGTGTGAATATTAATATTTCAAAGTGTTTGAAATGTTCATTGTACAAGCAGTCATAAAAACAGCTTGGGATTTGATTTGTTTTATACAACAAAGAAATTATGAAGGCGTAGGTCTTAGAAGTATAGGAAAGGATTGGGATACTTATTAAATAGATAAATGGGAAAATGGATCCATTAAGTAGAAAGATTATTTTTAAAATATAATAAGGCAACATCTACCACTAGACTAGTAATCACCAAAAGTTATAATTTAATCAGAAACCCTGGAAATAAGGGATTCTACCTGTTATATTGCCCTTTCCTCTTTTTACTCAACAAATAATTTCTGATTTTCTTCTTTGTAGCCCCCACTGAGATGGATTGCTCTAAGAGATTGACTCAAACACAACATATTTCTCAAGTTTCTAAGAGTCAAGGGAAGGCACGGGGTATGAGACAAAAAGCCACCTTATTTTAAGACAAATAACATTTAATCAGCTGTGAGGAAAGTATAGACAAGCAAATTACTTTGGGACTCAAAGGAAAGAGAGGCCTCTTTTCCAGGCTAGAAAAATCTGGAAAAGATTCATGTAGCATGCATCTGAGATGGGACATCAAAGAATTAACTCAACAAGCATTTACTAATAGTTATTGTGTCCCTGACTCCAGGGATTGTGCAGGTGTAAGTGGGATGGAAGGCAGGCACTATTAGGCAGATGTCAAGTGTGGAAAGGACCATTCGCGCTTAAAAAAGCAGGCAATCAGGAGTTACTGAATTTTCTGAGCAAGCAATCACGATAGTCAGAGCCCAGGAGGATGTCCAGCCAGCGGATCATGGCTAGGAGAGATTGGCAACCAGGACACATGTAAGAGAATTTCAATTTATCCAAGAGAGGAGTTGTAAAGGCCTACATTAGGATGGCAGCAGATATGTAAAAGATGAAAGTATCCATTCTTTTATCCAGAATGGCAGGGGGCAAACAAAATCCTGAAACCAGGGAAAAGAAGCTGAAGCCATAAATATTAATTCCAGCATCAAGATTAAGAAAGATTATCCCAAGTGAAAAGCCTAAAAGTTGTGTTTGCCATTGAATCTCCAAAAAGATTGCCATCAAAGCTGTTGACCAAGCAAAGCCAGATTTATTCAACTTACTGCTGCCAAGGAGAGTAACATCTTGACAGAGTCTGAATAGTATCTCAGAGAGGGAAAATAGTAGGAAGATACTTTTCAGTATCTATGGCTTAGGCTGAATGATGTAAAAGCTGATATCCAAGGTGGAGAATTGGTTGGGGTTTCAGAGAGTTTATGATAATAACTTTGGGTTGGTGGACATGGGAAGGTGAGGTTTGAAATGACTATTGATGAGTAAAATGTTAGTCTTGATAAGCAAAACCATTTAGGTAGCTTCACTTTTGTATCTTCCAGTAGGAGCATTTCCTGGACCAGATAACTGAGCTACCTTGGCCTGATTACAGAAGTGTTTAGCACAAAGTCAGGAAGTAAACTTCATCCCAGAATTGTTTATCACAGGGGCATGGAGGTATGGTTAGTGCAGAGTTGCTGAACACAGGGAGAGTGAATTATACTGGTTTAAGTTCTCAAAGTTAGGTCCCACTGTAAGAGACAGGTATTGGCAGATATTATTGATCTATCATGTATTTCAGAAAGGCCACAGCAGTAAATCCAGAGTAGGAGACAGATATATAGAGAGAGATGGAAAGAAAGATAAAGATAGAGGTAAGAGACTTGACAGTGACACAATGCAGCTGGTACTGATAAAAATTCATGAAATGAACAGACATTAAACAAGTGAGCGTAAACAACTTTGAAAGCTGCCTATTCATGTCAGTGATACATCTTCAGTAAACATATAGGGAAATGCATGTGAGTAACACTTCTGAGACATTCTGATCTTCCTCATTGGCCACCATTGATGACCAAGAAGGGAGTTTCCCTGGGACAGCTGGTCCTGTGCAAGATGCCTCTGCTGGGACCAACCAGACATTTTCCAGAGCCGTGGTGACCTCAACCCTTAGAGCATGAACATCTGCAAACCTCTCAATGATTTGTACTGGACAGAGAAGAATCTCCAAAAGTCTAGATGCCATACAGGTGAAATCTGTACAGAGGAAGCTAAATACGATCTTACAAAGTACTGCAAAATAGATCAGAAAATTCTGGAGTTACATTTTTTACCAAAAAGTAGAATGATGACTCAGGTTATAGGCAATCTGTGTTCTATACTCTCTCATGAATGGAGTTGAGCCTTAAAAATCAGTGTTTCAAATTTCTTTCATAGACCTCTC
Organism: Balaenoptera musculus; assembly: GCF_009873245.2. Classification (NCBI taxonomy): domain Eukaryota; kingdom Metazoa; phylum Chordata; class Mammalia; order Artiodactyla; family Balaenopteridae; genus Balaenoptera; species Balaenoptera musculus. The sequence continues at coordinate 27,933,014 of NC_045786.1, read as the reverse complement.
ATAGTAAAAGAATAATAAACCAAATTAATAATTAATGGCATTCCTTGGTCAACAACACAAGTGCAAGGAAAAAGAGACAGATTTAAGAGGACTCATAAATATAGAAATGACTTGGCAACATCCATGATTTGGAGACAAAGAGAAAGGGTTGTGATGTAAAAAGCATTAAACTAAGGATAAAACTGCTATGTTGAAGTAAAAGCACTTCTGGCAATTTTCCAGTAAATTTGCATATGCAACTTTATCTCTGACCCTTAGAACTTCATTTGGATAATAGGAATACTGAATTCAATGGTCACTAAACTTACTTCTAGACCTACAACATTAAGGTTCAAATATATACCCAAGAGTTCTAGCCAGAACAAAAAGAACAGTGGTACCAATGACAGAGATGAGAAAGCCAAAGCAAATTGTTAGGGGGAAGGAAAAAAGAGGTAAAAACTGTAATTATGTTATGTTTGCAAAGCCCAGAGGATATGTAGGTAGTGATGGATTCTAATGAGTAGTTAGAAATTCTTCTGCTAAGGAGAGGTTATTTCTAGAAATATAGTCATACCCAGAAAAAATATTTAAGGCTCTGAGAGTATACAGATGTTGTGAAGAAAGAGGGTAAATCAGCGGTTGAAGCCTGGCCAGGCTGCTCACTTTATTCTATCATCAAGGAGATAAAAGTATGTCCTTTGAGCAAAGATGAAAATAGGTATTTTGAAAATGTTACCTGAATGATTTTAACATGTTCTCTCACTCTCTCCCTCATTTCATTGCAAATCACTGGTACCTAAAGGAAAAAAAAAAAAGAAATACTATATCTAGCTGAGGTCTGCAAAGGGTCTGAGATTTTATTTTCCTTTTGAGCTAATGAGTTAGTCACAATTTCATGGATGCCATCAGGAGACACAAGACTCCTGGCTCAGAGACAAAAGACTTTATTAACCTCTGGGCACAGCACAGCCTTTGCTCTGTGCAGTTCTCTTTGCCCATGAGAATACCACGAATCAGCCTAGATGGACACCTGCACACAGTGGGTTTCATTACAGAAGAACTCAGAGCATAGGGAACCCAAATATTTTATAGCAGACAGTAAGCATGCCTGCTGTTGGCTCCACAGTAAGACTTGATCTCCATCATCCAGAACTGTTCATGAATGAGACATCCTTGAAAAGATGGCCCAGAAAGAAGAGAAGTTAATGCCTTGCTTGCAAGTTGTGCTGAAACATGAGAGACCCATGGGAACCGTTGCCCAATGTATGTTTCCCATGTGAGATAGACAACACTCTAAGAACTAATTTTTTCATACATTCAAATTTGGGAAGCATTGACATTTTTCATTATGACAAAGCCCATGGGATACCAGTGCCCAAGAAAAGGTGAGGGAGACAGGCTGAGAAAACGTTCATAGGAGAAAAGGGGGAGAAATGTGTGAAACCTAATAAGTAGTTTTTGAATTTGCCAAAGACTAATTTGAGTGTGATGGAAAAGAAGCATTCAGCTCATGTAACCTGGGAGGAGAGCCAGAGGTTTTCATATTTTGTGAACGTGGCAGGTGGAATGGGGTCCCCCCAAAATGTATGTTCTTCCAGACACTCAGAATGTGACCTGCAGCTCAGAATGTGGAATAAGGGTCTTTGCAGATATTATTAAGGTAAGGATCTCGACAGCAATCGTAAGGGACCTGGCTGGACCATAAACCCTCTGATGAGTGTCCTTGTAAGAGACAGACAGAGGGAGGAAGGTGATGTGAAGACATGAGCAGAGACTGCAGTGATACAGCAAAGAAATCAAAGGAAACCCAAGGATTGCCGGGAGCCACCAGAAACTAAGAGAGGAGCATGGAACCAACCATTCACCTTAGCCTCCAAGGGGAGGCAACCCTGTGACACCTTGATTTTGGACCTCTGGTCTCTAGAGCTATGAGACAATACATTTCTGTGGTGATTTGTCACGGGCAGTGTGTGACTTTGAGGCAGGGGTAATTGTAGAGTAGTTGAACTTTGATGGGGATGCAGCTGCAGAAACAGGGAGACACAGTCAGGTTTGATGGTTGTGATGAATGAACAAAGTGGCTGGGGGTCTCACCGGCTCCTTTCCTACAATATCTGTTTGGTGTCACTCTGCTTGGGAGCAGTGTTGTGTACAACAGCTATTCATTCTAAGAGGTAGTGGTGCCAGAAGTTATTAGCAATGCATTTGTCAAAAACGACACCTCCATTCAGTGCTAGAACCTGGCAGAAGCCCTAGGATTACCATGTTTTGTAATAACGTGGGGCTGGGTGTCAGGAAACACTTCCTCAATGTTTTGGTTTTAAATTATTTTTATTTTGGAGGAGAAAAAAAGATTTTCCGTCTTTTTAAGTAAGGTAATGATGTAGCACCTTATAGTTGTAATGTTTTCTCTTCAGTTTTGATGTAAACCTGTTAAAGTGAGCAGGGATTGTAATCCAGAATGGCCTTTATTGAAAGAGTTCCAACATAATGACTTGTCATCAAACTGGGAGCAAACACTTGGTGTAAGTCTTTCATTGGTACCAGTCGTCATATGGTATTTTCTAGGTATTTCATTTTTTAACCCAAACTTCACTCTGAATCAGCACAAAATGGAAGTTGGGGGTCATTACTGGAAGAGCAGGATCATAGTCTGTGAAAATAGGGATGAACAAAGGAGAGAGATGACAAAACCCCTCAGAGGACCATCTGCCACCCGGGGTCCTGTGCTGGTCGCTGCTCTGAGCTCCTTTCCAGTCCAGTGTTGAAGATCCACAGCAGTGACAAGACAACAATGCATGAGAACTATTTTCAACCAAAGTTCCTTCTTCTTCCCCCAAATTGAATGCACCCAAAGAAGCACAAATGAGTGCCACCATTTAGAGATTAATTTGCAAGCATCTTTCAAATTTTCAAATCATATTTTCTTTGACATCACAATTCCATTGTTAGGAATTTAACATTATAGATAACGTTATGAAGGGCAAAAATTCCTTCAATCACTGAGCACCTCCGACACCATGCCATACCAATTTTTCTCCTCTTAAAGGAGAGATGGGAAAACTCTTACTATATTGGTATTAAGCCACACAAAGGTCTGAGGGCCCTTTCCAGGCCTGGATAGTATCTGCAAACTTTATTAAACATCATTCTCTGATCGACATCACACCCACTTTCTCCTTACTTTGGAAAATAAGGATAAAACTGCCCTTTGGTATCTCAAAACGATTCACTGTTTTCCCCTTTAACAGACATCTATGTTACACTCTCTATTCTGAAACAGAAAAGTTGTGGTTGGATATATTCTTAGGTACCAACTTCTACCCCGAGGAAAACAAAACGTGGAGGAGGCATTGCTGAGTGAAACGCCCCTCCCTACTGACGAAGGTTTTACCAGCATCCGGCAGCTGTGGTCCAAGCCTTCTAACATCTGCTCCCAAGAGGAATGTGTGCCAGCTGTGGGGCGAAGAAAATTAGGGTGACTGAAAAAAGCACCCTCTGGCAACGTGAGGAGATCAAGGGATTAATTCATAGGGTATTTAGTATGAAACAAAGGAATACAACAAAGGGTTGTGTTCCTTTATTTAAAGGATTGAATAAATACAACCCTTGATGAGTCTTTGCTTCTTAGTATCCTGAAATTTTAATCTATTAATATCAAAGAAATCAGACTTGATGTGAACAAGGCGGCAGGTTCAGAGGGAAGCATTTGGGGCTGTCAGGTAACTGTTCCCTCACACCTGGGCTGCAGGTGACTCCCCTCCCCATGGCCAATTTTTACAAAGATCTGAGCAGTGCACTTTCATGATCACCACACTAACAAAGTCCTAGCCCTCATTGCCCTTAGTAAGGGGAAAAAGACATGATTAACTAATTTAATACTTACGTAGAATAATTTAAAGAAATCATAAATACCACAAAGAAAAATAAAACAAGATAAGGGTTGACAGTTGAGGTGCTGACATCTGAGTTGGGATAGAACAAGCGGACTGGATAGAAAGTCAATGCCGCAGCCCAGGAGAGAAAGAGTGACTTGGACGAGGATGGGAATGGGGAGAGGACTGGGGTGACTGAGATTCTGAAGGCTTAGATACAGAGTGTGTCAGAATGCAGCTGTACGGTGCGGACACTGGCAAAGGGAGAGGTACGACAGGACCCCTGAGATCTTGGCTTAGCCACTGGGCAAATGGGGGCACGATTTAGTGAGGTGAGGAGTCCCCAGCTGGCCCTGGATTGGGTGGGGGATGAAGACTCAGTTGGGGACATGTTACACTTGAGCATCAGGGGAACATAGTCCTTACCTGGTAACCCACCAGCATCGCGGAATTAGAAGGAAGGGGAAGCGCCCATCCGAAGCTGGTCGGTCACTGCCGGCTTCTGTCAGCTCTGCCAGCACAGGTGATCTGCGCTGCCCTGATTTACTCCCGGGGACACTCAGGACCTGTGTCCACACAGATAACAGGGCGGGGAAAGCGCGCTTCCGGGGACCACGGGAGGCTAATTCATCCTCCCCCACCTTGCCTGGCTGCAGCAGCATCCCCAGCGTCCTCTCTCCTCAGGGCTCCTCCCCACTTTCTTTTCTTTCTATTTTCTTTCATTTTAGGTTTTGGTATTTTCCCTCCAAAGTTCTTCCTTGGTTGTTATTCTTTTGGGGGGGAATGGTGGTGCCAGCAGTAATCATTGTTCTGCCTCTTAGTAAGGACCGCAGATGTCTCTAAACTTGGTTATTTTATAATAACATTTAAATCTTCTACATGTTCTGTCCCTAGGTATCTGGCACAGAGATCATTTTTTAGTAATGTAGGGCATCTCAGAGGCTTCCCGGGTAACCGCTCATTTTACAAATGAGGTGACCGAGGCCCTGGGAACTTTATCTGGTGAGAGGCAGGCTCTTACATGGGGTCCTTCTGAACTGCAGCCAAGTGCCAGCACCGCCCAACGAGCTGATCTGCAGGCTCCCTTCTATGTCCTCAGATGAAAAAATGTTCAATGTTTTTTGCTAATAAAAGTCTCCAAAGAAATGAAGATGAGATAATTGACAGCAGTGCATTCTAGGCAGAGAACAGAGAATTTCAGCATTCTCCCCCGGCTCTCTCCCTTGTTCCAACTGGACATTTATTACAGGTACAAATGATGTTAATCTGATGGTTGGGATTCAGCCCATGAAAACGTGTCTTCTGGAGCAAGAACAATTTAACCGTTGACCCTAAGCCCCGGCAGCAATACACAAGTTCCGTTTTGCTAAGCAGAAGGCAGTGTGCGAGGCGAAAAGGGTTTTTTCCACTAATGACAAAACCAAGACAAATTGCAGAGGAAAAGAAACTAGATATGCATGGAGGTGAATTGCGCTTCTTTGAGAAGCCAGATGAGGAATAAGATTTACTTGTTTCGGGAAGAGTGCACAAGGGGCAGCTTCATTACCAGAGACCCTGAATGTGGGCCTGACCCCCAGTTCAGCAATGTTTTTCTATTTCCAGCTGTGACAACTGCATGTCTAACGGATGGATAAGTCACACCATTTCCACTTTCTTAAACAGGGGATAAAGATAATTTGGGAGTGCAGGTAGAGATGGAGCAAGGAAATGACCCGAATTAAGCATTTTGTTTAAGAGGCACATAGGAAGCAGTGTCGGAAGAGGCGAGAGGCAGACCTTTACGTGGGAGAAACTCTCTGATTGACAAGACTTTTAAAGCACTGCCTCTTTGTGATCAACAGTCCGGCTGGAGAACAGATGAACAGGTAACTGCAGTTCTCTATTATCTTTGCATAAATACCAATGCCCTAAATAGGCTGCCAGCATGGAGAGACATGGCCTCAGCTGAGAGCTGCCACCCGGGACCCACCTGCAGTTTCCCAGGTGTTTTATCATAACCCGCATTGAGATGACACCAGACCCCGAATTGCTGCAAAGTGCACGAGAGTGTCACATCCCTTAAATATCGGTGGGATGCATATTACGTTTGGAGGCAGAAGGCCAGGGGCAATCCCAGACTCATCACTTATGTGTGTATCATCCGCGGTGGGTCATTTCAATTCTGAATCTTAGTCCTCCCTTAGTTAAAATAGGATTAAAACACTGACCCTTCCTAATGCACACAGCTCAGGTGAGAACCAAACAAAATTATGAATAAGGAAAGGTTTGCATCATTGTCCTCAGGGCTACACTCCAAATCCTACCCAAACATGTGCCACCTTGTACTAAACAGCACACCGTCTTGAACTAATTGGTGAGGTAGTGATTTTCTCAGGTAGAACTACAGCTTGGCTGTTGCTGCATTGTATGCATTTGGCAGAGCGTTGGTAAAGCAGGAGGTTAGGAGACTGTATTAAATGAATAAATGCCAATACTGGTTCCAAAAGCACTTTTGAAATCTGAGAAAGCTTCTAGAAGCCTAAGAATTTGTAATCTCCCAGTTCCCTCTTCTGCTCATCCACGAACTGACCAATCAGGACAAGTGGGTACCCCTTGGGTTGAATTCTTTTTTTTAAACATACGACAATGCATCTCAATTATGAGCGCAGGAATGGGAAAGCAGGTTAAAAACTACCATCCAAATTGCAATGAAGATTATAATCGCTATGAAATGAACACTTCTAGAAATGCAACTGACTACCTCTTGCGAGAACACCGGAATCACAAATAACTGCTGAACAATCATCGACAGGAAGACACTGGAACTCACCAAAAAAGATACCCCACATCCAAAGACAAAGGAGGAGCCACAATGAGACGGTAGGAGGGGCGCAATCACAGTAAAATCAAATCCCATAGCTGCTGGGTGGGTGACTCACAGACTGGAGAACACTTATACCACAGAAGTCCACCCACTGGAGTGAAGGTTCTGAGCTCCACATCAGGCTTCCAAACCTGGGGGTCTGGCAACGGGAGGAGGAATTCCTAGAGAATCAGACTTTGAAGGCTAGAGGGATTTGATTGCAGGACTTCGACAGGACTAGGGGAAACAGAAATTACACTCTTGGAGGGCACACACAAAGTAGTGTGCACATCAGGACCCAGAGGAAGGAGCAGTGACCCCAGGGGAGACTGAATCAGACCTACCTGCTAGTGTTGGAAGGTCTTTATTGTTTATGTGTCAAGTTCCCAGCCATGCGAGTCTCTCCGTTAAGCAAATAAATGAGCAGCACAAGGTGGGAAGTGGAGAAGGTGACCTAAATTTTGGTTCCAAAATTATAGCCAGAACGACACTAATTCCTCACAGTAGAGTGATAGAAATGTGAAGTATCGTTAGAATATAGCTACAGATCTTCTGCTTTGAGCTGAATTTCACGTGGGAATAAGGCAAAAGACCAGCCTCATTCTGGAGACAGAATCGTGATGTCCTGTTCAGGACTTACAATTCCACGATTTCTATCTGCAATACAGGTAGTGTTAAGATTTAAGCTGGGGCTTTAGGTGTGGGTGTGAATCTTTTCTCTACTCCACATGGACTGTATGACTCTGAGCATCAGTTTCCTTCTCGACAGATGGGAAATAATAATAACAAGGACCTCACAGTGTTCCGTGAAGATTAAAGGAAAGTCAAGAGCTTCCCTGTGTTTCCTATGAACACGTCATAGTCGTGGTTACCTCTGCTTGAGCCTAAATACTGTTGTCCAATGAGGAAAAAAATACCTTTTGCAGAGAGTTCATCTCATCCTCTCTGCCTGAAGGGTAGCTCTTTCCACTAGACTAAAGTAGTGTTCTCCATTTTAACCGAAACCCTGTCTACTGTCTCCCTCAATTCTTGTACTTCTATGACAAACATTAAAACCAATGACAGGATTTTTTAATTGGTGATTTAAACAATGCAGAGTTACTTGTGAACAAAACCACTTTTATCAAGTAGTTAATTTTAAAACTGCAAGAATAGTACGGAGTATCTGTAGCTTTAGCTTTATTCACTGTTCTCTCATAAATCTCCTCTTCCCTCTAGACCTGGGGTCAGCAAACTTCTTCTATAAAAGGCCAGGTAGTAAATATTTTAGGCTTTGCAGTTCATAGGTCTCTGTCACTATTACTCAGCTCTGCCTTTGTAGCATGAAAACATAGGCAATATGTAAACGAATGAACATGTCTGTGTTCCAATAAAACTTTGTTTATAGACACTGAAAAAAATTTTTTTAAAAATAAATGAATACTGTTGTCCCTGAAAATACAAATATAGTTCATAGTTAATCCTCATTAAAAAGCATACTATTTTTGACTGCTGCCCTCATAAAAACCAGAGTCTTGAATATATGTGCAATGTTCAGAAATATTGAAAACGTATGCCCATGGCAATCCAAACGTGCAACTAATCAACTATAGGATAATTATTTTCACTTTCATATATTCTTCATTATACTTCTGTAAGTGTTCAACCCCATTTTTATAATAAAAATGTGATTTTTCATCTATGGATTAAATACACCTTTGCAAGATATACCTCTGGTATGTAAAATTGTTCATAACTTTGACATAGCATCAAAAGCCCACAGATCTGGTTCTATCCAGTAGGAACATATCAAGGTGAGACCCCCAGGAGTGGGGACACTCCTACCCTCATCTGTGCAGGGCAATTCCAGGTGGGAATGTCGCGGTCGGGAAACTAAACTAAGCTTTTTCAATAGCCATCCACAACTTGTCCACAATTTAAAAATAATTTATAAGATTCCATTTAGTTGTTTTAATTGGTGCCACCAGACATTGTTACTGTCTAATAAAATTTATATACAGATGGGGAAAAGGAGGGTGGGAACTATATGACCCAGACAGGGGCTTTTCTGCATTTCTATGACTTTCAAATGCTCTTTCATAGCCCAGATAGTACAAAAACTATTGCCCTTCCCAATGAGTTTTTCTGAAGTCAAATAAACATAAAAAGTTTCCATCTTAACAAAGAAAATCACCTGGGAAAGCACTTTTTCTTTTTCAACCATCAGAAGATATATTGGATAGACTTCCTGTGTAATTAACAAAACACTTTGGGCTATGCAGAGCTTGGCAATTAGAAGGGAAGTTACACAAAGACATCTTTCCCGCAACAGCATTTTGTTCTTATTTTGGTGTAACAGAAAACTGCTAATGTGAACATGGTAGCTATCATTTCAGGAATCTTGTGCAAATGAATGAAACATGAAGTTTTGTCTTAAAAGGTCTTTACTATCAAGAAAACAAAGATCATAGCTCTGAATGCTTAGAATGAGCACTGATGTGTTATCCCAAGGATTTATCGATCGAGCAGTGTTTTGTAAAAGGACGGTCTTGTTTTAGAATCTCATCCTAGCCCTCTCAATCTCCTTCCACATTTTTTTTCACCCTTCACTGCTGTCTGCAGCATTCATCGATGATGCTGGACAATCCATGAACACAGAGGAGATTAAACTACAGGATGTAATTTCTGTGCCTAGTTAGATCACACCCAATTATACCACTTACTACGTGTAAAGGAAATCTATCAAGCCCCGTTGAAACATTTATAATGACATTTTAAGTCCCTTCCATTGAAAAGTATTCCCTAAGTGCAGTATTTAAAAGGAAGCCATTCTTTGGAAGAGGAGCCAAATGTCTGCACCTGCTGTTTTAAAATTGCTTCCCAAATTCAAGGAAGCCTTTTACAAAGGAGGCTCATGACCAGAGTCGAGCCGGGCCCAGAGGACATGAGCGCCAGGTCCCAAGCTGTGTCATCTTGCTGACCTCGGAAACTTGATGAAACGGAAGGCAGATTGCTCTGCTCCTCTATGTGTTTAAGTATCAAGCTGATCCATAGCTTTCCCAAGAACCAGAAATCACTTATTGTCAGCGCTGTCCAGAATAAATCTTGACAGTTCAGTGGGAGTTTCACTGCCATTTATTTTCAAATCAATACTCAATTACGAAGAGGAAGATTCACTCCCTTGCCCATTTTCAAGATGAAATTATGGACTGGAGCAATAACACTTAGTCAAGGCAAACCACTGTCCATTAACTCATGATGTTACCGCAAACCAGCTGGATACTTTATTAAAGTTCACTCCCTCTGCACTCTCTCTTTTTGGCTTTTAATTAATCATGGTGAAAAAGGCCTTTCACATTGTGACTGATGACCAGAGAAAACAATTTTCTCCTAACTGCCTTTTAATTTCAACTCTGGGAGAGTTCATTGACCGAATCTCACAACAACCCATCAATGCTAGTTTTTAATGTGTTTTCTCCTTTGTTATTGAGAAGAATGGAGTGACGGTGGGGCCTTGTGTTGCTCTTCATAACTCAAGTAATTGATTCGCTAAATGCTGCACATTTGCTACAGGATAAAAAGTGCTGTCAATGAAGATACTAGGTACTATATAAATTACTCCATTAACGAGAAATAAAGCTATTTATGGTTTTTAGAGTGAAATGCAGCTGGTACTAAAAAAAGAAGAGTGGGAATTACATTCATTTCCCTTTGATATATGCTATCCTCTGCCCCTGCTCTTGTAGTTTTGTGGATAATAATCAAAATCATTTAAAAAAATTGAAGACGGAATGACAATAAAAGTTATTCTTAACAGTAGTAAATCTGGAGGGCCAGATGGCATGTGTGTAGTTCAACTTTTTAGGCTTTGTACCCTAAATAGTTTTCACTTTGTTTTAGGTGAGTGGATAAATACATACCCAGCAAAATCTTCCGAATGCATTTATTTGATAGAAACGTTTGAACATAAGTGCCAGCACACCCTTAAGAAAAATAAAAGAAAACACAACAAATTAAAACTCTCTGTTGTTTCAAAGAATAGTATTTTTCTACTAGCTGAAATTCAGTACAATAAATAATGACACAAAGATTGTTCATGAAGATTTATTTATTTGACAGCATTTGATTGAAATTCAAGCCCAGCAAAGAGTGTGTTTAGAAAGTCACTGGAGAGAACAAAGTTTCATGTTTGATATCCACAGTCACTGCCTGTTTCCATCAAAGCTATTTCCCAAGAAGCTGCAAGGGATAAGAATTGGTCAACATTCTCCTGACTTAGAAAATTGTTTCTTGGATCAGAAAGGAATTGTTCAAAATCACTAATTTCCTTATAGTTCTATCATTAAGTATGATGGAAGATATTTGCTAATTTGGAATTCATACATTCCCTGCTCTCAAAAAAATTTCTATGTCTTAGGATGAAATATCATATACAAATAAATAATTGAAATTAAAACTTAAGAAAAAATCAGAAATCAGATAAGGAAAACAGAAGGTAATCTTACCTGGAATCCATAATAAAATTGTTTCTTCAGGGTATGAATAATTGATATCAACTTCCTAGCAATCAAGAGAAAAAAGAAAATATAAATTGTTACAAAGTTTTCATTAAAAAAAAATACAAGTTCTTCTGAAAAGATGTTTTCTAGTAATCTGTTATACTAATCTTCTCTCTCCCATGCAAAGCAAGATGTTTAACACAGAGTAGATGCTTCATGAATATCGGTAAAGACTGACAGATGGGTGACTACATGGATGCAGCTGAATTCAATAAATATAATGGAGAAAAGATGGAACAGTGTATTCAAGGACAATTTTGTAGGAAGATATCATCCAATAGGTGGATCCTGTATTCACAATTTGTTTTGTGCAGTGAAATATAATGTAGCAGAGTAATAAGGCTTCCTAGGGATCTCTTACTGTTGGAAACATCTTAGAGAACCTGGATTAAGGAAAGGTCACAATCACCCTCAGGCTTTCTCAGGTACCATTTTATCAAGTGTATAATTGCTTTGGCAATCTTGATGCTGACCAAGGGCACATGGCAGCATAATCCCCACTTTTATTTGTCAACCACAGACTATGAATTGTTTCTGTCTCTGAGCTCAGTTCTGCTTAATGTCCGAAAGCCTGTGCTTCCCAGATCATGCTTGCCTAGAGATATAAATGAAGTCACACAAATAGTAATCAATATACCACTACTACCACTGGGGACACTCCATCCCCATCAAGTCTTCCTCACTTGGGTTGGGGTTACTGAGTGGTGTCCACACACAGCCACACCTTTCAGAAAGTCTCCAAACATGCTCCGTTGATGGGAACTTTGACAGCTGGGAAGTCCACTGCTTCAAAGCCTCCTGAAGGCACACACTGTGTCATTGCCATCAGCCTGTAGGCCATAAAGCTCTTGCCCACAAGGCCACCTGGTTGACAAGATGTCACAAGACTGGAATCAAAGGTGGGTGAAGCCACTCAGCCCTAATACTGCCCTCATCCCCAGAGGATGAAACACACCAACACTGCAAAACAGAGTCCCAAGGTCACGATGATTTTTTTTTTTTTCAGTTTTTGTGAGTAGCTTCTCTTTATCTAGCCCTCAGCCATGACTTGTTTGGTTAGTGTGGAGGGTAATTCAGTGACAGGTAATATGTTCTAACCACAGCCCTCCCCACTGATTGTGGAGGCATTTTTTGTTTGTTTGTTTGTTCCTTTGTTTTTATTTTTATTTTTTGGCATTGTAGTTTATTTTATTTAATTAATTTATTTTTACATAGACATGTATCTATTCTTTTTCAAATTCTTTCCCCATTTAGGTTATTACAGAGTATTGAGCAGAGTTCCCTGTGCTATACAGTAGGTCCTTGTTATCTATTTTAAATATAGCAGTCTGTACATGTCAACCCCAAACTCCCAATCTCTCCCCCCCTCCCCCTCCCCGGTTAATAGACCACACATATTTGCTGATCTGCTTCCTTGAGAATGTTCCTCTGGACACGTCTGAGCCCTGGGGTGAGTGCCACTCATACTTGAGCTGGATGCTTCTGTCTCGAATACCGATATTGCCACAGCGGTGAATAAAATGGGTCTAAGCGATAGCTAAATCGTCTGGGCTAAAGTAGTGAAGCGGGAGAATCATAACATTTTAAGCAACATGTATGGTAGTCACCCACCTTGTATTTATAAGTCACAAAAGGAGGCCCAGGAAGAGGAAATGACCCCCACAAGATCACATGACTAATGAAGGGCAGGTCCAGGATGGACTCTCCATCTCTCCCTCTCCAGCTGGGATCCACCTAATCTTTAAAATCATGCTTTTAGGTGACTATACAAATATTTTAACTTGTTCTTCAGAATATCCAGGGTCTAGAAAATGTGCAAACTGACAAAATAAGAAATGCACAGTTCAACTCATTTATACTGTAAGCGAAAAGTAGTGTCATCACCTTTAATAGGGACCACATAACTCAAAGTCCACACTTAATAAATTCTTCCTCTGAAAGTGCCCAGGTCATAGCAGGTAGAACATTAGGCCTAATCTGCTTAGCTTTCTGCTACCATCCTAGGAGAGATAGTGAATATAAAGGAAAATTTCAATTTGAGGATGTCTTGGGCTGGTGGAGGGAGTGCGATCCAACACATGTAGAAAATGATCTTGCTAACAGAATTAAGTAACACCATACAGGTTGATTTGCCTTTAATAGAAACGCACACAGAGGTCTTACAGTGTTTTACTCAGGCAGCCCTCTATGAAGCAGGAAGTGGGTCCTCACCAGACTCTGGATCTGCTGGGGCCTTCATTGTGGATATCCAGCCTCCAGAACTGGGAGGAATACATTTCTGTCATTAAACCACTCAGTCTGTAGTGACTTATTATAGCAGCTGAGTTGACTAAGACAGTAGGAAACATCTTTTCTGATATAATTTTTTACTAAACTTATTGAAAAACAAACAATAGTTCAGGTAGTGACCAGAGCCCCTAAGTAGGTAGCCATCTACACTATGATGAACAAAACGTGTGGTGAGTCTCCCCAAACTGCAGGACCCACTCTGAAGTTGAACATATTTAAACACCAAACTTGCACACAATTCTTACCATCATATTGCCATGGTAATCCTTAGGAGACATCTGAAATAACTTGTCTCTAAGAAGAATTTGGTCAAGCGTTTCTGATATGCTGAACGTAAAGGATAAACTCTTCACCTAAAATGTAAAATGAATAAACCAAATATACACAAAATATGGTTAGAAAAATCTTGAGGATCTGGTCTGTTTTTGCACAGCCATAAATTTCTCTAGCTGTCCTTACTTCATCAAGCCTTATAATTGCTTATTCTGAAAGAAAAATTACCACCTGCACGTATTATTTTAAAATCAAATTCACTTGAACAAACAAGATGAAATAGATATGTTACATGATATTTCTACTACTTTTAATTATTAGCTTTCAGGCTCCTGATTACAAGTTTTCTAATTTTAAAAAGGCCCAGAGTGTTCAGTACTGATTCAGTTCACCAATTCCCAGCTTCACCATTTGCTCACACATCTTCTTCCTTAGTATGACCAATTTAGGTCAATAGTTTATGAAAGTATTTGTTTACTTTAGTTCTTAACTTTGAACAAATGACTGTGTATCTTCACTTTTTTGTGTGTATGTTAAAACATGCACTGCCATCCATTCTTCACACCTACTATTCAGAAATAGAGGTTGAGATGTTGATAGAATTGAGAATAGAGATGAAGTAATCTCTGGCTTATCCATTTGGACCATCAACAGTCATTCAATGCTCAGAGCTCTAATTTTTTATTCTATTATTCTGTCAACAAATAGATGCGGAACAAAAGAGAGAATGGCAAAATTCATAAAACGACTGGGCAACAATCGAGTGCTAATATTGAGGTGAAAATTTTGTTTTTGAGGTTTAACCTCGTTGTGTGTACTATTGCTGAGGAATAGTCCTTTGTATGAATATTGCGCAGAATGTTCAGCTATTGTTTTGTTTATGAACACATGGAGTGTATTCCCCAAAGTTCTGTAGAGAAACAGGTCCAATAGGGGAGATGTAGTTATAGATATAGATATAAATATATAAATAAACATATACATATACACATATATATGTAATCTCCTTCTCTCTGTGTATATAGACTTTCTCTCTCTTCCTGACGCTCTCTCTCTCTCATTTCTTATCACAACTGAAATACAAATACATCTTAGTTGCTGTGATTCTTAGTCATAACGTAGTCACCATTAACTGGGCATGTTCATCAAAACATACAGACTGGATGCCAATGGTTTAGAAGAAAATTCTGGGGCAACAACACAGCACACGGAAAGTGCTGGATCGTCTGTGCTTAAATGGCACAAAGAAAACTGCCAAGCTCCCAGGAAGTACATGGACGTAACACCTCAATGAAAAATGTATTCAGAAACCCCAGTGTAGGAGAGAAATTTTGAGAATACCAATTCGGTTAATTTATGCTCTGTTTTATGTATGAAAAAGAGAGATGTAGGATAAAAGTATTTTTAAATAAATATTAAAAGCCTTGTCTGGTAAGTTAGTTAGTAATTCTAGGTGATAGTTTAATTAGCAACATTTTCTCTTTCTAAATGTGGTGTAAAATGATAGTGCACTTTTCAATCAATAGCACCATAGATTCAAAGAAAAGTGGGTATTTGAAAACCATTGGCCAGCCAACATTTCTTAGGAACATTATTTTCCAGGATATAAAAAAACCCACCTGAACCAATGCAATAGCAACGTAACTCTACAATACCACGCATTCATAAAATGTTTTAGAGAATTAAAAGAAACCTCTAAAAATATTTGGCAGGATAATGAAAGAAGAAATTGGGGTTTGAAATAGATATTATATAATTTTCTACCCTATTATTTAAATTGTACTGTGCCTCAGAATGTTAAAAAAAAAAAAAAGTAAAAAATAATGCAAGACTCAAGCTCACCAGTTCTGAAATCTAGGTGTTGGTATCAAAAGAGGTATCTTTATTCAGTTGGATCATAGGAAGAAAAACAGACCTCCAGCTCCAAAGCATGATGCAGAAAGTGCTGGTTAATGTTATGTAACTGGCAAGACACAGTCTGAAAAGCATGTGGTTTAAATGTGTTAGAAAAGAATATGCCATTAAATATTTATTACTAAATGCAATGCTGATAAATTAATTTTCCCTCATTCACTGGAAAATTGTGTGGTAATCAAGCACTTTTGTGTCTTCATAACCACTGCATCTGCAATCTCCAATTGTGTATAGAACTACTGGAAAATAGTCAAGTGAATTATAAATCACCTTCTTTAGTACTCTGCTTCTCTTCTCATCATTTCTGATATTATTAAAATCATACCATGTCAAAATAGAATGTTCTGGAGAGTGTTTTTATTTTAAAATGTATTAATGCTGCTTCACTCATTTGGTGAATGAAAGTGAAGTGTTAATTTCTAGCAGAAGAATCCTGAGTATTAAAAGATAGGTACTGTGTATTGGATAATTTAAAGTCAGATTAACCAGCGAGGGAAAAAGAGGCACAATTACACAGTCTGTATAGGTCACTTCTGAACTCATTCTTTACAGCCTGGTGTGAATTTCATATCTCAACAGAAAGCTGCTCCTTTTTAAAAACGGAATGACTGACCAAAGTCAATGGAAAAAATAATAATAATAAAAATAAATAAATAATTAAAATAATTTATAAAATGCCCTGGAATTATTCCACTTAGGGTAAAAGTCTAACTTTCTACAATCGTCAGAAAAAAAGTTCTACATCGAAAAACATCTTATTGTTATATGTGCTTGGGTTAGCAGAGAGGGCAGAGACCTGGGTGTGTTTTCATGCTTATTGAGAGCTACTCCTCGACTTGATTTTAGTTTTATTCATATCTTAGCTCATGCTATTTGCTTTAATAGAGTCCGTAGGATCCCAGATATTTAAACCCTTCATATTTTTAGAGAAAATGTCAAGAAGAAGCAAACCAGTCAGTCAGAGGAAACAAAGCATCCATTTAATGGAGAAATTGGGAGAGAAAGGGAGGAAATGGCCAATCTGACTCACAGATTCCTTTAATCAGGCCTTCCCTCTCTGAAATCATTATCATGTGATTTGTAGGAACTGAAGACTTTATCACTGGCCACATTCCTTCCCAGTTTTTAAATCATAATATTTTAAAGCCAAATATGCTTTTCTATAGTCATTGAACCCATGTTAACACATGTAGGCACAACACCAAAAGGATAGTATCAGAATATTAACGTTCAAAATAAATGATTTCTAACCATAATTTTTCATTCTATAAACCTGGGCTCTACCAGGTTATAAAGAAATAGTCAGAAATAAGTAAAACCATGAGTCAATTTTATTTCAAAAATGGAGATTCATTAACTGTTTATCTCTAATTTCTTTCTATGTGTAACTTAAACATAATAAAGAATCAGATGGGAAGAGGATGAAGAATCATTAATAGCAAAAATGTCCTCAAAAAATTAGAATCTTTCCCTTATTGGCTGGAAGGAAATGTGTGTGTGACCAAGAGGTCAGGAGGCATCTCTCTGTGTCTCTGTCTCTGTCTCTGTCTCTGTCTCTGTCCTTACAGTTTCAGCGAGCCACCGGCAGCATCCACATTCTTTCTGCCCATGCGTTCCTGTTGTATTTGTGTAGCCCACAGACCATGCGCACAGATTTCCATTTGCATAAACTTGTCAGGGAAATAGTATTTTCCCGTCTTTACAGGTGAACAGACTGAGGCAGAGTTGTGAGTAACCTGCACTAGATCTCATGGCTACAAGGGGGCAGCGTGAAATGTAGCCCAGACGCTGGGGCTCAGCTTTAATGGTCCAGGAGTCTGCTCTCCCGCTGGTCTCATGCTCGCCTCCTGCCGTCAGCACTGCAATGGAGGACCGGGGGGGCCGCCCCTGGTCTGGAAACCCCCGCTCGCGAGGGACCACTTGGATGTGCCAGGTGGGTGGGGGCGTCAGAGAGGTGTTTCAGGAAATCACCTTGGGAAAGGTGAAGGGTACAGAAAAAGGGAGGCGTTTTGAAAACTTTGGGAAATGAAAAAATTGGGGGACTGATCTTGGAAATGACCTTGGAAATGAGCTGTTGGAATTGAAAGATATATTTCTGTTTCCCTTTAGGACAGACATATTGAGTCTTCTTACTGTTCAGACTGTTTAGTAAAAACAAGGGAAACGTGTCCTATGGAAGCAGAAATAAGTCTTTGCATGTTTTCCTTTAGGAAGCCTGGCATCCAGCTTCGCTCCCCTGTCCTCATTCAGGGCAACCTCAGCCCTACTTGGAGGGTAACTCAAAGTTCGCCAGCAGTATGCTGGTGGGCATTCTTGTGCAAGGCAGCTGGGAAAAACTCATCAGTCTTCTGATTTCTGACGGTAAACTGCTATTTGTAAAGTTGTCTCTTTGTAAGAGTAGTAACATGAAAAGAAAACAAAATCCTCCAAAGTTTATAAAATTGTTTTTAAAATTTAAAGCAACAAATGAAATCTTAATTGCTTAAAGTTAGCATTCTTGGTGCGGATTCAATATGTATATATGTACGTATCCATCATCCATCCATCCATCGATCCAAACATCTGTCTCTTTATCCATCCATCCATCTGTCTATCATCTATTTGTCTGTCCCCCCCCACCATACATCTATTCATCCATCTATCCATCTTTCAATTTCTCCTCTAAAATGACATTAGGTTCTGAGACTCTCTCCCTTGCTTTCTCTCTTTGGCCACAGAGATTCATCAATCTCCCCACACTACGTCGGGATGAAAGGGTTTCTGTGGGATGGTACCCAATTATATTCTTTCAGGTACTCTGAGCATCCACCTCTACCTCTCAGTAACCTGGACAGAATCCAGGCTTTTCTCAGAGAACTGCGATCTCCTAGGCTACACCTAAGACAGAGGCAGGAGGCTCCCCTGTTTGCTGACCCTGAAACTGTCAGGCATTTCTATCACCACCCTCTCCCACATGGCTTCACCCCAAGGTGCTGAGACACTGGGGCCCATCTAGATGCCCCCCAAGCATCTAAGTTCGTATGATACCCCTAGCGTCTCCTTTCTGCCTGATGATCAAACTCCCACTTTGCAGCAGGGGGGAAACAAGCCTTCCTCCTGCTCAGATTCTCCTCAACTCCGTCGAGTCTATGCCCTGAATCCTCTGGTTTTACTACTGGTGTACTTTGCAAAGCTATTTTTAATTTGAAGATTAAAAACTCCTTCTCAACAGAGGCTGGCTTTTAGGAATCAAAAGTGCTTTGACTTTCAAACGATTGTTCAGCTTTCGTTTTTTAAAGTGTCTAATTAGGAGCTCAAAAATCAAGAGGTTAAGATTGGTTACGTTCCCTTTCCTGAGGCAGGAAAGCTTAGTTTCCTAATGGAGAATTAATAGAGGAGAGGATGCAGCATCTAAAATGTGGGTAGGAGGAAACCTATGTTGGGTTTTTTTTTTCAGGATTCTACCCCACAATTGTGTATGAGGCAGAAATGCCCTGTCCTACCCCCCCACCCAGCTGCACTCCCGTCTCACTCACATGCATTAAAGAGCCGGAACACCTTGTTGTTTATCCATCCTGTACATAATAAACAACAGCAAGGTCCTACTGCACAGCACAGGGAACTGTCTTCAATATCCTGTGATAAACTATAACGGAAAAGAATATAAAAAAAGAATGTCTGTATGTGTGTAACTGAGTCACTTTGCTGCACAGCAGAGATTGGCACAGCATTGGAAATCAACTCTACTTCAATAAAAAAAGATTAAATTACAAAAAAAGAGGAGGAACACTTCTTCTATGAAACAAGTTTGTCCTGGGTCCCATCCCCTTTGCTCCATCCCTCAGTGCTCTGTTTTTGGTGTTTCCTTCTCATTTCCACACTGTTCCTCTCTATTGAATCATTTCTGTTAGTATATATGTGATTTAAAATATCCCTTGCTAAAACACAGGAATTCCTGCCAGCTCTCCCTGAATACCAGAGTCACGTACACAGCCCTCTTGATGTTCCCATTTAGTGACTCAGTAACCGCTCAGAGGGAACACGTCTATACCCGAGTTCCTGGTCTTTCCCTCCAAGCCAGACTCTCCTTGCACTTCCTCCAGGCAGACCATGGCAGCTCTGATTTCCTAGGTAAGTAGGCTAGGAGCCCCTGGTCTCCCCCACGTTTAGTCCATCAGGGGGTCCTGCAGGGACACTTCCCGCCCTTTCTTGTTACACGTGCAGGGGCCAAGCCACCACCGTCATTTCACCAACCCTGTGCCTTATTTCAGGTCCACTTGCTGGAACCCTCACCTCCGCCCCCTGCAGTCTGCTTTCTACTCGGCTGCCAGATGATCTGTAAGGCTGTAGAATCCACCACGTCCACCCAAAGTCCCCATGGGTACCCATCCTTCTCAGAGTAAAAGCCCACCCGCTACGGTACAGACCCTCCACCGTCTGGGCCCCTTTCTCCTCTCTGAACTCATCTGTTGCCCCTGCCCCCCCCCAAGTCCAGCCACAGTGCCCTCCCCCCCGCCCCTGCCTGCCATTCCTCAAGATGGGTATCAAGATGCATCAAGATGCATCCCGATCTCTGCACTTTCACTTACAACTTTCTACCTGGGATCACACAGCTAACTCTTCAACAGCCTCCAGTCTGGACTCCAAAGTTGCCTTATCTGCCTGCCTCTGTTTGGAAAATACCAACCTTCCCTCCATGATGTTTGGTTTACCCTCTGCCTTATTCTTCACTGTTACCACTCACCACCTTCTACCATGCTGTCTTTTTACTTGTTTATACTTCTTTTGTCTCCCCCTCCAAAGAGAATGCAAGCTTGGTGTGTGCAGAGAAAACATATTTGAATTTCCTCAACTTAGGAGCGTTTTGCTTAATATTTTAGAACAGGGTCCCATATTCACCAAACATTTTTGTGTTATTGATAACTATACTAAAGGGATAAGGGCTTACTTAAATGAACAAATTATCTTCACTGCGTTACTATAAAGTTAAAGAGAGTGTTAATTTGTTTTCAATACTATGGATAGCATCTTCAATTGAACGTTAACTGAAAAACACACGTCCTTGGCTCATACATTTTATTTTTTACTATTTTTTTAAAAAATAAATTTATTTATTTATTTATGGTTGTGTTGGGTCTTCGTTTCTGTGCAAGGGCTTTCTCCAGTTGCGGCGAGCGGGGGCCACTCTTCATCGTGGTGTGCAGGCCTCTCACCGTTGCGGCCTCTCCCGTTGCGGAGCACAGGCTCCAGACGCACAGGCTCAGTAGTTGTGGCTCACGGGCTTAGTTGCTCTGTGGCCTGTGAGATCTTCCCAGACCAGGGCTAGAACCCGTGTCCCCTGCATTGGCAGGCAGATTCTCAACCACTGCGCCACCAGGGAAGCCCAGGTCATACATTTTAGAAACACATGCCCTTTATAGCATGCTGTTTTTATTTATTTATTTATTTTATTTATTTATTTTTGGCTGCATTGGGTCTTCGTTGCTGCACGTGGGCTTTCTCTAGTTGCGGCGAGCAGGGGCTACTCTTCTTTGCGGTGCGCAGGCTTCTCATTGCGGTGCCTTCTCTTGTTGCGGAGCATGGGCTCTAGGTGCACGGGCTTCAGTAGTTGTGGCATGCAGGCTCAGTAGTTGTGGCTCGTGGGCTCTAGAGTGCAGGCTTAGTAGTTGTGGCACACAGGCTTAGTTGCTCCTCGGCATGTGGGATCTTCCCGGACCAGGGATCGAACCCATGTCCCCTGCATCGGCAGGCGGATTCTTAACCACTGCACCACCAGGGAAGTCCCTTAACTGATTTCTTAAATCCACATTTTCTACAAATGAACTCTTCGGATTCCATTGTAGTTGAAACACATTTCAGTGTATCTGCAGTTTTGTGCATTTAATTCACAGCATAACTTTTATATTAAGACACACACAAAAAAATCAACTTTTGAAACATCTCCTTTTAAGGTCACATAACCTAGCCAGGACAACAACATTCAGGTTTCAAACAATGGGAAGGGATTTATCTCCATGGCTGACAATGCAGTTTCAAGAGAACACTTAAAGGAACGAGACAGCAGCTGTGAAATCTTGGAATTTCTCCCCTCTCCTCTATGACACCTTGATAAGGCAATTACAGCATAATTACCTTAACAAGTGGCATTACAGGAAATTATTGTCATTCTCCTGTTAAAATAACACATAATCATCGGCAAGTGAATTCTAGAATCCCCAATCAGCATCTCATTACCTGCCTGTTGGCTCTGAAGCAAGCACAATTGGTGGGCAATAACTGACAAGGTATTTGAAGGGGAAAAACACGAAAGCGGACAGTTTGGAAAATCAACCAAGTTAACCCCCAATGATCAAATTTTCAGTTAAATGGCAACATTTACTGGTTGTTCGAAACCCTGGCAAACCTGGCATCCTCTTTGTTTTCAGTAAATATGTTTGCTTTCCTGTCCTGCCATCTTGATGTTTCGTAAGACAGTTACGCTCTTCCACGAAGCAGCCAATTGTGACCCTATGTTCTAGAAATGACACCATTCTCAATTGCATGTCACTTCAGTAAAAACATTTAAACCATTCACTTCTTGATACAATAATTTGCTTCCAAATGCAGTTCTATTTTCACAACAGTAGACACTACTTAAAAATAAATCTTTATAAGCCAGCCCATGTCCCTTAAAGCCTAAATTTTTATCAAGGATCTTGATGCAACGTGATTGACAGAAAGGCATGGAGAGACACCATCACAAGAGTTAGTTTCTTTAGTCCCAAGGAATACGATGATTTACGGAGATGACCAGCATGCTCCCAAAGGGAGGAGTAGCTTCTCAACATTCAGTTCCCTCAGTACTCATGAGGAATATCACCTGTGTGCAGTGAAGATTTTGCCTGTATTTGTCACTGCCTTTGCCAATATCTTAGGGTTGTTCACATATTCATGGCCACCGGATGCTCTGACTCCTGATGACTTTGGCTACATTCTTGCCAATTTGTAAGGGGTAAATAACAAGTACTGAATATTTACTGCAAAGCCAGATGAAATTAAGGTTTACCTTCCCATGACATTTCACAGCAAATCTAGACTTGAAGCCTGCCTGAGGTCCACGTTGCCAAAGAATGTGAACAAGATAAACATTTTAACTTATTATTCCATATATTGAGAAAGAGGAACAAATGACACATAAATACAGGAAAAAGATAGAGATACTCTTTCAACCATAGCAAGTAGTTCCCTTAGAAGTGTGTGCACTTCTTCCAGGCCAGCTATGATAAGATAAAAATAAAATGAGAAAAACAATTTATGACATTGTGTTTTAAATAAGCCCTTCTATTTTTTTGACGGAGATCTTGGAATGACCCCACTAGTTTAAATTAATAAAGTGTTTGAAAAGCTGAGTGCCTATGCCACAGAGGCTGTTTGAGGCATCCACCATGGAAAAAAAAAATGTTGTGCTTATATAATTTACTATCATAAGTAATAAGAGCAAAGAACGATGATAGAATGCTTAGCTTGGTGAACTGTCAGAGCAGTTTCTAAAGAATCACAAGATGGAGAGAAATTACAACGTCCACCCTGGGGATCTTGACTAGGGAGATGGTGGGATGCCATGTCTCATTTTTCCTAGTAATTCCAAAACACAATTATGTGCATGGTGCTTGAGAACTTAAGAGTTGGAAATATTTAAATGAAATTTTAACAAACAGAAAAAGGATAAAAGTATATTTCCAAAGTCTGTGTCCCACTGATAGAGAAATAATTGTTAAGATCAGAAGGTCCAGATTGGAGAGGCCGAATTTATTGGTATTTGAGGAGTAAAGAGCGTGGAGTCATTCTGGAGGATGAAGGGAACAATGCCGGCATTTTGTGACCATCTGGGACTATTTAAAGTTGTGTGGCCTTTTGCCATCTTCAAACAGGTAGACCAGTTGTACGTGGGTCTTGGTCAAGAAAGTCACTTGTCAAAAAAGCAACTAACTAGGTCAAATAATTTACTCTTTAGACCTGCCCCATAAAATTAGCTATAGAAATATGATTAAGCCATCACAGAAGTGAAATTTAGTTAACCGCATCCAGCACAAGTGTTCTACTGTGGAAGAAATGAATTATTCTCTCTGAACCTTTTACACAACAGATAGCCCTGGGGGAGTATGTTCCTCTTCATTCCATTAACTTGCACCAGAAAGTTAAAGTGAACAGAAATTTGTTATTAGTCAATACAGTCATAAATACTGTCTCTTGGTAAACTTGAAATGTGGCCTCAACAGAAATCATTGCCCTTTATTTATTATTATGATTGTCCTATTTTTGTCTGATTTCACCCTCTTTATCTTATTGTGTCATCACTCTCTGCAATTCAGTATTTCTCTCTCTTTGTCTGCTTTCTTTATTCATCCAGCAAATGTTTGTTAAGTTCTTACTATAATAAAGTTGTGGTAGCAGAGGGTGATGAGGGTGAAAAATATTTATTTCAGCGCTACCTTATTGGATACAAGCTCCAATAAATACAACAAAAGACACTGAATAAAAAGTGCAAAATAGGTTTTGAAAATGATAGTAAACACTAATTTTGTATTTTTCCTTCCCAGGAAAATCATATTGTTTACATGTACTTTTCTTTCCTACTCTTTTCTTTGTGGTTATACTCATTCCCCTTTTGTTCATTAACTTTTATGGGAAATGGAAAAGAAGGGAAGAATTCAAGAGATATGTAGGTTGGAGTAAACAACTTGGAGAATCATTGGATATGCGTATGTCCTGGTTTAAAATTAGGTGAATAATGGTTCTATTAAAAACCATGGGAAAATACAAGGGGAAGAGTAGTTTTTATGAGGAAGACCATTTCATTGTGGAAGCTGTTTAATATAAGAGACCTGTGAGCCCTCAAGAAAAGATACAGAAGCAGGAATATAAGTGTCTGGAGCTCTGTGAAGGGCTTGGGCTGCAGATACTAATTCGGAAGTTATAGCCACGTAAATAGCTGAAGTCATTGGAGTTAAAGGTTTTCTGGGAAGAATGGGAAGAGAA
Organism: Balaenoptera musculus; assembly: GCF_009873245.2. Lineage (NCBI taxonomy): Eukaryota > Metazoa > Chordata > Mammalia > Artiodactyla > Balaenopteridae > Balaenoptera > Balaenoptera musculus. The sequence continues at coordinate 27,908,304 of NC_045786.1, read as the reverse complement.
GAGGGTCAAGACTATTTATTCATGAGGAAATTCAACTCAGTTCTTTGGTGGAGTGTTTTGTTTCTGTGTAGAGAGCTGAGATGTCAGAATGCTTAAGAGGATAGATTCAAAAACCAGACTTCCTGGGTCCCAGGGCAGGCTGCCTCTCTTTGGTCAAGTCTCTTAAACTCCCTCTGCCTCAGTAAAACAGAGATGGTAAAGAGCTGATAAAGACAACCAGATTGCAGGATTGGGGTGAGGATTAACTTCGTTAATGCTTGCATACTGCTGGAAACAGTGCCTGACACATGTTAAGCTTCTGGTAAATGTAAGTTATCATCATGATCAAAATGGCATTAATCAACATGATGAAATGCTTTCTTTGCCACACTTGGGCATGAATATCTCACCCACATTGTACATACATGCAAGCATGAGTCCTCTTCAAAAGGAAGTTTTGAAGGCAATTCCAAAGGAGAAATTTGCTGAAGATAATTTAAAAATAATAGCAGCAATGGAAAGCACAAATTCCCAAAATGACTATATTGAAAGTTGTAACTCAAACTTGTGTGTTTTGAATTATCTTTATTTAAATATTTATCTAATTATACTATAGGCACTATACTTTCAAAGTCCTTCAGTGATCCCTATCTGGTTCTCTTAGTCACAAATTCAAAGGCCAGATTCTTTCTTAAGCTGCACATACAGTGAAATTTCACACAGTGAAAATACCCTTCCCATTTCCATTTGAAGAGATGGCTTTCATGGTGACTGCTTCTAACTTTATTCTTGCCAAAACAAAAGTTTACATGTAAAGGGACAACTGCCCTGTGCAATTGCATACAAAGCAAATTCTCACTTTCTATATAAACAAGTTAGGCTTTTATGATGAGGATCCCACTGCAGATGGAAGGGTTAAAAAACATGAAGTGAAAAATTTACGGGTGCCAGAATGGCTCTACGGAGCCGTGATGGTGTTTTAGGGGCTAACAGGCCCCCACGCTGATAAAAAGAACCCAGGTCATACAGAAAGAGCAAAGTTCAATTCCTCTGGCACCTCTACACCCATCATTCCAGAAGGAAGTAAAACCTAAATCAGGTCTGTAGAGGTTTAAGCAGTACACACTGGTGTGTAACGGATCAGCCATAGGGTGTAAGGACTTTCCACTTTGACCCCAAACAACAGAGAAGGGAAATGACATGCCAGGATTTCAGGAAGGCACGTTAAGTCTAGTCTTTTTTGCTGATTCATATAGTAAGTAAATAAATGGTCACAAAGAAAGTTTCCATGGCAGCTGGGTTTATTAGAAACAGGAAAAGCACTAAAATGTTTGAATGCCAAACTCTGAAAGAGAACTTCAAAACTTAGGTCTTAATCAGAGAACAAAAACATATCAGCATCCATCCAAGTTCAGGCAGAGGGCAGGGAACAAGATTATTTGCAGATAGGCAAAACCAAAAAGAAAACAACAAACACACAAAATCTTGTCTTTGATTTTTACACATTGTGCTTTACTCCTGACTACAGGAATGATGGATTAATTCGGAATCAATTAAATTAGTTCTCTGAGAAGGCCCACAGAATCCCACTGTGCTCCCAGAGAGAACAGTTGGAGAATTACATTTCGTGATGAGGCCACACAAGCAGCACCTTCCAGGGTGTGTCTGATGTTCAACCAGGTACAAAAAAGGCACGACCTCAAATCAAACTCTGAGGCTGATAGAACAAGCTGTTTGTTTTGTGACTTGGCTTGTTGATATAAAATGCTTACTTTACTTGTGGAAGCTTGAACAATGCCAACTGCAGTGGTTCATTTTTCATTCTCTAACACCCACACCATCACCAACCCACCCCTATGTGGCAACCAGAAGCAGTCCAAGCCTGAGGTTGGACATCCAGACAGAATGATGCCCTCAGATTCTCGCTCCCTGGGCCGACTCCTGACCAGGGCAGTCGGGGCTGTCTGGTCCACGACTTGGGGAGAAGGAAGTAGGTGGGCACAGCCCAGCTGGGGCCTGTCCCTTCTCCTCGGAGCTGGCTGTTTTACAGGGAGATGAGTTTTGCTCCACTTTATTAAAATTAGAGGCACAGCCTCCCTGGGAGAGCTACAGATTTCCAGCTGTACCTATGATGGGGTGAACACGCCTGCCTCATTCTCAGGAGCAAGACCAAACTCCTAGAGCCCACGGGCCACAGTCAAGTGGTCTACACCTGCTTTAATCCATAAGGTGAATGACAGCTTGTTCTCCACCTGTCTGTCTGTCCCTTTCAGTTAGTTCTAAATTGAAGCAAGGAAGGGGGTGCTGTTTGTGGGAGCCTCTCAAACATTCACGGCGTGCGTGAGGGATGTTCATGCCAAATATCATTTCCACATTCATTTTCAGCCATAAAGAGGAACTGACTCCTTTGTTAAAATAAAACCACCATCTCACATGAGAAGAAGTGAGTGAGCAAACGCTTTCAGGTATTTCTGGTAACTTTTACCTTCCTTTTTAAGTCTTCGTATTTTAAATCCTTCTTCACTAAGTATACACAAAATCCCCTGTATTCTGTTTCCTTTGTTTTACATGAAACAAGCTCTCCAACTAGAAACAAAACTTATGCAAAATTAACAAATGGAAATTCATATAAAGCAAACAAAAATAATGGGATTGCTCTAATGCTTGCATTAGATCCTGCAAAAATTACATTGGTCCCAAGGAGTGATAGCATTCACAGGACGCACTGCTTGGTTTCTTCCCTTCCACACCATCACCTACAGCCATAAGTGGAGCCGTCTTACTTCTTGCTGTCAGAAAAAGTGCTGGATACTTAAGACCTTTCTCTTTGTGGAAAAAAAATGCTCACATACACTTTGACTCCTCTTTCTTGTTTGAGATACTCTTTAATCACAGCCACATTCAAGAAATGATAATGAGGCTAAAGCATCAACACTTTAAATAAACTAGTACAAACAGTCACTGAAAATATACAAAATTCACTTCTTCTGCACGAAAGAGCAAAATTCTGGAAGGCATCATTTATACAGTTGGAGAAACCACAGCCCCATCCCGCCCCGCCATCCTGACAGATATTCGCACACTAACTTCCCATCTGCACATGGGTGTCTGGGTCTACTTCCTGCACGCAGTTATTGGGACTTTCCCTTTTAGACAAGATGTTATGACATTTACTGGCATCAACATTATCCTTCCTGGTCATTAATTCTTGGTGGCTTTTACTGAAGGTAACACCCATGAAATCCTCTTCTGAAGGTCTTGAAGACTTAACCAATTGACGATTGGACATATTTTAAAAATCCTAAAGTTCCCTAAAGCTTTGGAAACTTGTCCATTTCATTAAATAAATTACATCTGGTAGAAAAGGAGACATTGTAAATGTACACAAGATTTGAGAGGGAAAAAGGGGGTTATGGTGGACTTTCATGTTCCAGTGGACACCTGCGTGGTCACGTTCCCTCTAACCCGACACCTTGGCCCCAGACCGTCCTTCTGAAGGCAGAACACGTGATGCTGAGGACCCAGGAAGGCTCCCTGCTGCACCCGGAACTGGCAAGTCTGGACCCACTGAGACACACGCTTCCCCAGAGGCTGCTGGGAAGTCAGGCTCATACGTCTTGGAAACGCAGGACTTCACACTCTACAAGAGGGGACACCTGGAGAGGTGAGGGAGAGAGGGGCCCAGAGGTAAATTTTTCTCCCATCTCTTCCTCAGCCAGACTGCCCCAAGTTTCAGCAGTTCCTACCACCCATCTGGGGATGTCCCATGTGACTGAGAGGTCAGCTGCTCTTGTCCCAAAGAGAGGCCAACCAGGAAGTGATTCCCTGCGTGTTTTATCTCCCACCTGCTCCTCTCACATTTGTCCTCCCTCACTCTTGCTGCCCTGGGTTTGCACTCACCTCTACAGCATTAGCACATAAGTTTTTGCCTCAGTCTCTATTTTCTAGGGAAGCCAGTATAAAAGACTCATATTTTATTTAACGTTTTTCTTCAAAGGAAAACAAATGATCTTTTGACAAATTCGATGAAATTACCCTACACTTACTTATTTGTTCAATGGCCCTATTGGAGCATGTACTTCAGAATTTCTGAAGTTATTCCCAGGATATGTGCACTTTGAAAGACAGATGAATCACCGAAGCACTTTATTAGCTCATTGTTATCTGTGATGAGCCAATATTTACCATATAATTATTTACACCTTTTCTAATAATCCGGGAACTATTAAAAATCTTTGTGTAGGCAGAGTAATTGCACTGGGTCACCTTGAAGATTATGTTACTAGCTGGCCTCCAGCAGGTGTTCATTTCATCTGATTAATATGATTTTTACTTACATCTGTTACATTCCACCAAAGCATAGTAATTATGTAACATAGCAAAGTAAATTCTGTAGAATACCATAAAATGATAATCATAGGCTTGATGAACATATGAATAAGGTACCAGTCCTCTATTTTCATGGTGTAATAAACAAATATCTGGGAACTATTCCCTACAAGTAATAGAACAAAGACATTGGTAAGTGTTAAATACATAACACATACAAATAGAAAATAGAATTTATTATGTTGCTAACTTGAAAAATAAATTGTTCTATTTATCAATATAAAATCATTAGATTTAACCACTTACTTATCTAGGATGTGTGAAAGAGATCTTTTTCTTAGGCTTGATTTAAAATTATCAACTATGATCTTGCATGCCCTTTTTGTTCTCATTATTCAATGCCAAGTACTTCTGGGAGTCAGCAATTGGTATAAAGTCTCAGAAAAATAAAACTTGCTACAGACAAGTCACTTGTGTTCCATTTCAGATTTAATTTTTGCACTATACTGTCAGCAATATATTATGATGATAATACAGAAGATTTTTTCATATATAATCAATTTTTAACTGGATTTTGTTTTATTTTTAAGGTGGGCTGTTTTTGAATGTGTCAAGTTTTGGCAGTACAGTGAAATAGGAAAACAAGATCATTATATAAAACATCACCCAAAATTTAAGTATTATTTTTGTTGAGAAAAATCAAGAATTCCATGAAAAATAGGACTCGATTGTCCAACAGAAAACAGACTATAAATCATTGTTTTTAGGTTAGTCATCACATAGAAGATTTGTTTTCAGTATCAAGAGATGACTCATAAGACATGACAAAAATGAAATGTCTCTTCTTTCAATCTGCCTTACTCCATCTTACCTGCGTGAGATGTTGACAACGTTATGAAACAGCCTAAAAAGTTAAAAAAAATATTTCAAATTCTCAGCATATTTCATGTTCTTGTTGATATTTTTAAGGCAGGTCACTCCTTGAACTCGAGCACGATATTCAGAATTCTAAAGAACTTTCACCTACTTTGCTAATGTGTGGCTATATTGAAGAGGAAGGATGTGTCTCTGTCAAAATCTCTCTGCCTAAACCTCGGTGAAAGTGATGGAAAGATTTGAGTAGGAAAAAAGTCTTTTCTTACATTTTTATAAAACCTCAAAAATATGTTTAAGTATATGCATTTTTGCAGGAACTCAGGGATTTGATGTTTTCTTAATTTAAATTTTCTATTTAAAAAAAGTTTGTTTTTCAGGCAGTACTGTACCTTGAATTATAGCTTACGACCATGCCACTTTCTCATTCAAAAACTTTCACTTTTCCTTTTCCGGTAGAATATAGTCCAAGTTTCAGATTGGTGTTTTTTTCCACTGATGGATCTTTACCTCACCTACTATTCAGATATCACTGCCATGTCTTGTGTCCTTTCACAAAGCTTTATCAGAATTAAATTACCTTTTCTACTTACACACTAAATATTTCCTTAGGCCTGAGTTGACACTTAAAATACTTAACAGGAGATGGTGCTCAGGTAAACACCAATCAGAACAGACATAGTAACCAGCCAGCACAAGCATAAGCTGTAAAAAATCCTACAGCTGCCCCTGCTCTGGGTCTCTACCTGGATGCTTTATGTATCTCTTTCTTATAGGTCTGTTATGGACTGAATGTTCGTGTCCCCCCAAAATTCATATATTGAAATCCTAAACCCAGTGTGATGGTGTCAGGAGGTGGGGCCTTTGGGAGGTGATGAGGTCATGAGGGTGGAGGCCCCATAATGGGATTAGTTTCAGAATAAAAGAGACCCCAGAGAGCTCCCCTCCCCCCCTTCTTCCAGGTGAGGACACAGCACAGTGTGAAGATGCCATCTATGAACCAGGAAACGGGTCCTCACCAGACACTAAATCTGCCTACACCTTGATCTTAGACTTCCAGCCTTCAGAGCTGGGAGAAAGAGATTTCTGTTGTTTAAGCTCCTGTCTGTGGTGTTTGATTATGGCAGCCCAGGCCAACTAAGACCCCAGGGAAATGCAAAAATAAGATCATAATGAGTCGTACTTTTCCCTATTCCTCTCACCAAGTACAACTAAGAACCCTGGATATTACATATAAAACCAGCCTACAAAGACTCTGAAAGGGGAAGAGAAGAAGGCAGGCCAGCCAGGGGTCTTAGGACCCAAGGAAAATCCCAGTGGCGAGTCCCTGGGTTTTCCCTTTGCCGCATACATTCCACACTTGATGAAAAAACCCAGCAACCCAGAAACACCAATTGGTACAAACACAGAAACCCCAACATAAACCTGGAAAAGGGCAGCCTTGAAATCTTTTAGCCAATAATGGCTGAGGCCAGTAGGAAATACAAATTACAGCTGCCCTGGAATAGCATCTCATACCCATCAGACCAGCCAAAATAAAAATACAAGTGACACCACTAAATGCCACTGAGGTTGGGGAGGTACTGGACCTTCATATTTTGTTGATGAGAATGTAAACTGCTAGAACCGCTCAGGAAGACAATTCGGTAGATTCTCAAAATCTAAATGGTTACCGTGTAGTTACCACGTGACTCAGCATTTGCACGCCTGGGCATTTATCTCAGAGAAATGAAGACTTGTTTCACACAAAAACTTTTAGGTGAACGTGTATACCAGCTTCATTACTAATAGCCCGAAGCTGTAAACATCCCAAAAGTCCTCCAGCAGGTGAACGTACACACTGTGGTACATCCATACCATCGAATATTTCTCAGCAACAAAATGAAGATATTGGTACACAAACCTGGGTGGATCTCCAGAGAATTATGTGCAGCAGGATAAAAATCAATCCCATGGGTTGCATACTGTATGATTGTATTCACATAATAATCTTGAAATGATGAAAATGTAGAAATGGAGAAAAGATTGATGGGTTTTAGGGGTTACAAAGTACCTGGTAGTGGAAGGGCAGTGAGTTTATCTATATGAGGGCCATGTGAGGGGCGCTTGTGGGGATGGAGATGTCAGTGTCTTGGTTGTGATATTCTACTGTAGTTTTTCAAGATGCTGCCCCGGGGGAAAATTTTGGTGAAGGGTAATCACACAACTACATGTGTATCTACAATGACCACAAAATTAAAAGTTTGATTTTTAAAAAATCTCACTTTAATTCCCTAGTCTTCTCTAGTTGTTTCCATATTAAAACACTCAAAACCCTAAAGAGGTAAATAGCGCTGTGGTTGGTAAGACACAAATGTGAGACTGGCCACTTTCCCTGGCATGAGGTCCCTAATGAGCACTCTGATTAGCGGTTGATAGATTAGACAGTAACGTTCAAGTACAGTCAATACATAAAAGAAAAAATTAAAAGTAGAAAGAATAGATGAATCTGAACAGGAAAGATCAGAGTGCCCCCCAACTTTGGGCACCGAGGTGAGTTCCTTACCTTTCCGGAAAGAGACTTGGGTGCTCATGCTTCTCTCCCAGGGATGCTGGTTCACTAATTAAGGATGAATTAACCCTACACGAGCTGTCCCTCTAGCCCACCTGCGCCTCTTCACCACTTCCCTTGGCTCCAAGCACTTCATATATGGACCACTTAGGATGGGGAACTTAGGAACATCTCACTCAGTGGCAGGTGCTTTATACTCTGGAGACTTTTAATCATAGTCATGCATATTATTTAAAGCTTCTTCTCCCACAGATTTACTCCATCACCGAGACCAGCAAAGGGAGGTGAGGAGAGTTATCCCTACTGGCCCCTGACTGCCAAGGACCTGGAAATGCCTGTCCTGCCTCAAAACCAGCTCACGTTCTCCCAGAAACCAAGTGAATCGCACATGTCTTTGTCTCCAATTTCCCCCCAAGGATGTGCTAAAATGCAGAAAGGGGTTACAGTATGAATCAACTCTACAGTACAAGGCAGAACAGTTCTCCCTGCTTTATCCAGAGTAAGGAGGAAGGAAAATTATATTTCTACTAGTGGAATCTACTCTGTTATATATTACAGGAAAATAAACATGAGAATCAATCAAATTCAGAGTCTTGCACTCTATTAGTGCTCACATGTTCTATTAGTTATATTTTGATCAGTCCAGAGAGTAAAAGTATCTGACAAAGAGATCAAGAAAAGCAGAATTCATCCTTTTATATTCACCCCGATACCACCTCCTTTTGCCGTCCTTTCTCTTTCTTCATGGCCCTAGATCCCAAATTTTTTTCTTTTTACAATAAGAAAACAACGGCTGCCTCAAAACAATCAGGAAGAAATTCTCGCTGCAAAAAATCAAGAGGAGGAAAGTTAACATTTTGTTGCCAAGTTTCAGAATTTCCATTTTCACCTCATCGATTTTCCTCCTTATTAAAATGTCGTGGAATGCGGTGGAGGAAACCATCTCTCACCAGTCAATTAGCTATTTGTCTTGCAGGGCAGAATTGTGCTGTCGTTCAGGCATCCGTGGTCACTGGTCTAGGACTCCTGAAAGCACAGCAATCTTAGCCGTGAACACCGAGCCATCAGGCAATTTGCAGTAAGTGCAGACGGGATGATTTTCAGGGTGTGGGCATCATGAGTATTTTTTGGGGAAAAAAAATCTCAGCCCTTCAGATGAGCAAGAAAACTTTTTCTAAAATATTTCCAGCTTGGATCCACTTATTTCAATGCATTCAGAATAACTGCTCTTCTTCACTCCCTGACGGAGGTGCTCTAGGACAGGGGTCCCCAATCCCCGGGTCGCGGACCAGTACTGGTCCTCAGCCTGTTAGGAACAGAGCCACACAGTAGGAGGTGAGTGGCGGGCGAGCCAGCCAAGCTTCATCTGTCGCTCCCCACTGCTCTCCATTACCCACATTACCGCTTGAAATATGCCCCCCCCACACACTGGTCCGTGGAAAAACTGTCTTCCATGAAACCGGTCCCTGATGACAAAAATGTTGGGGACTGCTGATCTAGGACCGTCGGTCACGTCTGCGCTGCCTGTTTCTTTTGCTCTGGATCGCGGTGTGATCGCAGTCCCAAATAAAGAGGGAGGTCTGAGCAAAACGCATGGGCTTGCCAAACACTTTGCAAGGTTCCAATTATGTATCGTCCCCCGGATAACAACAAGAGAGGAAACAAAGCCACTCGCACTGCACAGGAGGAATGCACGTGCAAGCCACGGGGCCATTCTCCGCCAGACCTGAGGGAAATTGTGGACTTTTAACCTTAGCGTCCAGCACAAGGAGTGCACGGTGGGCTGAGGGAGGCTGTTATTAACTTTGTCTTTTCAATTTTTCACACTTGAGAAGGAGAAGCTGTGAAAAATCTTAGTCTGCCCTCTTCAGACTTAGGGTAAATTCCTGGTTCTTGATGATTAAGCCTCCTAATTGCAGACTCCCCCACATCTGCTCCAATATTCCGAGAGTCCAGATAACAACATCCATATCACCCTTTTCAGGTTGCTATGCAGGAATACTTGACATGTATTCAATTTGAAATTTCTAAAATGAGGTCAAGTAAAATTTAGTAATAAATTAAAGAGCTCCTGGTACTTATTCTGCCTATTGCAAGAAATTCATGCTTTCTCCTGCGGGATTGTGAAGCTGAGAATGGTAACCCCTGTGGGGGAAGGGGGGCTTTCTCCTCAGCGTCCCCTCCTAGCTGGCCGTCATCACGGCTCTGTCACACCTTTAGCTGCACAAGCAGATTCTATCTCTCGGGGACGGTGACCAAGCAGATGTCACAAAAGAGCGAAAGGAGATCATCTTCCCACCACGCCCAGGGTCAAGATCATTTACAGATGCTCCATGAGGCTACAGCCGACCAACCCAGATAACAGTTTCATGGTGGCAAGAAAGTGAGTGTAGAAGTTGAGAGCCTCTTGAAGCCTGGACTTCAAATTCCCAAACCGTTAATTCTGCCTTGGTCCATTTGTCAAAGCAAATGCTGAGGCCAGCTCAGACTCAAGAATGTGAAGAAATAGACCCCACCCATGGATGGGACAGCAGTAACACACCTTGCAACGAGAGTGCATACAGACGTGGGGGCGCTTCGTGACCATCTCGGGAGACGCACCACGGAGGTGGGGTGCCACTGCCCACGAAGAACAGGAGAAAGAAGATGGGGCTCAAGAAATTTCCTGGAAGAATTCCTATGTGACCATGTCCAAGATTTAAACGGGTAATGGAAGACCCTAATAATTGTGGCAGGAGCACCAAGATCTCAGAGACCTTTGAAATTCAAATTTGTGTCACTTCACATGATAAAGAAACCTGACATCTAAATGGCTGGCTGAAAGCAACTAGAACGTTAACGCATGTTGGAAAAGGAATAGTATAAAGACTTACCATGATCTGATGATGAGTCATAAAAAGTAGGATTTTAACATTTTCTCACTAGTTTCACGTAACTGTGTGTGTGTGTGTGTGTGTGTGTTTTTAACTAATTTGCTATGTTTCTCTCTGTCTCTCTTCTGCCATTTTCTATAGGATATGTTGGTGGTAAATAAGTTTATAATTTAATCTGTGAGTTTCATTATATCAAAAAAAAATTCTGACAGAACTCAAGGAAGAATAGATACGACCCAGAGAGACTTGATACAGTGAGTGTCAACTTATAAAATGTTGGGCTGCCTCTCCTCGTAGAGGGACAAATAGTGCCTTCAGTTGCTAAAAAGAGAGTGGTTTTTCAGTTGCTAAAAAGAGAGTGGTTCAGGTGTCGGCGATTGTTTTGAACTCTAGGTTTGGAAAGAAGGATGCATGGATGTTTTCTAAGCACTTGGGCATCCAAATACCCATCCTCTTGAGGAGGCCTCTTAAGACAGGTGGGGAGCCCAGAGTCACCCGCCACGGTAGCCCAGCGTGAGGCGGCTGCAGCTCCCTACACCTTGGTGGTCAGAGCCTGGGTTCAGAGTCTAAGTAGGCTGATTAGACGTTTCTCCCTGGTAATTTGAACCTGAGGAATTGTAAAAGCATCTGAGGAATTGAATCTCCCTGGTAATTTGAATCTGAGGAATTGTAATTTGAATCTGAGGAATTGTAGACGTTTCAAGATTACTTGCCATGCCTTCTGTGGAGTTGAGATGCGTGTGGTGAAGGGTCCAGAGTTAACACTCTTAAAACAGGGTCAGCATCATATCAGCATCATCACAGACCCCCAACTGACCTTGCCGTTAAATTCCTTTTTTGCTTAAAGTATCAGAGTTGGTTTTGGTACTTTACAACCAAACATAAGGCACAAAGACATAAGCAATCAGCCCTACCTGAGCTTCATAGATGGTACAAGATATCAGGAAAGGGTTCGTATAAAAAATTTAAAACTAAAAAATTGGCTAGTGCATGTAATCAGTGAAAATTATCTCTTTGAATGCCATTATGCAGTTTTGAAATTCTTAATAGGGTTCAAAGGCATTGGTATTAAATATCCAGATCCCGGTATCAACTTGTGCTTTATTTATTTTTATCATTCTAGAGTTGTCTGAAAGAAAAGAAATGGAAGAATATGTGTAAATAAACCTTGCTTTGGTATCACTGATCATTAAGAAGAGAAAAATCATGCTTTCTATTAAAAAATACATTGCTAACATTTACATGTTTTATTTTGCTGTTATATTTTATTTTGCTTAAATTAGGTAACTATTTTGAAAATATAAAAATATATTGTTTTCAGTAATAGTGGTAAGAATACTGGAAATCAGTTATAAGATATTTTCTGCTAACATTAAAATGAGAGACTATAATTGAAAATCCTGATAAAAAGTATAACTTACTTTTCCATAGAATTATTGAATAGCATTTTCAAATCCTGTAGGAATTCTCAGAAAACAAGCTTGTTAGAAAAAGCCTGTTTATGTTTTACTACTTCTCTATTTTAAATTATTCATTCTTGCAAAGCATACTTTTACTGCAGTTCATTAATTTTTAGAATCTATAGGTTTGTAGAACTCAATTTTCTTAATCATGCATGTAAAATTAATTATTAGAATTTTTCTTTTGCTGATTTCAGCAAGTATGTGGAACCACACAAGATAGCCTTCAGCGAACTAGCAGAATGTAGCATCTAGCAGAAAAAGGAAAAATGATTGTTTTTTCTTAAAATGAATTTTCTGTTTCAATAACTTGTATTCAGATCATTAGGGCAAATATATCACTTTGTTTTCCTTTGTTCATATTTTCAGCAGAGAATTGGACATAACACTTGAACCTGTCCTAAAATATCTAACCGTTCTATGCATAATGTAATTAGGTTTCCTAATAACATAGGCCCGTTTTACAGGTAAAGGCATATTAATTGAAGGAAATCGTGAGTAAATCAAGCACTTGTATCCGTTGTACTTTTGCCATTAAGCACGTAATTTTTAAAAACCAAATATGGAAATGACTATGGAAGTGTTGTAACCCAGAGAAACAAAATTTTTCTTGGATTCAGGTGTATTGCTCACTGCCCCACCTGAAATGTGAATTACAAAAATTCTAGTAGGTACGATTTGAGGATTTCGGTTCCATTCAATATTATTTTTAAAAAGAGGCAACCATCACTTGGGAATGCAAACGTTGCAGAGAGGGCATGTGAACAGCAACACAGCCCGGAGGTTTTGTGTTAAATTCTTGTACGACACAGTGTGAACTCAGGAATGTGCAGAGAGTCCTTGTAAGTACATGATGAGCAGATCAAGACAAGACTTAATTCTGCATCTTCACCTGTGTCTTTACCAGTAAATGTAAAAGGGAAAGTCCCCACAGCGCACACGGACTGCATCCTATGGGAACACATGGACAAAACCAGCCCTCAGCTCTCCTGGCCGAATGCTGGCAATGCCTGTTACTCTCACCCTCCTACTTGAGTAAGACGTGTACAAATGAGTTCAAGGTGTCTGTTTGTTTCTGTAACCATATAGCTCTGTGTATCCTCCTCCTTTTCGTTCTTTTCTTAAGACTTTTATAAAAATATCTAGAGAGCATTCTTATTATATGGTTCCCCTTTTCACTTCAGAAATAAGAATATCCATCAGAGCTGGAGAAATACAAATTCAAGGAGGTTGAGGAAAGCCTCCATGGGCCCCTTCTGTTGACTTTTGCTATTTTTGTAAAGCCAAGGAAGTTTTCCCACCTTCCCCATGACCATGGGGTCAGGTGTGACGGGTCAGGTGTGGCCCTCTCTACGGCCTGCTGCTGTTTTCCATGCTTACCTGCAGAAGTAACCCATCTGATCAGATTGGCACCTGGTTTGCGGAAATAATGAGACTAGGAGAATTCTTACACATTTTCTCTACTTCCTTGCTTTGGGAGTCCAGAGGGCAGTTTCCAGAAAAAAAAAAGGGAAAGAAAATTTAAGAACTGATTTGAAGGTGGGTTTGGGGAATCTAGTTTAAAAAAGGATTAAGTGGAAGGATTTGATCACTGTGGTATACTAGCCCATCCTAAATTATTTATGAAGTGAAATGTCTCTGAATCCTACACTTAGCTGCATAGCCTAAACCAAAATTACTTGAAATAATATAAACTACATTTATGATCCAACTGAATTCTGAAATAACAGTTGCTCAAAGCCTGTGTATTCATCAGGAAATCAAATTATTTCTTAAATATTCTAATTATATGCCAAAATCCTCCAACTAGTTTCCTTTTTATATCCCTAATGACTCAAATAAATGAATATCCTTTTTACTATGTTCACTTTCTTTTAGTTTTCAGACACTTGCTTTTGTCTCTAGTATGGCAAGTATTTTAAAAATTAAATTCCAAACACCTCGTACAAAAAATTTAGACACTGAATTATGTTACCATCCCCTAGATAGGATTTTAATTTACTTCTGGAAAGTAGGGAAGGTAGGTGTACATCACCTTAATCGAGTCTGGGATTGAATTGATCCAAATATGAGCTTTAATCTCAATAAAACTGGTTTATTCCCTGTTAGGTGGGGTGCTAGCCAGACCCCTCCCCTTTCCTGAACTGCAATTTTTAATATCCTGGCCCCAGAAAGCTGCCTGAATTCTGCTCACCTTCTCAATCACCGATGCTTTGTCTTTGCACTTCTCGCCCAATAAGATTCTCCTTTCCCCTCTTGATCAACACCAAGAGTGAACCCTGTGAACCCTGATGTCCATGTGGGTTCATCAATTACAACAGCTGAGTCCCTGAGGCTGCATTGTCTTAAGTGAGTAAATTACACCACCTCTCTGTGCTCAATTCCCAGCCTATAAAACAGGCATCAGAATCATACCCACCTCATAGGAAGCTCTTGAGAATAATGCATAAAAATACATAGTACAGTGTTCAGCACATAAAAAGGGTTTAAAATTTCTCCTTACACACACACACACACACACACACACACACACACATGCACACATCACCTATTGAAATGGAAAGTCATTAACCTCCCGAACATGTGATTATGACATTAACAAAACACATTTATGCTCCTATGGATGAGAGTTTCAGGAATAAGTCTGCCCTGGCTTCATTGTCAAAATTTCATTCGTGAGTCACATACATCTCAGCACCAGAGAAATGAAGATGCAAGAAAGAAACTCCATGTTATAGTTCTGGGTATCCCACAAAGTCTTTCTAGAAAATAAACTCAAGACTGGACAGAAAATACTACTGTCTACTATTATTTTATACTAGATTCTAAAAGACATAGTTAAGATTTTTAAATCGCAAATTCTATAGAAATTCTCATTATGTTGTTGTGTTAGAGCAACATGGCCTTCTCTACCTCCTGGACACACAATTAAATATTAATCTTCCAAGCAAATGATATGGTAACTGTATGGAAAAGAGTGGGAATATAAGATATATTCGGCATGCTCATACTTATTAAAGTAGTATCTTTTGCTTTGTTGAAATATACATGGAAGATTTACATTCCAAGACAATGAGAAAAAAAAGACAAAGGATGTTTTTTAAAAAAACACATTTAGAATGTTTAAAATGCACCTTGTTTTTGACTCATTGATTTTTATTCTTTAAAACACGGCTTTTTTATTTTCAAAGATGACATGCGCATGATTCAGCCACACTAAAGATCAGTACGATTTGTTGCCGGCTGTATCATCAATTCTGTTTTAATCTTCCCTGGGTACTGAAGGAAAACATGCTGAGCTGTAGATTTCCTCTGCTGTGGCAGGAGAAATTTACTAACCCATGCTGCTGCTCTTCTGTAGGTTTTCAGATGCGCCTTTTTCCCGAGTGCACCCCTCTGCCGCTGGGGAGACACGGCCAGGTGTCTAGGAACTGCCGCGTGTCACAGTGTGTGCTCCATTGATTAACCATGAAAACAGTAATGGAACTGCCATTGATCCCTGAAATGGCTCCTCCGAAATCCTTTAGGACGTCCACAGGGTCACTACTCATGTTCCCTTGTGAGGATAATCTTCAAGCTCTCTGACTGCTTGCTCACCGCCACCTGCAATAAACTGCTTACCTTTCCATTACCAGCTTAACAACTGCCTGCCAGAGTGGGGTGGGTGGGAAATAGATAAAGAAGCTCCCAACTTCACAGCTGCAGGAGGGTCGTCTGCACCACGGACTTGGAGAATTTTCAGTCTAGATAATGACTCTCCTGCATATCGGGAAGCACAGTGATTCTGTCTCTCAATGTGAACTTCCAGAATTTAAAAGTAAAAAGCTGGCTACATTTGCACACCCCTTTTAACTTTTCAAAGCACTTTCCTATTTCCTTTGCTGGCTTATTTCTTATTTTACTTAGGGACCATTTCTAAAAATGAGGGAAACCATGGCAAAATCATGACTAAGAAATGTTAAATGGCTTTGTGAGAATCGCTAAAGGCAGGACACTAAGTCAGACCTCCCACCTGTATATAATCACTCCAACTATACTAATGAGTACTAGTAAGACATATATATTCCCAGTATGGGCATATATGTGATACACATGGTATGGGGAGAGATAAAACACACATGCACACACACGTATTAGTTGGGAATATAATTGTCATACATACACATATACTAGTGTGGAAATATGTGTCATATAAATTGACATATAGACATATATACAAGCATGGAAATACATGTCTTACAGATACACATACAAATATATATGTAGATATCTGGTGTATATACACACGCATACATACATATACACCCATATGTACTGGTAAGGGAATATATAGATAAATCCTTGTAAGGGATATGTATACACCGTTTCCAAATCAAGTCTTCTCCTGGGTCCTAAAGCAAACTAGAAATGCACTGCCTCTGCTCATCAGCTTGGGAGGCTTCATGTTCGCCAGCTCCTATGCTTTCTTTAAGACAAAGGATTTAAGAGCCCGCCCTTCTTTGCCATTTTCCAGCAGAGCTGAAATGTAAATCTACAGCCTCGCGAGAGACCGTCCACTACACTTAGACCTCCACCCTGATTCAGACACCAAATAAGCCTGAGATGATCATCTGTGATCTTTAAAAGCTGTACAGACCCTGCGTCTGAGCAGGTGCCTGGTGACCAGAAGTCAGGCTCAGCCCATCCCCCCAGTGGTGTCTGCGTCCCCCCAGTGGCTCCCAGGTTCAGTGGGTCCGGCCAGGACAGGGCACCTACTGCTCATCACTGGGGACCAAGGGAAAAGGCACCGGGGAACAGAGAGGTTCTGGCTGTAAACACACAAGCAGACAAGGGGGGAAATTACTAAAGGGAGTTACCTGCAGAAACTACAGAGAAGAAATATGGATGCTAAGAGAATACTGGGTAAAATTGAGCAAAATTGTGCCAGATTAACGGGGAAAGCTTCCTCAGAGAGCACAAGATTTTTTTCTAGCAAGCAATGTTAACGACCCTGCTCAGCTACTTCTAAGAGCAATGAGAAAAACATAAACAATTAAAATAAAACAATTTTATTTCAAAATTCCTTCCATAAGCATAATCACAGGCTTAAAAGAACTTCTCCCTGATAATACTTGAAATACATATTTGCAAAACAAAAAAGGATAGAGATGAAGTCTACTGTGCATATTTTATAATAAAGATTATTTACTTAAAGAAGTAATTTCTAGAAAAAACAAAAATGAATCAATATAGTGTAAAACTTCAAGTTATTTTTTTTCTTGAAAATTACCTGTAATATAATTTCAGTTTTTATCAGACTTTGAAGACATCCTATACCCTCACTATTAAAGTGCTTTTTCTAATGACACCAGTTTTAAATACTCTGTGGTAACGATTTATATAATTTGAAGTGGTTATTTTCCATACTTCATTACTTTTCCCCAAACGATCATTGATTTAGTAATTACTTGATATTTTAAAGCCTGAAGACATACTGTCCTTGAAAATGTTTTAAATGTCTTGTTCTAAGCGAAAATAAATTACATGAACTTAGAGATGATTTATTTTTTCAACAAAGATAAAGATCTTTTTATTTTGTCTTAATTGACTGTTTAGCCACATATCTTATCGAAGAAATCAACAGATAGCTTGTTAACAGACCATAAAGTCAGGCATTTCTCCAAATAGTGTGCGCAAATATTATTGTGTTTTATTAGGATGACCCAGGATTCATTGTAGACAGCATTTTATTAACTGATTTCCCTCTGGCTTCTCTCCCAGGACTCTGATGTGTGACTTTTGTCTCTACAAAGCGGGCTGACATTTAAATGTGAACCGTTTGATTAATTTTGAGCATTCAATTAGTCTGTGTTATTGTCACTTATTTATATTTCAGTCTTGTCCTGTAGACATGCTTAAGAATTTAATCCAGCTATTGTTTATTGCACTATGCATTTTTTACATAAACTGAAGAGTATGCAAAGAAATTTAGTGAGCGTTATATGAGATATACGTCTTCTTCTCTGGAGAATCTGAAATTTTAGGTAGAGCAGGTGGGGAAAATAAATTTTATGCAGAGAATTCTGCATAAGTATAGTAGGAATTAACATACGTTTGTTGATCACCAAGATCCTGTGGTTTTAGAATTAATGAAAATAACTGGGACTTTTCTTATGAAACACTCGTTAAAGCGGTATGTTATCTTCAGTAATATACATCTCCCTGCAATTACTCTGAACACCAACACTAGGAATTTTCTTACCCTTCTGAAGGATAGATTCATAAATCTATTCAAAATTGTGCATATTGTTTTATAATGGAATAGAACATTATAGAAAGTGCTTCTTAACCATTTTTAAAGCAAATCCATAACTTCTAAGAGATCTTCCCAAGAATATAATAAAAAAGTTCACCGCAAGAGAACAAACAGGATTATTGGGGTGAAAGCATTATTAAATATGGGAGCATGAGAGTTAGCAAGTGAATTTAATAAAATATTTTGACTGTATTCTCAGTCGAAATTAATGATAATATATGCATTAATTATATTTTTTAGTGTATCCCACTTTATAATGTCCTTTCTCATCATTTTGCAACATGAGGTACCATCATACCATCTGTTACACATGCATGTGCATATACATACACAAATATACACACAATTCACCTAAAGAATATGTGAGTATATATATACCTACTTTCTGCCATATTTTCATTCCTTCATCACTTATTGTACATGTTACATATTAGTGACTTATTTTAACACCGTGTAGCATCAGTTAATGTTCCATGTGTGCATTGTGCATGTGCAGCCTCAGGAGAGGAGAAAGGGGGAGTGAGGGGCCCTGTATTTGTGCAGTGGGCTCTGGTTTTCATCTCTCCGGGTCTTTCTCCACTTTCAACAGCAGGATTGGAGATTTAAGGCATGACTTTGGTGGGAAGAGACTGCCAGACAGGAGAGAAAGTCAAATTGTTGAGTGTTTACCACAGACCAATAGAATTAAGGGTAATTTTAATTTTCTTTGTCTTTCCAAATGTCCCTCAATTCACATGAATTCTTTGCACAATCGAAAGGAAAACAGACACTTTACAAAGTAACTCCGATGGCAATATTGGCAGAAGCCAGGCCCATCGCGAAGACTTGCATACACCAGTGACGGGTGAGGTCCCCCCAGATGGCAGCTCTGGATTTTAAGCCACTGCCTTTCACATTTTTGCCTAAGTTTGAAGGACTATTAAGATCAAGGAAAACATTTGAATGCAACTTTCTCTTTTTTATTCAAAATGATCTATTCTTTTCTACGTTTTAAATGATCATCTCCTTCATTTAAATGACTTGCTGGAAACATGTACCCTAATGAAACCACATTATGCTTTTTCATAACTTGTGACTTGAGTGAGTTCAGCACTGGGCTCAGAAAGATATTAATTTAAAAGGAAAAGAAAGATCAGATGTAATGAGCTGTGAAAAGACTGTACGTCTGGAAAGAATAACACTGAAAGACACTTAATATAAGGCCAATTATTTGACTGGCACTTGGATCTTGCCATTTGTAATAACTTCAACAGAAGAAAATTTCAACGTTGAGATTTTCTCTACAATATATACAGCCTACAGGAGGACACAGGATAATGATCTTCAACTAGGATATCTCCAAGCACACATATAATCTGTAGAATCTTTAGGCAAGTTAACATCTCTCTGCGTCTCATTTGTTTCAAACAAAAAAATAGTGTACGTGCGTCTGCATGTGGTGGGCCAAGTGCATTTATGTATCAGAGTCTTACAAACACTAAATGAACTAATACATGTCAAGTGCTTAAAAAAGTACCTTCACAAATAAATACTAAGCACCATTATCATTAATGGTATTAATATTATCATTACTGGATTAGATATCAGGAAAATACCGTCTGTATATTCCAACAGAGTAAGTAAGTCAGGAAATACACTACAATGTTACCTATAATGTATTTATAATATCTATAGAAAAGAATTTTATATAAAGATATGTAAAAAAATATTATTTGGAGAGCTCTCACTACACATATCAAAGAGAACACCTCTTCTTAAAGACAATCTTGAGAACGTAATAAAAAGTATAGTAAATAAAGTTGGGTACCTTATCTTAGGGTGTTGAAGATTGAAATTTGTTTCCTAAAGAGTCTGAAAAAGAAGGGACTTCCCTGGTGGCACAGTGTTTAAGAATCCGCCTGCCAATGCAGGGGACACGGCTTTGAGCCCTGGTCTGGGAAGATCCCACATGCCACGGAGCAACTAAGCCCATGCGCCACAACTACTGAGCCTGAGCTCTAGAGCCTGTGAGCCACAACTACTGAGCCTGAGTGCCACAACTACTGAAGCCTGTGCGCCTAGAGCCCGTGCCCTGCAACAAGAGAAGCCACGACAATTAGAAGCCCACCAATCACAACAAAGAGTAGCCCTCGCTCGCCGCAACTAGAGAAAGCCCGCGTGCAGCAACGAAGACCTAACACAGCCAAAAATTAATTAATTAATTAATTAAAAGAAAAGAAATTATACTTCAAAAGTAGAACTGATATTATCATTTAAAAAAATCTGAAAAAGAAAGTTATATCTTGTGTTTTAGTGAAACTAAGATGCTTTATTATTGACAGAAAAAAAAAAAATACTGCCAATAAAAGCCCAGCATGGCCAGGTGGTGGCACTTACCAGCTAGAAGTGGGTGGATGTGATTAGCATAATTGTGGGGGCGCTGGGGGGGGGTTAGCAGTGCCTGATCCACAGAGAGTTATGGAGCAGGTTAATTGGACACAGCATTCCCAGGGGCAACATAAGACCACTCCCTTTGTACCAACAAAAGAAATCAAGATGGGTGATGAGTAAGAAGCTAAAATCAGTCACCCCAATAAAGTTCCCTTCCCTTACCCAGTTTCCGGGCTGGAGCTAGTTTTGAGACCAGGAACTCAGTGATGGAGCAAGAGTCTGACCCCTGCAGAAATCTCACAGATCCTGGACAGACCTCCACCAACTCAAATCTCGATTGCTCCCCATACTGGACGTGATTCTTACTAGAGCTTGTTTTCATGGCTCCCGTGACATGGCAGCGGCTGTTGATTTGGGGAGCACATTGTTTTTCGTACCTATCAGATAAGAGGATCAGAGACCATGAACATGGAACAGCCAAATGGAAGGTGAAATTTGTCTCATGGTGTGTAACACCCTTGCCTCTTTCATAATAGAGTCCAGAGAGACCTGTGCCATCTGGACCTGGATTCACATCACATCAATCCAATCTGTGGATGACGGCGTGCAGATTGGCCTGGATGATCACGCAGAGGCTAATGCCTTACAACCCTTGATAGCGTCACGAGCTTCACAGATGGTAATTGAACCCCACTGAGCCCTGGGGGCCATCACATCGGTGGGGAGATGCATACAGGGACATCCTATCTAAATAAAGAGTGAATCGTTGCATCACAGAGAACAAGTGCCAAGTTCTCTTTGGAATCTGGAAGCCACATATTCCACACCTGGGAACACTCCTCAGACACACACATGCTGGGTGACTTGAAAGGCTGTCATCACCTCTGAGTGGGGTCAGAGCTGATGGGGCTCTGCAGCAGGTCCAGGCTGTGGGGAAACCAGCCCTTCCTCTTGGTCCACAGGACCCCATGGCATCAGGATGGTGTGGAAAGAGGGAAGATGTCCTGTGGGGGTTATGGCAGAACTTGGTGGCAGATCACAGAGCAAATCCCTAAATTTCTAGAGTAAAGCCATGCCATGAGAGCAAGGAATTACTCAGCTTTTGCAAAACAACTCATGGAATACTGCTGGACCCTGTAGAGAGGGCACACACAGTGACCATGAAGCCAGAACTGCCACCACCAGCTGGGGTCTGTCAACCCAGCAAGTCAGAAGGCTGGTGTGCCCAGCACAAGCCCTCGTAAGACAGACATGTTATGTCGGGACTCAGCAGGCGTCCACAGCGAGCTGCGTGTTCAGGTCACCCAGACCCCAGGCCCGCTGTCCCTGGGGCATTTCTCCACCAGCTCACATGGGGCACCATGAAGGGGAAATCCCTGACAGCAGGTGGAAGGGAAAGTCTTGAACTTGGGTCATGGATATTTGACCCCCTATTTCTCTGAGACTGAACCTCAGCGTATTCTAATTTAGATCTCATTATTGCTTTGTTTGGGGATTCTACCCTATTTCACAAAGATGTTCAAATGCCAAGCATTATGAATAGATATGCATGCAACAGGAGGCTAAAATAGGAGCAGAAAATAGGCAGAAAGTAGAAGGAATTTCAGCTCGCTTGTTCACAAAGCAGATCTATCTCTAAAATCTCCAAAAACGTGCTAAGAAAATTACCACTCATACCTAAAAACCTTGTCATAAAAGATATTAATCAATAGTGACTTCTGTCAGGACGACAATGGCCGAGGGAAAACTTGCGTTAAGAGCCCTCAATTTTAGACACCACCTCCTCTTTAAAATGATCTTCAATTGACCTCAAATATCATAGCAGTTAAAAAAAATTGAACATGAAACGCAAGTTCAGAATAACCTAGGGGATATTTTAAATATGAAAAAATCCTGGCTGTCTTGACAGCTTTTCTTTTTCAAATGTCAGCAGCAAACATAACTGTTCAGAAGACAGATTTCTAGTTACCTTTCAGGATGGAGGTAAAGATGATCACAAATTAAACTGAGGGCTGAAGAACAAAAGAGAGATCCTCAGATTCTCTTTGCATCAGCATGAGTTGAAAAAAAATCTCTCCACGTTGTCAAAAGAATTGCAGACAAAATATCTGTGAACTGTAGCCAAGGCGAGCACACATTTTTCAGACTTTTTCCAGCAACTTCCACAGAAAGATAAAAGGTGCAGTGACTCTTCATAGAGAAGTGTGGATGATTTATCTACTCAATTACGCTCGATGTCAAGAGGCACCAAAGCAGAAGATGGTCTCAAAGAATGACCATGTACTGCATACACTGCAGTTCAGAGCTGAGCCCAGCACAGTCCAACATAACTGCACACAAGACCATCGCTCCTCCACGCTATGATTAGGGCTTTGGAAGTTTTGAAAATGATGAGACAAGTGGCAAAATTACTAGCCACCATTCACACTGTTAGCAAATGTTCAGAATCACAGAGAGAATGTCTGCTGAGGTATATTTCCGGGGAGGAAGTAGTTATTTACTCTGACCCCTGTTGACTCTGGTCCCCTCTCAGCCCTCCTTACGGGATCTAGTAACCATAAGTAAATGGGAATCCTGACAGGGGTGCCCAAAGAGGAAAAGCATGTTGGCAGGGGACATGCAGGGCATTTTGCATGCTTCATAATTTTTTGAAAACTAGCTCTGTATGGGAACTTGATGCTACTGTGTCCTAGACTATTTTTAAGTGAGAAGAATTTTAAAAAGCATTATAAAGAAATTTCTCAGTCTCTGGGAGTTATAGAGGAGAGGGTCTGTTTGGCTATTTTAAATCAATGGAAGTCTCAAGAATTTTCATTTTCATCATTAGTTAATCCATATTTTATCTTTAAATAGAGTGGTCAATAGGCATAATATTTTCTCACATATTTTTTTCCATCTGGTTATATCTCTCTTTGTCCTGCGTGAGTCACTCTGAATGCTTTCAGGATATTTGAAAGGCATACATGGTTCTATTTGCTTTGAAAAAAAAAAGCTGCTGTGAAGAAGTATCAGCATATTTTCAGGGTGGTTAAGAAGTTAAGACATCGAGTCTTTAGTTCCCTCCCTGATGAGATAGTCCATTCCTGTCTGCAAGGACTGAAATTCTTATAAAAAATGCAAAGAGAACTTAAGACAAAGAATAACTCAGCAAAAGAAAAAGCCAGAAACCATAAAAACTGTATTTGAATATTAAAAAAAATTTAACTAAATTGGGGTGCAATATGCACAATCAACACACTCAAAATTTATTGTTTCAGCTGATAAATGAGCAATTTGGGACTCATTACAGACTTGTCTGCTTCTGGTAGGGTTTGGGCGAGATCTCCACTCTCTTGATAATCCACCTTTAGAAAGTCTTAAGACTACAAGTGAAATGCAAAACTCCAACTCCACAAACCCAGCTCCAACCACACAAAGATGTCATTGCCAGCCTAACACAGTGTAATTAATCCCTTCACACTTCCCCTGTCTCCACAGTACAATATAACTATGGGCTGTCCATCACCTCCAGACTTCCCCAGGTGAGTAATTATTATGATAATTAACAGTTAGGGAAATTACCTGCACAGACCTGCTCTGTGGTACAAAAAGAAAGGCTGCTATTTTGCTTGTGCACTTTGTTTCATGTATATGTGTGTGTGCACACGTGTGTATTCGTGCATGGGTGGTGTGTGACACATATGCATATGACTCATACTAAAGAAACTGATTTGGGTTGCTTTCTTTCAAATCTGAGCTCCTGAGGGTTTTGCATATTCAGAGAGAGGACTGCATCTGTTTGAATCTCTGTCAGATAAACAAATATTTAAATGTAAGCAATATTGGAGAGATTGCTTTAAGCGTTGAAGCATAGCATGGCATTTAGAAAGAAAAACAATTGGGCAAGTGCCAGTGTAACTGACTATAGATTACTGGAGTAGGAGGCTCACTGGAGAGCACATGGCAGACACATCCCTGAGGCTTCCGTGGACGGTGGGTCATTTACTAGCAGAATTCCTTGTAAAATAACTTAGGGATGGTGATTTTGCAAGCACACACCAGACTGCATAGCTGATGATGCTAAAACTCAAAACGTTTTGCCCATTTTGCCAACCATCCCATTGGCTCTCCTAGAAGCACTTTCCTTCCCCATCTTGGTAAGTGGGTTTATTTTCTTTCAAGGAGATGTTGTTGGGCTACACTTTTTTTCTCTTTAATACCTCTGATTTCATTTATTTTCAGACTCAGTGCCATAAAGGTGAAATGGGTAGTTGATAAACAGGATGACAGAATCATATGTTGTATGTAAGTTTTCGACAAAAACTTAAGGTAAATAAATGGAAAAAAATGTGTTTTCATTCAGAAAATCAGTCTCACATACAGCATAAGGGAGAGTTGCTGGAAACATGTTTCGTGTAAAATAGGGTTTTGGGTGATGGCGAGGGCCTGAGAAGGATAAGAATTGAACTGTATAGAGCATCTACTGCATCCCTGGCTTATTCTAATGCATCACCTTACGAAGGAGCTATTCCTCTTGAAGTTTCCCTTGAATCCAATGGCACCCCACATTCCATTTAAACAAATAGCCCTTGTGTCTCTCCTGTCCCTTGTTTCCTGACTTTGAAGTAGCAAAAGCGGGCCTTCTCCTCTTTTGCCTGATCTTAGAGGAAAAGATTTCTGTCTTTCACCTTTGAGTACAATGTTTGCTCTGAGTTTTCCATATATGATCTTTATTATGTTGAGATAGTTTCCTCCTGTTCCTAGGTTGTTGAGCAATTTTATCATGAAAGCCATTGAATGTTGTCAAACTGTTTTTCTGCATCAGTTGAGATTTTCATACGTGTGCGTGTTTCCCTTGTTCTGTTAATGTGGTGTATTATATTAATTTATTTTAATGTGTTGAACCATCCTTGTATTCCAGGAGTAAATTCCACTTAGTCATGGTGTATAATCCTGTTAATATATTCTTGAAATCAATTTGCTAGTATTTTGTTGAGAATTTTTCATCAATATTCATAAGGGGTGTTGGTCTGTATTTTTTTTTCTTGTAATGTCTTTGATTTGGTATCTGGGGAATTCTATCTTCACAGAATGAGTCAGGAAATGTTCTTTCCTCTTCAATTTTTTGGAAGAGTTTGTGGAAGATTGGTTTTAATTCTTCTTTAAACGTTTGGTAGAATTCACCAGTGAAGCTATCTGGTCCTAGGATTTTCTTTGTTGGGAAGTTTTTAATTACTGATTCAATATCCTTACTCTTTATAGGTTTATGCAGATTTTGTTTCTTCATGATTCAGTCTTAGTAAGTTTTGTGTTTATAGTAATTTTATTTCATCTAGATTATATAATTGGTTGGCATACAATTGTTCACAGTTCTTCTAAAAAATTCTTTTTATTTCTGGAATATCTGTAGCAATGTCTATTCTTTCATTTTTAACCATAGTTATCTGAGTCTTCTCATTTTTCTTAATCTAGCTAACTAAAGATTTGTCAAGTTTGTTGATCTTTTTCAAGAACCAACTCTTGGTTTCATTGATTTTTCTCTATTATTCTCTATTCTGTTTCATTTATCTCTACTCTAATCTTTATTATTTCCTTCCTTCTACTTGCTTTGGGTTTAGTTTTTTCTTCTTTCTCCAGTTCCTTAAGGCATAAAGTTAAGTTGTTGATTTGAGATCTTTCTTCTTTTTGAATATTTGAAGACAGCTGAAAATTTCCATCTTTGCCCTGCTTTCACTGCATTCCATACATTTTGGTATATTATGTTTTTATTTTTCTTTGTCTCAAGATATTTTCTAATTTCTCTTGAGAGTTATTCATTGACCCTTTTTTTAAGAGTGCGTTGTTTAATTTCCACATATTTAAAGTTTTTCCTTCTTCTGTTGATTTCTAGTTTTATTCCATTGTGATTAGAAATATACATTATATGATTTGAAACCTTAAAAATTTATTAAAACTTCTTTTGTGGGCTTCCCTGGTGGCGCAGTGGTTGAGAGTCTGCCTGCCAATGCAGGCGACACGGGTTCGAGCCCTGGTCTGAGAAGATCCCACATGCCGCGGAGCAACTGGGCCCGTGAGCCACAATTACTGAGCCTGCGCGTCTGGAGCCTGTGCTCCGCAACAAGAGAGGCCGCGATAGTGGGAGGCCCGCGCACCGCGATGAAGAGTGGCCCCTGCTCGCCACAACTAGAGAAAGCCCTCGCACAGAAACGAAGACCCAACACAGCTAAAAATAAATAAATAAATAAATAAATAATTTAAAAAAAAAACAAAAAAACTTCTTTTGTGGCCTAATATATCTAACCTATCTGGGAGAATGTTCCATGTGCACTTGTGAAAAATGTGTATTCTGCTTTTGTTAGGTGGAGGGCTCTGTAATGTCTATTAAGTCCAAGTGGTCTATAGTGTTCAAGGTCTCAGTTCCTTATTATCTGCCTGGTTGTCTTATCATTATTGAAAGTTGAGTATAATATAAGCATCTCCTATAGTTATTGTAGACCTGTCTATTTCTCCTTTCAGTTCTGTCCATGTGTGCTTCATATATTTTGGAAATCTAATGTTTGTTGCATATATGTTTATAACGGTTATTTCTTTTGTTTAATTGACCCTTTTATCATTATGTCATTTTCTTCTTCATCTTTCGTGACAGTTTTGATTAAAGTCTATTTTGTCTGATATTAGTATGGCCACCTCTGTTTTCTTTCATTAATATTTACACAGAATATCTTTTTCCATTTTTTTGTTTTCAAAATATGTCTATTCTTACACCTAAAGTGAGTCTCTTGCAGATAGCATATAATTGGATCCTGTTTTTTTAATAAATCCATTCTGTCAACATGTCTTTTGAATCAGTTTAGTATATTTATATTTAAAGTAATCACTGATAGAGAAGGACTTACTTTTGAAATTTTGTTATTTCTTTTCTATATATCATATAGTTTCCTTTGTCCTCCATCTCCTCATCTGATGCCCTTCTTTGTGTTTAGTTGATTTTTTATAGTGACATGGTTTGATTCTTCTCTCATTTTATTTTGTGTGTATCACTGGAAAAAAATGTGAATAGAGCAAATCATTTGGTTTCAGCCACCCAGGACAGAGTTAGTCTGAAGCCTATGAACTGTAACATTAAAACGTACTAGAAATGTCCTATGAAGAGGTTAATTATGGTGCTATGTTAACCATATCTGGTGGGGAAATCCACACATGTATTGATTGTGGGCTCTGTCTAATGACATACCGTCTTCACTCCTTATAAGACAGCAGTTTTAGCTTTGTGCTATTGTGGCCTCCACTGCCTCTAACTGGGAATTGCTCGGGCTTAAGAAATCTGCTTTTTAGGGCAGAGTTCCCCTTCTTCTGTAATTAACTAATTCAGACTCAACTGGGTGTCACATGATAGGGAGTGATTCTTGAGTACCTGAATCTAACCCTAAGCCTTCCACACACCCTTCCTTGGTTCTCAATTCAGAATGGAATTTGCAGCAGCCCATCTGGCACTGACTAGCTAGACTTGGCTTTAACCATTGAAAGCTAAACTCAAAAATAATAATGAGGAAGACAGGGAAATTGCAATTATCTTGCAATTTAAAACAAGCAAATATTGTTTCATCCTTGAAATCTAAAAGCCCTATTGCTGTAAAGACGTTTGCCCCCGGAACAAATCTTTGCCTGAGTTACTCTCGTAGGAAAATACGAACCTGTGTAATACAAAATTAATCCTCTAACCACCCCATCCCCATTTTGGCCTCAGGCTACCAAGAATCACTCACATACAATGAAAATTGCCGTAAACTACAACATAGCCCAAGGCCAAAATTCTTATTGACCAACATCCACAGCCCAACACCACTACTGTAAAACAGCTACTACTTACAATGCCAATCACTGTAAACCACAAGGTCAAAATACCCTAGCCCCAACAAAGCCATAATCTCTACATTTTTATTTGCTTCGCAGACTTGTACTTTTCCATGCTTCTCAATGTTCTTGGCCAATGCACAGAAAGAAAATATCAAGAGTGGGGAAGAAACAGTCCCCTCCTAAAACAAAGGGCATCACTTAAGCTGGAAGAGCCTCGGAGCAGGGGAGAATATGGCACACTTAGTGACCTGGAGGAATGCCAGCCCAAGTACCAATGTCCAGAGATCATCAGGGAGTGGACAGAGGGTGTGTCTTCCACTCAGATGCCAGGTCCACCTGGTGGGACAGATTAATCTATTTCTCTATTGTATGTAGTTCCCAGTATGGTTGTGGCATTCAATAATCACTATCATTGCAATAACTAGTTTGGTGATACAATCACTCCTGGAATGCCATGGCAGTTTCAAGAGAAATAGCTAAATTGAGTGGTATTTCTGAGTTGACAAAGGAAAAATTTAATTGAAACTTTAAGTGACCTTCAAATGTCAGAAATAAATAAAGCGATAACAACCTCATTTTTGACAGCTGTCACCAACTAATGAGAATGCCGTAAAAACTCATGATCAGGGAGCATTGGCATATCCAATGTGTACTAGACTCATCACCATAAATTCTGTCAGGTAAGTGCTCAATCTGATAATAATCTTACATCAGTGCACTGAATTAGCTTCAGCTACACTGATGGAAAGACAGGTAGGGGAAAGGATCATCTCCATAACAATGACAACCTCCCATGCTGACAAATAGCTGAAAGATTGGAAATTATTTTCATAAAAAGAAAAGCAAAGAATCTCAGCGGAGATTCTGACAGAGCCTCCCTCACTTACATTCTGTAACCTTCCTTCTTCTTTAATTTGGGGTGTTTGTTCCCTATGCACTTGTATAATTTCACACGCACACACATGCACATACACACGCACGCTCACGTGGGTAAAGAAAAAATAAAATTCTTATGGTTTCTCCCTCTAAAGTAGAGAAGATATATTTGTCCCACTCTGCACAAGGTTAGTTCTTTTAAAAGCTGCTGGCATCTGGAGATGCAGAATTTTTAACCTTCAAGCTGATTCAGCTGGTCAGTGACTGCCTTTGCTGAGGTGTCACAGAGAGATTCAACAGAGTTGAGGGCTGTTAATTGATTTTGCCGCTTTGTTGAATACGGCAAATCCTTCTTGTTCACAGTTTCTCAATTTCAAATATTCTGTGTTCATAATACCAAAGCAATGCTCTCAGTAAGGCTAAAAAACATAATGATAATACACACACCCTGTCCATAGTTAAACCTATCTTATGAAAATTTTATAAAAAATGGATTAGTTGTTTGGGGAAGATACTTAAAACATATTTTCTACCAAGAGGGAAAGACTAATAGTTCCTAAATAGTCCCTAAAACCATTGCTATTAAATACAGTGCAGTATATAAAATTATTGTTGATATGTTAAAACTGATACATTTAAGAATACTATATTCTTAATATTATATACATATTCTGACTATAAATATTCTGAATTTATATTCTGAATGTGTAAATAACATGCGTTATAATAATCTATAGAGTTAATACTTAGGCTTGGACCAAGGGCCAAATCCAGCCTGCTGCCTGTTTTCTTAAGATATCAAGCTAAAAATGTTTTTTTTACAATTTTAAATAGTTCTATGTGTCCCTACATACCAGCATAGCTTAAGGTCTAAAATATTTACCATCCAGCTCTTTCCTGGATAATATTGCTGACACGCCCCTGCTTAAGAACAAAGAATTGCATACAAACACAAAACCAAATCCTACGTACAAGTGACCTTGAATGACTGGAAATACGTCTCTTTGTTATGTGGATTGACAGTATCTAATGTCTGTGTATGTGCATCTCTTAGAAAATGGACAACTTAGCCTGGTCTTAATTCACAAGAGATGTGACAGGTCTCTTGCATATGCATAAATGTCCATTTTTTGTGGAAAAAAGTCCATTAACAGTAAAAATATGAAGTTAACTTATGGTAAACAGGTATTTGGAAATTTCAGGCTGCGTAGTTAAAGACGGGGAATTAAAAGTCTGTTCTGCCATTTTACACCATCCCAGAACAAAAAGGACATTGACACTGGGACATAAAGACTGCAATTTCTTTCATGTGTTTTTGACCTTTTTCTTATGATTTTGACAAATACAGCATTTTTTTTTGTAATGATAGGGTGAACTAGGTGCTTTCCCAACACACCAAGCAATCTCTATCATTGCACTTATCTCATCAGTCTGTAATTGTTTTATGTGCTCAGTAGATTGTGAGGTTCCTGAAGGAAGGGGCCATGTCCTGTAATAATCTATCACTTCAGTGCCTGCTTATTGGAACCACTCAATAAATATTAATTGCGATTATAATCATCACTGTTGTTACTGTTTTCCGCCATAGCCTAGTATATGCTATAATCAAGATCAGCTTCACCTGTGGCATTGCATGAACAGAATGCTTTAGAAGCAAACACATTTTAGCTTGTTTTAAAACAAAAGAAAGGAGATACGCTTCTTCTGTACATGTCTCCAAGGCAAAAAAATATTGAAGTGCAAAAGTTTTCTAAGAAGCAATTGCAGACAAAAGACCTTGCTACAAGTCCAATTTGATCAGAGCTGACATTAGCCAGAGGCGAGGACCAAGGTGTGACTGGAGAGAGTAATGCACATTTGGCCTGGTGCTTGCCTAAGTTAGATCCAGTCAGAAGGGATGCCCTATGAAAATCATTAAATAAGACTTGGCTAAAAATACTTTCCGACAGTCACTTTCATGCACTAAGGAGGCAAAGGGCAGCAGCAATAAACAAAAAATGCAATCTTTATTTTTATTGCCTAAAACAAAGCCTTGTAGGTAGATTCTGTTGATTCTAAGAGGGCAAATATGACTGAATTCACTTTGCCATTTAATGTTAGATCATCTCTGATCAAGTATGTGATAGCCCCAGATTTATGCTAAATTTAAGAGTGGGCAACCATCTTTTATTAGAATTATTGAGTATAAGCCCAGTGACATTTTTAAAATTAAAAAACGTGAAGATGGACAAGCTGTTCTTACCAGGTGTCAAATGTACCTAGAAGATATCAGGTAGATTAAAATGTGTTGCATGGATAAGTACATGGGTATTTTTTAAATGTCTTCTCATAATTTGTGCTTGAGTCTCATGCAATCTTGAGCTGAAATCAGAGAATCAACCAATTTTCTAAAAAGCTATGAAGCAACTACAGCTTACAGTTAAACTGAGGTTATAAAGAAATTTTGTGTTGGGAGATCTTTTTCAACCTAATAGGTCAATTTATACAGTTAATATACAGTAAGCGCTTGCTATCTTATCCCATCCCTGCCCCTGCCCTTCAAACTGATGTTTTGTAAATGGGAGAGAAGGACCATATTCTCCAAGTCTGTTGCTGTTGATAGTCACCAATGTCACCGCGCCTGGGACGCCTCAGTTATTTAGAACAGTTCACTGCATGAAGTCTGAATTCTTTGCTACTGAAATGCTCTCTTAACACATGTCTGTAAGGTTATTTGTTTTGTTATTTTACTTTGTCTTGTTCCATGAGCACTTAGAGGCATGGGGGGGCAAGGAATAAATTCGTGGTTGGTGATTTTAAAAAATGGAAAACAGCCAATGGAGAATGGCTGGTTTGCTCAGTATCTACTGAGCAGCTGAGTTCTTACAAACAGCCTCATGTGCTGTGTGGGTGTCATAAACGACACATTTCCCTGCTCTCAGAAATGCTTGCAGTGAGTGGAGTGGAGTTGGAAGCACCTGAAGAGATGCCTTCATAGAATGTGGCTGGTTTACACACAGAGCTATTTATGTTCCACCTGCACCAAACAGAGGATGGGGGCTCCGAGTGAGAGACGGGTCAGGGGGGACTGAGATGAGGTGGAGGAGGGAGGACAGCAGATGGAATTTTTCACATTTTTGCTCAGCGGTCCTGGATTACAGTTTGTTCTGGTGAACCGTTACTCTCAGAACATGGAATTACCAAAGCAATGGCAGTTAATGAATTACTATAATAGAGTCCCTGAAAAATTGCAAAATAATTGCCAATAAGTTAGTTCATTTGCCCCATAAAACTGGCCTATGAAATAGGAAAAAAGCGTTATTATCATGTCCACCCTGTCATCCTTTCAAGTGAGGTTGTTGACTACACATATTCACCCACTACGTAGCAGACTAGAACTCAGTACCAGGGTTTCTGACTCCAATCCCATAATTACTCAGCCATATAACAAACAAAGTACATGAGATCAGGCTGAATGTACATGGATCCAATAAACTCTCCAGAAACGGCTTCTCACTCCCCAATTCATTCAATGATGGTTATTTATTGAGGACCTACTCTATGCCTGTAACGATGTAGGACTTGAAGATGCAGTAATGAATTAATAGAACCTCTTCCATCATAGAGCTTGCATTCTTATGCAGAAAGAGAAAAACCAATAAGACAAATAAATACACATGCCATGTTCAATGTGATGATGGTAAAAAAAAAAAAAAACCTATCAAAACAGGAAAGAGTGCAACAGTGGAGTGTTTAAACTCATTTGCAGCTTCCCCTAATCATGCAATGTGTGCCTGTGAATACCTTATGTAGACAAATGTGTACACATATTTATGTATTTCATACACTCTAATGACCTAGGGATTCTGACAAGTGGGATTTTAGCTCAGAGGATTTTATTGTACTTTAAATACTAGTGGATTACAAAGCTGACATATAAATCATCAGAGACAAATCTGAACAACTCCTTTCCTAAGAGTTTTCTGCTCTGGAGGAAGAGACACACTGAAATTTAGTTTACTTTTCGATGTAACTACAGCTCTGAGTCAGTTAAGATATGCCCATCATTAAAATATTCATCAGCGTGAAGTACTTATTTCTATAACATCCTCTGCAATCAGACCAACTACTTAATTGACAAGTTTCTGTTTCCACTTGAATAGGCTAAAAAGGGAATCCTTCTACAAGATCCAGACAAAGTTAGGCAATTAAAATTCTCATGGAAAGTTAAATTACCCAGAAACAACCAAACATCTCTATAGCATAAAAGAGAAATCATCCATAAAACATAGCAAATATTTATAGACTCAAAAAGAAAAAAAATGGAGACCAGCCAGAAATCCTGCCGTGGGTTCCTACTTTCTACTTTGTATACTAAGAGAGCCACCTGCTAAAGAAATGAAGTTAATTGCCAAAACGACACAGGATGGTCATCAACTTCTGTATTCCCGCCTCTCCCTTTCTCTGGCTTCTTTGAAATACAGCTGACTTGATCCCTTTTCCTTGACTTCCTCTCTTTGTTAGCCTACAGATTCTCATGTGGCATGCCCATATATTTTCATGGTTGAAATTATCATCCACAGTTTGGCTAACAAATTACATCCTTGACCAACTTTCTCTGTAAGCATCTTACCTATGTTTTTATCATTTATAACCGAATTGGTCTTGTTTTTGGTATGCTACTTATCATCTAGCATAAAACTGTTCCTACACTACTTCCAAGCTCAGCATATCAATCAACTTTGTCCCCCAAGCGAGGCACCTCCAAATCACTTTTCTACTCTTCCCTAATTCTCCATATGTAATCAGTCACCAAGCGTTTCAGAAGATATTTGATACGTGACCTTTAAATTTTGCTTGTGTCTTGCTTCTGCTGGAATTACCTTTGTCCTGATCCTCAAGGTCTCTTCCTTGGCTATTGGAATCACCTCCTAAAGGCGATTGTTTCTCTGGTCCTGGCTTTTCTTCTTGCAATTAAGCCTCAACACCCTTAATACAGCCCAGGGTAAGAGAAGCTGTCTTAGCTGACATCCAACATGCAGATGGTGGGAGGACCAGCCACCAAGCACTGGCCAGAACTCATAGGGAGCATTGGGTTTAATTACGGACACGGTGTTCTAGGATGATACTTGACAAATGGGAACACATTTTCTGGAGGATGACAGCGCCCAGAACATAAATGATTTATGAAAGAACAATAAGAGATCCTGGAAATCATATTAAATGAAGGACTGTTAAGAGATCTGGGGACGTCCAATCTAGAGAAGAAAAGACAGAGACAAGGTATCTGCTGCAAATATTTGCTAGTGTGTTACAGCAAAAAGATCATACATATTCTAATCAATGCCTGACAATACGAATACTAGTATTAACAAGTAGGAGCTGTAGAGAATTATATTCAGACCCATAAAAACACAAAGCATTTTGACAACACCAGCTGTGAAACAACGTTTATGAAGAAACAAGATGGTCACCCATCAACAATAACCTTGATGGTGCCCTTGCAGGAAAAGGGAGGGGTTAGACTGAAAGATACATGCAAGGTTCCTCCCTGTTTTAAGGTTTTTAACTGGACTTTGTCAGAAGTATTTAGAGGCCCTCATGGG
Source organism: Balaenoptera musculus (assembly GCF_009873245.2). Classification (NCBI taxonomy): domain Eukaryota; kingdom Metazoa; phylum Chordata; class Mammalia; order Artiodactyla; family Balaenopteridae; genus Balaenoptera; species Balaenoptera musculus. The sequence goes on along the minus strand of NC_045786.1, from coordinate 27,873,277 downwards.
CAGAATGCCTATCCTCTTAGCAAGTTAACTTTTCTGCAAATTGGGAATATACTTACCAGCAAAACTTTCCTGAGTAGAGGAAGTTCCCTTTCCCAGTGACATTTCATTAAAGAAACAAGTGCTACGTTCAAAGTCAGTGGGATTTCTTTTCCCTTGTGCTTTAATCATCTGACAAATGAGGTTGAATTTGCATTTACACAGCATTTTATGATGTCAGCTTCTTAATCCCCTGCACCCGGCACCGCAGTGCATTGCATTATCCCTAATGGCTTATCAGGTCTGAAATTTAGTATTTGATCGTGTTTTATTATCTTCTCCAGCTATATTCTATACCTAATTTTTTCCCTGAAATGAATATTATTGATTTACTTATTAAATATTGTCTGCCTACTGCGCAATCTTCACATAAGCAGGATGATGAATCCTTTTTTAAAAATAATGATTATCTGCAACACAATGCCTGAAATGCTAGTTTTATAAGGAGAGTTAAAATGGATTTGAACTGAATGTGGAGTATAAAAACCGTCCTGGGCTCTCTCGGATAAAAGCTTGCACACAGTTTCTATCTCCTGGAGAAAAAGAGTAATCAATAAGTGATTATATTCTTAGAGTAAATTACATTTCAGGTTTTGTTCTGTCCAGAGCAGTTAAGAAGGGATGATTACTGCAGGTTAAATCTAAGGGCACAAAGAGGAACTTGATAAGTTGTTTGTAATGGCTGAGGGCATACTTCAGAATAACGTTTAAAGTTAATTGTAGAATTAGCATACCTTTATTAAATAGTATGTTCCTTCCTCAAATACACTTCTAACTAAATCTAACTCTTCGTGGAAACCTCCGCCTTCTCCACATGTACTGTCTCTCCCAGTTTGGACCATCCCAGAGGTCTCAGGACAAACCCTAGACTCCTGGGTCTTGCCCAAAGCCCTGCATCCCTCCTTAAGATGCTCCAACCTCTCCCTCATTCTCTCCTCCACCAGCTGCTGCTGTAGAATGGACGGATCTCAAACATAATGACTGGAAACCATCACCATCTGCTTTTTCTCATGAGTCTGTATACTGGCTGACTGGTGGATTTCAAGACCTAAAATTTCATACATTACCTTGACCTCTGACCTCTTCCAAAGATAGAAAAATCAAGTTGCCTGGTTCGTGTTAGAAAGATAATAGAAGCTTGATATTAATCCCTGTAAAAGGGTACAAAAAAGAAAACTACATATTTAGTAGTTGAGAACCAAGGCGGCTGTGGAAGCTGTCGCTGCTTCTCCCCCTGGTCCCTAGCTCTAGTTCTCTCCCCTTAAGATCTGTATCTGAGGCTGTGTGTGTGTGTGTGTGTGTGTGTGTGTCCTCTCCAATGAGAAACCCCACTGAGATGCTACAATTTCATGAAAAAATACCAACAGGCAAGTTGAGAGGCAGGCAACACAGACTAGGAGGGGTTATTTGCAGCAAATCCATACAAAAAGCACTAATAATCAGAATATTTAAAGAGTTGCCACAAAAGGAAAAGGGGCAAGAAAAAAGAAATAAAGAAAAATAGTCTAAGGCTATAAAGAGGCGATTAGAAGAAGAGATACAAATGGCCAACAGTCACATGAAAGACGATCAATTTCATTAATACAAAGGGGAATGAAAAATAAAACGAAACTGAGATCTTTGGTTCACCATATTGTCAGAAATGCTAAACGTGAATGTATTATGGTGGTACAGAAGCTGGAAAACAGGGAGGGGGATATCTTGCTGAAGTCAATTTAGCAATATTTGTCAACATTTTGTAATTACACATTTTTACCTTGCAATTTATGTCTGTGGGTCTATCTAATGCGGAAGGTGTCTCTGCTCAAAGATGTGTTTATTGTAACATTTTTAAGAATAACCCCCAAATTAAAAAGCACACGATGCCCACCAGAGCTGGATAAAATGCCCCACGCCTCTGGTCTAAGTGCATTTACATTCTCATATCTGAATATCATATATGAACAAAACTGAATAATTTCATAACAGCACCCAGGAGGGGAGGAGGGTATAAACAGAATAGGAAGTGACAGGCTTCTGAAGCATGGAAATCAGATGAGATAAGCGGACCGTCCTTGAGGAGCAGGAGGGAAGGGGTCTTTGCATGAGCAGAGGGGTTGCCCTGGATACAGCAGGGACAGTTCCTCCAGGGTCGCCAGAGAAATCAGGACGAGGGGCTGAGCGCAGGGACCTGGGCAGATCTGATGTCAGGAGCCTAAGGGAGTCTCTTCCCACAGGCTCTGTTTCCCAGGGAAATGGGGAGCAAGGTTACCCGCTCAGAGTGGGGCTGAAGGGACAGCAGCTGGAAAGAGGGAAGGGGGATCTGTCTTCCAGGAACGAGGGCTGCATGGGTCCATGCTCATGGATGTGATGACCTTGCTGGCATGGGCGTGTCCTACTCCTGGCTCCAGGGCTACAGGGATGGTCTGAGTGGGTCTCATCCAGACACGCAGGAAAAGGGAGAAAAGGGGGTGGGGGGAGGGGTGTGTGAAGGTGTGATTGTGTGAAGAACCTTGGTGTCCGCTGAGCAAGAAGGAGGTGTGAGTGTTGGGGGGATGGCCAAGGGGGATAGGACGGGTGGGTTCAGAGAGAGCAAGCCGGGGACGGGGTGGGGGGAACGTGGTGGTCAGAGATGGGGGTGCTCAGCCTGAGTTTGCAGGGCCCTCTGTCCCCGGTCGTGACATGGTCTAGAAGGATGAGAGGTTAAGAAGTGAGATGCTGGGGCACTGGAGAAAGCATCTCGATGTCGCCAGAACCGAGCCAGGAATGATGCTGGGGACAGTGACAGCAAGCCTGGCACTGCCACCTTCACAGAAGGAACGAGGGCAGGAGCCCCAGGAGCCAGGACTGAGATCACAGACCGAGGCCCCCGAGTGCGTGCTGGAGGCTCTGGGGACAGGGACGTGCTCCAGAAATGACAAAGAGAGAGAAACACTCAGAGAGGCGAGGACACCACCCCGCCCTGGCCCCGTGGCCAGAGGGGACGGGCAGGAGAGAGAAAAGCAGCCTCTGCAGAGACGAGGCCCGGGGGGAGAACAGGGTTCCAACTGCTGCTTGGGGCACTTGGGGACATACAATCTCTTAGGGGCACCCCATGTTGTAAGATGATGGCACGGCTGGACCCTCTTAATTCCAGTAACACCATCCAAGCAATATTCCCTTCTATATGTCCATGGAATATGAAAACCTGCTCAAGAAATTCCTCATCCTCAACCCCATCAGGGGAGGCCCTTTAGAGCCAGGAGTCAGGATGGTTGAATTACGGGTCACCTGGACGGGGCTGGGGACACCCGGATAGATGGCAAGTGTGATGTCTGGGTGTGTCTGGAAGGGAGGAGCACTGGAATCAGTAGACTGAGCGAAGAAGATCATCCCCCCAACCATCTGACCTCCCTGGGCAGCACCGTCTAATCCTCTGAGGGCCTGAGTAGAACAGAAAGGCAGAGGAAGGACAAGTCCGCACTCTCTGCTGGAGCTGGGACGGCCATCTCCTGCCTGGGGACATTGGCCCCCAGTTCTCAGGCCTTTGGACTTGGACTGAATCACCCCCCACCGACTCTCCTGGGCCTCCAGCTTACAGACGGCAGATGGTGGGGCCTCTCAGAATTCATAACCACATGCACTAATTCCTATAATAAATCTAATCTAGCTAGCTAGCTAGCATCTACTATCTGTCTATCTACCTGTCATGTATCCATCATATTGGTTCTGTTTCTCTGGAGAACCCTGGCTGCTACAGAGGGCCAAGGGACTGCCTGGAGTCCAGAGCTGATTGTGGGACAGAGGACATGACGAAACTGGGGTCGATGGCATCTGGGTGAGCAATGGGCGTGGCTGAAGAGAAGCTAGGTCAGCCAAGAGAAGGCCACGTGGAGGAGGAACGTCCACAGAGGAGGGCAATTGTGCAGGGCTCGGGCAGACCCTTGGTGCTGCCACCAGGAGCCTCACGGCCAGGGGGCCGGGGCTTTGTCATCTGCTGCCTGGCCGGGCTCTCCGGTCCTCTTTCTCCTCCTCGCACCTGCCTGAGAGCATCCTTACCCTTCCCTCCGCCGGTAAAACCTTTCTCCTCCAAGACCACTCCTCAGTTTCCTCATTTCTTTGGGTGGTGCCGTCTCTCCTCCCATCTTTGGCGCTGACATAACTCTATGCACATCTCCAGTAGCATTCTCGACACCAATTTAGTTATTTTTGCAGTTATCTCTTGTCTTTATTATACTGATGGGCTTTGCAGATGGACAACATGTTTAGTTACGTCCATACCTTAACCTGGTGCCCAGCATATGACAGACACTCAGGAATATTTTTCGGGAGAATGAGTGGATGACACAAAGGAAGAAAAGGAGCCAATATCCAGTCTCTAAATGAGAGAGACAGAGAGAGAGAAGGAGAAGGAGGAGGAGGAGAGAGGGGGAGGGGGAGGGGAAGAAGAGGGGGAAGGAAGGAAGGAAGGAAGGACGTTAGGGAGGAAGGAAGGGAGGAGGAAGGGAAAAGAATATAACCCATAGGACTATTCCTCGACAACACAGGCAAAATCATCACTGCCTTTGGATATTTTTTGCACGACATCCTGCCCCTCATATTCCTATTATTATTCAGGAGGTGCCAGGTTACGCTTTAGAAGCAAAGTGATCTGAATCTCAGTGATTTGCAGGAAGGGTTAGCTCCCGTGCGCAGCGCATCTCGCCAGGAGCCAGTGGGGAGGGCTCTGCTCCACACAGCCTCTCAGTGCCCCCGGCTGACCAAGCCTCCACTTCCTGGTTGCCAGTGGGGTTGGGAGGGAGGATCAGAGGGTCCCAGGGAAGCTTCTGCACTTTCCTGCCCACCACTCATGAGGCAGAATTAGCGGCAGGGTCCTGCCCAAGGACAAAGTGACAAGGAAGCAGGTGTTGGGAAGAGTTCGGCCTTCAGCAAGCACTGAATGTCTCCTCCATTCCTAACTTCCAACTCTCAGCTGGCTGCTAAACTCAGCACCACTGGGAAGTAAGGTTTTAACAGAATAAAGTGTTATTGGGTGAACACAATGCCTCTTAGGAGTTATTTGCAGGCTAAAAGTAGACTTTTGATGAAGAAAACAACCTGAAGTTCCAAATGGCAAGAGGCCTTAATGGAGAAAGTGACAGGATGGGGGGTTGCTAATTCAGGTAACCAACCTGCTTCTCCTTACGTGGTCCCACCCACCAGACTACATTCTGAGCCTGCCTGCAAATCAAGCCACTTATGGGTACGTGAGACAATTAATGTGGTAGAGATAGAACGGTTGGAAGGAGGCACGAATCAAGTTGTGATGCAGGTACTAAATAAAAATCCCATTTTATACTGCCTTACATGTGAGGACAACATCCTTTCGTGAACATTAACCGATTAATTTACCCAGCACCTCATAAGATATCAATTATTGTGAGCTAAGCAATTAGTGTGCAGGGAACGAAGGCGTTCAGCGCCAGCCCAGGCAGCGTGAAATTAGGGAGCAGGCAGAAGAGGGAGGCAATTCCTAATCCTTTCCAGAGGGTGCTGAGGAAAAGCATCCTCGTTATCAAAGACTCGGAAGAGACACCGCTAATCTCCAAGTCCTTCTGTCACACGAAAGCGCGTTTTAAGTCCAAGGATCGTGGCAGAGGGGTGACTGTCTGTTAAGCACAGAATGGGTGGATCGTGTGTTCCCTGCCCCCAACCCCTAAGCCTGCACTCCTCTGTCGTCCTCGTTCGAAACCCCTGGGAGCAGGATGACACCCTTGGGGACAGCGGGCCAGGGAAGCCATAAATCAAGGGAAACCTTTGATTCCTTACCTGTCCCTTTTAAAACTATTCCCCTCCCCCCTCCCCCAGCTCTCTGGCAGCCCATGGTTTCCTGACTCTTCCTGGTGACACGTCACCCTCGACACCCAGACAGACACACCCATCAAAGGTAATAAATGGTTACGGGATGCAGTGGGAGGTGTGAGCACACACACACACAGGCACACACATGCACACACTCGTGTGTGCATGCACACTCACACGCACACAATTCACAAGTGCACACGCAAGTGTGAGCACATGCATGTGTGAGCGTACACATGTGCACACACATAAACTCACACATGTGTACATGCACATACGTGTGCACACACACAGGAGGATGTCCGTTATACCCAGGGTGAGGACCGACTGGCAGAGAAGGGGTTTGACTTTGTTCCGTAAGTAAAGGGGGGGGGGGGTCACTGAAGGTCGCAGGTCGGCTGTGATAAGGTCAGTGTCACATTTCAGGGGTCATGCTCTGATGTCAGGGTTGGGGTGTCAGGGGTTGTGAGATTGATTGGGGGCCACGGTCCTGGCCGGGAGGACACACAGGGACTCAACTGCAGGAGGGACAGAGGGTACTGGAGACCAGGCACCGCTGAGAGGGAAGGGGAGTGACGGGCCTGCAGGGTGTGCATGTGTGTGCTTGTGCATGTGTGTGTGTGCGTGTGCACGGGGGCCAGTGAGGGAAAGCAGGGCTTCCTGGAAAACCCTGGGACGTTCCCTGGGCCATCAGAGACCAGGAGGAACCACCTGACAGAGAGAAACAATGCAGCCCGAACACCACTTCCTCCATCAGGTCTTCACATGTTCTCATCAAGCTTGATTCACCCCCAGAGCCGCATGCTGGTAGCTCCACTCTGCTGGTTTCCATCTCATCTCCCTGGAGGTATGGCTGTTTTTCACAGTTCCTGCTCTAGCCGGACGTTATAATCAACCTGTAATTTTCACCCTCTGCACCCACAGCAGTGCCCAGTCCAGGGCTCAGACAGCAAGAAACGAGGTGAAGGGGATGCATTTGACAGGCTAGATTTTATGAGGTCAGGAAGGGGGTCATCAATATGCAGTCAGTTCCAGAACTTGACCACTTTGGCTGAAGACACCTGTGTGCAACCATTAGTTCTAGAAACTGTTTAGAAATGACCCCAATATACCATTTCATACACTCATCCACATAACATCTATTATGTACATCATTTGTGACTATTAATAATTTTGTTGTCCATTTATTCTCTTGCTGTGCATTATATTTCCTGCGCCCTGGGAAATGTGAAGGACACACCATGATTGACAGGCGTTTTGGCTCAGAGTTTCAATGGACATGAATGTAATTTTCCAATGAGGAGAGAACATTGCAGACAGAGCCATCCTCCTCGCAACACTCATTTCACTGTGCAGAAATGCAATTTTGCAATTCCATTGTGGATTTAAAATAAGAAGAGCAAAACTATTTTCTGAAAATCCCAAATGCCAAAATCCTGTATCCTAGCTTTATGTGTATATACATAATCTAAATATTTTCCTTAAATTTTCTTGAATGTCTCCATAGCATTTTTTTTCCCAGAGACAAGATTATAAACAACTTCATTATTGTTATGGGTCATTTTGAAAATGAGTCATTTAATTAAACGATCTGGGCAAATCCTTCTGGCTCACAGCTCCTCCCTCCAAAAAAAAAAAAAGAAATTAAAAAGCATTGAGTGATATGTACAATGGGGCCCCCTTCTCTAATCCAGGGTCTGTTACAGGTGCGTTGAAGCCGTAAATAAAATGGGACCTGTCACCACGTTGGGTGCAGTTCCTGCTTTCAGGAAACTGTCTCCTTCAGCAGGAGTGGGGCTCTCTCTCCCTATCCATCCCCACACAGTGAGGATGTCTCTGGGCATTTTTCCTCCTCGGTGGGACGCGTGGCAGCCCACGTGGCTGACCCACAGTCTCAGTGAGTAATTTCAAAAAGGCTTATCATTATCCTGACAAAACGCGATGGAGGTGTGCGTGGTTCATTTTTTAAGGAAGTCGTCAGCAAGGAGAGGAACCCGGGCTGCGACAGCCCCGCTCCGTGTCCCTGTGATACTAATGACTACAGACCGGTGCCCGACGCACCAGGGATCTCGCCCGCGACCTCTGATCAGGGCGCGCAGCCTCCGGGCATCCTTGGCCCCTGCATTGTTCTCAGCTGATGGGAGGGAGCGAGGCTGCCTTTCCCGCTCCGACCTGCCTCCTAAACTCACGACTGTGCTCTTTGCCTTTGTTTTCTTTCCTTCTTGACCTTTCTTCCTGTGCTATTTCACAGCTGCCCTCAGCAGAACCCCAGGACAGGCTCGATCTTAGGAGGAATCTTTCCTTTAGGGGTTTTTCCCACCCTGTAAAGCAGCCTTGGAAGCCCTGCGTATCACCGCATGACGGGACTACAGGTGACACTGCAAGTCACCATTTTAAAAGATCTTGGGGCTTCCGTTCCCCCTTCCGTAAGGAGAATCACCTCTTCCTTATAATGCAATCTGAGGATTTAAAATCATGGGTGTGAAATACTCAGCACAGTACCTCAGTGCAGGTAAGTTCTCAGTACGCGGGAGATTTATCTGATCGTGTGAAAATGTATTAATTCAAACGCTGCCTTTGTAGAGTCATTCTCACCTCCAATGTGTAAGGTAATCAATGTAAATAGATGATCTGTTCAGAAACCCTGCTCTGTGTTATGAAACAGAATCACTGGTTTTGTGGAATTGTGGAATAAAACGTCTATCAGCCTCTCGGTATTTTCAATAAACCCTGGACAACGTAGTAGACCATCAGGCGGGGCAGGTGGCTTTACTGAGAAGCCAGCTGGCTTGGGTTTGAATCTGAGGTCCCCCACTTAACTTTGACGAAATAATCATTCTGGGCTCAATTTCTCATCTATAATAGAAAACGAAGACCATAGCAGTGGCCAAGCGAGCTTGACTGTACTGAGGACTAAAGACTCAATAGGCTCAACATATGTAAAATGCACAGGGCAGCCACCTGCAATGAACATCTGTGTTTTTTCCATCATTATTATTTCTGCTCAAAAGAAGCCCCAAGCCAGGGTGACCCCATAGCTGTGAAGTGTTTAGGTTCTGTACATGGCTCACTAGCCCTCTCGATTTACACAATTTATCCTTTTTCACATGGAAATCAAGGGAAAATGCGGAGTGGCTGCATCTCTCTAACTCTCTCTTTCTTATCTTGCTTTCTAGAATAATACAGCATCCAAGGCAGGAGAGCTGAATGATAGAAAAGGGCTGAAATCCAACGATTCTGTATAGGCCCAAAGCTCATAAACTGAGTCAGAGACTCTACAAATATGGTCATATTGTTATTCCAGAATTCAGGAAGTTCACTACTTACAGGGTTGCTCATGTACAGCTGTGCAGGTTGTGGCCTGCCCAAGGACACTGGATGGAGAAAGGAAGTAGCTGCAAAGTTCCTGGTTGCAATTCACTAACGTGGGTGCTCTGGGCCAGATCTGCAGCTGCCGGGAAGAAGAGGTGCCTGGGGGGATGGGGGCATCCAGGGAAACCTAATGTGAGGTAGGGAACTCAGGGAAACTTTAACCCATGTACACTATTGTATAGTTAAATTGCTGAATGGATTAGGAATTTGTAACTAGTGTAACCATTGTAATAAGTTAGACAAGGATATTTGAATGCAAGACTATATTAGAAGAGAGACCCTGGAATTTAAGAGGAAAAAAAAAGAGAAGAAAATAGAAAGTAATTCAGCAAAACCAAAGAGAGAGGAGGGTTGGGGAGGAGGACTTGAACCCTTCAGAGAATATATATTCTTTTTGTTTTAATGTCCATGATATAAAAATAAGTAATGTGAAACAATGGGTATAAATATTAGAAAACACAGAATTATTATTAGATCTGCTACACTGCTTCCTGTTAGTAGTTAGCAATAGTTACTCTGTGTATGTGTGTGTGTGTGTGTACAGACAGAAACTCCTGGAAGGCAAGAATCTTGTTTCGCGTTCTTATTGAGCCCCTCACCTTACCAAGCCAAACCTTACAGGTATAGCCAGTACTCAATACATACCTGTGGAATGAACCCATCAGTAATGCAGCTTATGCTTCCTAACAAAGATTGAATATATGTCTTTATAAGATATTTTAGACAACTTTTCCCCAAATAGGATCAATTTTTACCATATTTGTATTTCAAAGTTACAATATTTGTTTCTTACTAGGAGTTTTATTCAGCTCTGTTGTTGAAAGACCACAAACTGAAGGCCTGAATTCGAGTAAGATCTGGGACAGGCTTTGTTTAGAACACTCAGATGTTTTACTGAATAAAACCAGCATTTTCCATTTTTATAGGAAAAACATAAACTTCTGGCTTCTCTTTAAATGTCGAGCCCAACCACAGCGACCTCCTACTCCTCCAGGGCTGAAGTCTGAGGGGTTGATTAATTTTTCGGATGGAATGCGTTCCCCCAGTGTGTCTGCCCCAATACAATATCTGCACCAGCACTTGTTTCTGGCATGATTTCTCCCTATGTTACCTTCAAGGCCCCTGCAGGCACCTGAGGTGGGGAACTCTGCAGAATATAGAATGATTCTCAGAAAAAGTTAAATATGCCTCTTAGGCTAGGACTGGCTCTTGAAAATAGCTTCCGTACATGCCTTTGACGTATACCACAGTTCTTCAAAATAGTTACATTAAATAATTTCAAAATATTTAAAAATTTTAATCTTTTGAATATATAGTGAGCTTAAAAGTTCACTATTAGCCTGGTGTATGTTTAAGGGGCCACTTAATGAAATGGTTCAATTTCCTCAAAGATCTTGGCAGGATTACAGTTGTAATTTAGTCAGAGCTCACAGCCTCCCGTGATGTTCAGTGATATTCCCAAAGTATTCTCACAGAGTAGATGGCATTATATTGCAATGCAATTTGTGATTGAAGACGTCAGGCAAAGTAAGAATTCAGCCAGGACGATCTCTGCAAATTCTTTAGAATAGTAGTCTCTCAACTTCCAGTAGGAAAACTGTCTCAGAAGCTTCCGACTTAAAATAATCAACCAATATAGTCCCAGGGTTGTTCATTCACTTTTTCCTCACATTATCTATGCTTTTTTTTTTAACCTAAGAAATAAAAGATACGTGATTTAATAATTTTCTATGACAACAAAGCCCCATTATTCTGCAAGTGTGTGTTCACATTTATATGTAAGAGAGGAGGGGGAAAGAATATTTGCGAGCTTAATTTGAGGAAAGAAACAACTTCAAGTAACAATTAGCATTTGACAGTTCATGTTCTACTGGAGAAATAGATCACAAGTTAAAAAAAAATCATGAAAATAAATGATAATCCTATTTCTGAACTCACACATCTCCCAGGATGCTTGTAAGACTAACAAGAGGGAATGTTTGTGATGCATAATCATTATTCACGTACCCAATCATTACAGAGAAATATTTGTGAAAAATGGATGGAAAAGGGGCTGAGCGCATTGCCTCTGGCCACAATATTTATTACGGGCGAGGTAGAGAGAAAGTATAATATATCCAAACCCTTCAGCGTACAAAAGAATGACAGGAAATTTTTTTTAGTTATTGACCCAATGCATCCTAATTTTTAAAACTACTCTTGTTAATATCATTCTGTTACGTCTACACATGCTATTCCTTTAAATTGGCTACAATTAAATGCCAGCTAATAAACATAAATAAGAAATAATTGTTAGAAAATATATAAATGAGATGCATGTATAGATGATCATCTACAGCCTGATAAATTATTTACAGTCACCACTAACCATCAGCAGTAGGAAATAGCCTCGAACTATACAAATACGTGTGATTCACAGATGACACCATTTTCTTGGCTGAAGCCCATTTTCTGAAGCATTTTCAAAGTAACTGTTTTGTTTTGTTTTTCAGGAAAGTCTAACAAGAACAGTGTCCCTATAACTCCATTACCTACTAGAATCCCATTTTGTCCATGGAAACCGTTGTTTTACTTTGTTCCTATAGAGGACCACTGCTTTCAATTCAAAGGACATTAAGAAATAAAATGCAATGAGTCTTCAAAACTGCTGGGACAAAAAAGCTGATGTGAGTTTTGTAAAATCACTTCCCAAACTAGCACTTAATAAAACATGTACAACTACTTGGACCAAATATTTGGAGAATAAATATCAGCACTTCTTCAAGAACCTCGGATAATACATTTGACATCCTAGTAATCTGATTCAAGACAGTAAATTTACCTAGCATGAACTTGGAGGATAGAGAAAGGAGGACTCAGTGTATCTCTTATGTTTCCTCTCAGAGACTCAACGTCTTAGCAGAAGTTGGTCAGCAAATAGTTAAATCAAACTGCTGAAGAAAGTGGACATTACACGTACTTGGTGTTTCTCACGAGCTGTAAGTTACTCGTCCTGATCATCAAGGAAGAGGCAAACTAGCATCTTTGCCCCAATATAGGTTTGAGCCACCTTTGCATGGACATTGGCTAATGAAGTCCCTGTAAATGAAAACAAAATTTGTTTTTTCACAAGAAAAAAAGCTCTGGGTAGATTCTAATGCTTGTATAAATATTAGGATGAAGCATGAAATTCCCAATGATACTCACAACAGTGATGAGCTTCACCTGAAAAAAAGAAAAAGCTTTATTTTTAAATATATGTTCATTTGTAAAATAAATACAAGCTCAATTAAGTCATTTGGAATAAATGTATATGTGTATATGCTGTGTGTGTGTTCGTGTGTGTGTGTGTGTATGTATGAAAATAAATTTGTCCCATAACCCACAACCCAGAAATGACCAGTGCTATCTTTCTGGGGAATTTCTCTCCTATTACCAATATTATGAATGAGGCTATTGTTCATGAAGTATAGTATCTTGTTTTTCCTAATAATGTTATATATAAGCAGTCTCCCATGCAGTTAAAAATTCTTCCAAAGAGCCATTGAAATTACATAATATGCAATCATATGGATTTACTGCTTTCCTTGTTCCTATCATAATGAATGAATGATTTCCCAGTGAACATCTTGGTACATAATTTCTGTTCTGTATTTGGAAACATGCCTTGTATTAAATGTATTAAATGCCCAAATAAAACTCCTGGGTTAAATCATTGGAAAAGTTGAAGCTTTTGATACACGTTGAGGGGTTTTTTTCTCCAAAAAAAAGGGGAGCAATTTCTATTGCTCAAGAAATCTATCAGAATGCTAGTTTTGCTGCGTCTCTGTCAACATTGAGCTTTCTTACTGAAAGAGAGATGGTTTACCTCCTCCCAGGTCAAAAGGCACTAATTGATTGTCGCTTTACAAAGTGTGGTCCAGGTGGGATGTCAGCGTTGTTAGAACTTCATATGCTTAGATACATGGGGATGAGCAAACTGCGAAACACATCTCCAGATAAATCAGGGACTAAAGCTGTTGCCTGAACTCACCCCTCGTGGTCCATCTGGGTGCCGAGACATGCAGTATTTACAGCCTACACCGTAGTTCATACTGAGCTGCTTTGTCTGAGAGAGTTTGGTCGACGGGTTCAAATACTTCTTGAGCCATCCCCTGGGAACAAAAACAAGATCATATCATCAACATAAAGAAGGATGTTTCTTCTCAAGGTTTTTCATAATTTTGAAGGATAAAGTAATAGCTCAGTGATCGGTAGTGCGGTGTGGGTGCAGCAGCTGGGGCATCTCCTGTAAAGAAGACAGGGTGGAGGCACAGGGGTCTGGGGCCTCGGAAGCTGCTGTCCGAGGTCTTGACCACTCACCACGGAGCCAGCAAGCCTTTCCTCTGCTTCTCTCTGCTGCTCTTTGGCTCGCTCACAATGTCCAAAAATGAGCAGGTGAGCCCAGTTCGAAGGGACCTTTCGTTCAAATGCTTCCGAGCATCTAAATGCATGTTGTAAAGTTCCATTTCTCAGAAGAGACGAGCAAGGTCCAGCCCTGCTTCCTTTACTGGCTTGTTTCAGCCCTATTCTGCCATCACTGGGAGGGGTCACAGTAGCACCCACCTGGGCCCGCCCCTCCCATAGAGGCTAAGAGTGGGGACAGTTTACCCAAAAATGTGTTTATGGGAAGGGGATCTATCCTCCAGTAGATGTGGCCAGAAAGCTTTATGTGGACATGGGTTGAATTCCAGTACAAGAAGGAGAAGGATAAAGGGGCAACGTTGCCTCGTAATTTGGGGGTTGGAAGTTGCTCTTCCAAGAATCCAGAAAATCACCCTCTGAATTTTAAAGTGATATTATATCAAAAGCTCTAAAAAAGATTTTAAATTAGGTGTTATTTAAATTAAATGTTAATCAAAATTTAAATATTAATTAAAATTCTGGGATATTTGCCTATTTAGTAGTAAAATACCAAAAACTGATTATTTGACTAATGCCACAAATAATTTTAAAATTTTCTAAGCCATGGTGTCAATTAAGAAATACGATGTGATGATGATAGAGAACAGAAAAGTTGTTACTAAATCTTTTCTGTTTCAATGTAGGATATGTGACACAAAGGATTGTCGTTATTAAGAATAAAGCTGGCCTAAAATTTGAGGAAAAACTTGGCATATTATCTATAATTTTGGAGAAGATGCACATAATTACAATTTTTGCCTACCTTGGAAAAATCTCTCTGAGGGTTTTGAGAAAACACTTTCATGAGGGTTGGGATGCATCTTTCAGATGATAAATTGAATAGTTTCCCATCAAGAGGCATTTTCTGAGGTCTTTTCGGTAATGTGATTTAATCATGGGCTAAAATAAGGTTGGTGCATCCAGGTAGGTTTCTGAGGCCTTTAATCAAGTTTCGAAGCCTATTAAATTTAAGAGACAAATCATCTTGTCATTAAAGCTCTCTAACTCCTTTCACTGAAGACTTGCTATGTCTAATTCACCAAGTTTTTAAAATATTGATATCATTGTTCACAATGGATGGTAGAACCAGGGCGTTTTACTCAATCTCTAATTATTTAAAATACATAAAATATTTTACAGGTTTAGATTCCTCGGTGGTATGTAAATGGTTATCTGTGCAAGAAATAATTAACCTAATTAACGATTTTGTCTAAGAGCCATCTGTATCTACTCATAACAATTCAAACCAAGTTTCACTCATAATATGTTTGTTACGCACACCTATGTCATGAAATCCGCCTTGAAAATGTTCTCCATAACCTTATAAACTATGTTGGGTGGAGTAACTTAAAATGTACAGTTTATTAAAATTCTGCCTATTTTGTATTTTGTCTGGAATTATTTATTGGTCGGAAAATAGGTGCCTGACACAGAGCAGGCAGGCAGGCGAGTACTGGTTGACTGAAAGGATGAGCACAGATGTATCTGTTCATGATGTGGGTTTTCCATTCCACAGAAAGGGACCAGTGGTGTTCTGCTCCCCCGAAACCAGAAGCATCTGGAGATGCATCTCCTCCAAAGACAGAGGCAGAACAGCCTTCAGAAATTGGTGGTGACTGAGGGGTGGTGGCAGCCCTTTCTGTTCCCCTCGTTCAGGACCTGGGCAGTAATTTCCACTTATCAGATGTATATTAAAAACACATGGGAATATCGTGTTTTCAGTAGTTCTTACTAGGAAACCAGATTTACACACACAGAACAACAGAGACCATGGGTTTTACGAACAATCCAGAAAAATCCGGATGCATATTTCCTTGACATTAATGATAGATTTGTTCTCATTGACTCTTGAAAAAAATATACTAGTCTGAAATCTGCTGCTTTTATTTTTTTAAGAAGACCCAAACCAGGAAATCCAAAATGGATCGCTCGTTTGTAAGTTGTCAGTATACTCTGTAATCCATTGTATCGGGAAGACATAGAGACATAGGCCTTGCTTGTTTCCTGACAAGCGCAAACAACAACCACAAAGTCTTTGACACTCTCACTGTGTCACTTAGAATACTTTTTCTTTAAAGGTGACAGTTTGTTCCTAACGTGTCAGCATGTATTGAAGTCAGTTCCCTCTGGCCAGAAACTAGCATAACAGGCAGCTGCCTGGTGATTTTGCACAGACAGTTATTTGAGATTGTTTAAGAAGCTACAAGCTCATTGAGATTTTAATAAACTTTCTAAGGCAGAGGGTGGAATTCCCTGGATGCTCTTCGTTCTTGATGGGAAAAACGTTGCTTTCAGTCAATGGCAGGCCCATCTCCCCTCACCCTTTCTGGTATTCATTTCCTTCCCACCACTTTGTAGAAAACATTTTCCTGAAACAATGTGATTATAATGAAGATGTCAGCTGTAAAGAGCCAACCCCACTAATGCTCATGCAACGGCAGGACAAACGGAAAACTCATTGTGTTTCAGTCGATGATACTTTTAAGACAAAATATTAATTTATATAATGTTATTTGCTTTTTATTGTATTTCTTCGTAATGGTGATATTATTACGACTAATAATGACTTACTACTCACCAAGTCCTTGCTGTGTCAGGCATTGTTCTCAGGGTTTCCTATAAATTAGCTCACTGAACCCTCAGAATTACTCTCAAAGGTAAGTAACCACCCCTATTTTACACTTGAAGAAACTAAGGGATTCTGTAAATCTTTTGTTTCACACCCAAGCCCAGGCCTCTGAACATTCAACTAGGAGAAGCAGGTTGGGTTCTGGGGAGGCTGGTACACTTTCCTCTCCAGGGACCAGTCTTGGGGCTCTATTCTCTTTCAAACATTGGGTCCCAAAGAAAGAGGACCCATAGCATGGCCACTGTTGCAGTCCTGTGCAAAATGCAAACTAACAAACTCCAGTTCTTTGAGCTGCCAGGGTGACTCCTAATGACACTATTTTATGCAAATATTATTGTCAGTTAATTTAGATCATGGATCTCACTAGGATATTGGTGGTCTCTCTCTTTTGTAATTTCGTCTCAATTTATCTTTGAGAGGAAATTGTCTTCTTTTAATCTTGTTTTTATTTACTTTAATTTTTATTTTCTTTAAAATTCCGAGGCTGGGGCTGGTCTCTCTAAAGTGCAGTTCTGAACGTACTCTTCTCCCGAGTTCAGTCTGTAAGTGCCTGCAGGCCCCTCCACCCCACACCCCTGATCTTCATCCACAAACCCCCTAATCTCGTGGCAGGTGCCCCCGCCATGTGACTAGAACGTGAGATTTCTCCAAGAGAAGATTCATGCTCTCCTATGCCTCCATGTCCACGAACATATTTTCTCCTTTGCTTGGAACACTCACTCCCCCTCTTTTTCTAGATCACACTTTCATCCGTCACCATTTATTTATTTATTTATTTATTTTTGGCTGTGTTGGGTCTTCGTTGCTGCGCGTGGGCTTTTTCTAGTTGCAGCGAGCAGGGGCTACTCTTCGTTGTGGTGCACGGGCTTCTCACTGCGGTGGCTTCTCTTGTTGCAGAGCACGGGCTAGAGGTGTGAGGACTTCAGTAGTTGTGGCACGCAGGCTCAGTAGCTGTGGTGCACAGGCTTAATTGCTCTGCGGCATGTGGGATCCCCCCAGACCAGGGCTCGAACCCGTGTCCCCTGCATTGGCAGGTGGATTCTTAACCACTGCGCCACCAGGGAAGTCCCGGTCACCATTGAAATGAATCATCAGTTCCTCTGGAAAGTCTTTGCTGACCACCCCCAAACCAGGCCGAGCAAGGTGACATATTCTATGACCATAGCAAGATGTGTTTGTCTCTATTTTAATGGTTTCTCACCCATTAGATAGATATTTCCTTGAGGATGAAGGTTTTCTTTCACTTCTGTTATCCCCTGCACACAACATCATCAGGAAAACTCAATAAATATCTATTGAATTGAATGAAACAGCAACTTGAAAAGAAACAACCCTCTTACTACTGAGAGATCTCTCAAAGACACAGGTTAAATGCTGTGTTTCCATGTCCTAGTGAGTCCAAGAATTGTGGAGAGAGTTGACATTCTCAGCTCTAGACTAATGCTGAATTGTCAGAACTAAAATGAGCAATAACCACATACCCTCAAGATTAGCTCAGAAGAGATCCAGAAATAGGTCATTTCCTCATGCTTCATGTTTAATATGAAGAATTAAAGTCATATTATACACTACACATGTCTCTGAACTTTGTTAAATCCTTCTAATCTGAGATGTGAGCATAAAGCATACAGTGAACAACCCACACAAATTTCCAATTGCAGTACCATCATAATGTAATATTACAACAAATGTACATGTTAGGTTCATGTATATTTTGTTGTTCACCTATATATCCATCTATATCTATGTCTCCATCAGGGTACCATTTTTAGAATCCTCCTATTGTGCAATACTTCTCAATTGAGTTCACTTATCAGGAAAACTGTGAAAAATTTGGCCAGGGTCAACTTTATTCCCCAAAGTGTTGGAAGTGGCCGAATCCAATCCCAATTTTCTAAGGGATTAAATCACTAAATATTTTGATAGCTAAGCATTCTTTTCTAAAAAAAATTTTTTTAAAGATTTATATTGTAAATTCGGTTATACATCCTGCTTTTGCCATTTGACAATACAATTAGAATACTTTTTCACATCAGGGAATTGTTTTCTACAATGTGTTATTAATAGCACAGGAATAATCCAGTGTATAAATGTACCATCTTTTCTTTAATCAAATCCCTATTTTTGGATAGTTACATGGTTTTCAACTTTTTGCTATGAGGAAAACATGCCATGACGCTGCATCACATTTGTTAGGCTATATTTTGCACTTTGTTAGTGAGCTCACTTATTTTCAAGTATGTCTATCCAATTTTTAAAAAATTTTTATTGGAGTATAGTTGATTCACATGTTGTGTTAGTTTCTGCTGTACAGCAAAGTGAATCAGTTATACGTATACATATATCCACTCTTTTTTAAATTCTTTTCCCATATAGGTCATTACAGAGTATTGAGTAGAGTTCCCTGTGCTATACAGTAGGTCCTTATTAGTTATCTATTTTATATATAGTAGTGTGTATATGTTGATCCCAATCTCCCGATTTATCCCTCTCCCTCTTTTCCCCCTCGTAACCATAAGTTTGTTTTTTTATATCTGTGACTCTATTTCTGTTTTGTAAATAAGTTCATTTGTACCATTTTTTTAGATTCCACATGTAAGTGATAGCTAAGCATTCTTTCTCTCATGTGTCAGGAAAGGGAAGCAAAATGCAGAGCCCCTACCATTAAAACATTCCCTTGAGATTTCAAGAACTTTTTATTTTAAAAGATGTGCTATTAAAAATCAATGCCTCCTGTTTAAAACTGTTTAGGGGCAGGAGGAAGAGCTGAGAATGTCAGGATGTATCTTCACATAACCTCCCCAATAAGCAATTGTATAAGAGACACCCAATGTGAGTGTAAACAGATAAATAGGATCTGATCGTGCAAAATTCACCTGAACTCCCAACCTTTGAGCTATCAATTTCCCAGTTGAAATCAGAGAGCTGTTGAATTAGTGCTAAGTAGTCCATATACAATGAATGACTTTATGGGAAAAGGGGTCTTTTAGACCAAGAAAACATTTCCCAAATGAGCAGATCACAGTTTTACAAAATAGTCCTGTACTTTTCATGATAAAGTATTTTCTGTTCAGATGTGAGGGAAGTAATTTTACATTTTCTTTATTGCCAATCTTTTCAGAGACTTTAATATATTAATATGTATTATAAACCTACCAAGTTGAGACATAATGCATTTTTTTCAATTCTTCTTCATCATTTTCACAAGGCATGTCTATCAGCTGATGAAGGGAAAAGATAACATAGTTATCTTTAGAAAGTTTAGAAAGTTTGGGGGTTTGATGGGAAAGCATTTTGGTTTTCAAAAACATAAGAGGAAACCAAATGTAGGAAATTTAATAATGTTAGACTAGGAAATACTATGAAATTTTTAAAATGTTCTTGATACTTCGTACTTGTAACTTTCCCACGTGTGACAGTTTTATAAGCCCAGTCAGTTTCTTTTTTGGTAGTTAGAAAGCTCTTGCAGCCCCAGATTGAAAACTGTCCTCATAAAATTTAGATTCGTCAAAGTCAGAGATAGCCTGTATTTTATCCTTTGCTTCATTTGTAGAAAGATGTAAATCAAAGTAAGATGAAAAGAAGCCTCCCGTCTACCGCCACACATTCTCCACGGAGATCCCTGACCTCAGAGCCTGTTCTGCAGATGGTATGAATGGTATCACCTTACATCTCTAGTTTGTGGTACGGCCATGTCTGTTTTCACCTTGTCTTCTTGTCAAAATACATTAGGAAAAAATAAGAAATCATTAGATCTTTAAGGGATTTTTGCAGACACTTGCTACCAAGGGGAAAATGAGAAGCCCAGTGTGAACATTCACAGCTGTTTCTATGAGCAAGTAGCAGTACGAGCTAAAGGACAATTCCTCCCCAAGTATAGATTTTTCCATCCTAAGACACTCCTGTTGGACCAATTCAAGACATTACAGATACACACAGATATTCTTTAATTCAGTTGCTAGGACTGCTGTGAAGTTGTTAATCTTCACTTAACCTATTTGTGAAACGAGCAGAGTGTAAATTCAATTCAATTCAATTCAATTAATATGTATTGAGAACCCATAGGGTGCACAGCACCGCACAAGGAACTGTAGGTCAGGTGATGAATCAGACACAGAGTCTTTGACAAGCTTTATATCTTTCATCTCTAGGGAACGTTTACTCTGGCTTAGAACAATATGAACTATCAAAATGAGGGTCATGTCAGGAAAGAACACCAGTGCTTAACATCAGGATGGGATGACCTCAAACCACTTACATGGACTACTGCAGGGGAGACTTTCTTTACCCCCACGGTGCCAGCTAAAGTGAGCCGTGCACTGAGTTCAGGGGTGACCACAAACCATGACTGGATGAGTGTTCCCTAAGCTCCCCGACTATCCATCATGTGATGAAAAATCAAACAATTCCTCGAATCTTGAAGGTCTTTGGTCTTCAAAGTCACCTATTAAAATACAATAAATCAGGTTAGTCTAGGAAAATAATCACAGCCACAGAGTTCTTGCCTCTCTCCATCTCTCCCCATAAAGTAAGAGAAATCAAATACCAGACCTTATATCCACGGACAACGGCTACAACAAAACCAAGTGCCAAGTTTTCCACATGCACTACAAAATATAAGCAGATGGGGAAAAGCATCAACATAAAAGCTTGCATGTTGCAGCATCTGTGAAGGGAAAGCACAGGGAAGCAATGGGGCATCTCACGGACCTGGTGACCCCAAATTTCCAACCCTGGAAGCCGTGCAGAGCCAATCTGACAACAGGACCTAGAAATGGGTGTGGGAGTTCAAACTCCAGTGGAAGCTGCATTCACAATACCTGAGTAAGTCTGAAGAGAATGAGCGAGCCCTTCCTCTGCCTGTTTGTTCTACTCAGGCCTCAGTGAGTGGCTGATGCTTGCACACAACGGGGAGGACCACCTCCTTCCTCAGTCTATTGATTCAAATGCTCACCTCTTCCAGAAACACCCTCAGATACACACAGAAATAATTTTACCAGCTCTCTGGGCCTCCCTGGACACCCAGAGATGTTCTGCTGCCGCTGCGCAGAAACCGTACTCTCACGCCTCCTGGGCTCCCTGTCCTCTGAGCACTTCTGCATCGCCTTCCTTCTCCTTGTTCCTAACACGGTGCCTGACAAAAAAGACAGGGGTCGAAAGACATTGGTTCAATTTGTGAGGGAAGTCAGTCACATTTGCTATCTCGTAGGTGAATTTCCTGGCATTCTAGGAGAGTACGATTCTGTCCCTCCCCTTTCCCAGTTTTCATCCTCATCGTCTCCCTAAGTCACATCCCACGTGTGTCTCTGCTCCTGGAAACTTGCCAATAGGATCAAGCCGTTTCCTTAGTAGAGCTTTCAAGAATCTACATATTTTGGCTCTCACCTACTTTTCTAAACTTATCTCTGATATTTTGCACCATTTCCCCTTATTTTCAATCTTCTTTCACAACTCCTTTCTGTCTTCATCCCAGCTTCTGCCCACAATGCGCGTCTGCCTAAGTGCATCTTCTTTGAATCCCATTCATGGCCCAAGGCCCAGCTCAGTACTGCCCTCCTGACATGCTGGTTTCATTTCCCACCACCCACTGGATAATTTTTCCTTACATTGTGCATTATGTGTCTTTCTTCCCCAATTTTAAACCCCTTCTTATGATCCTTGTGTTATTCTTCAGTTGGCCTCAGATAATCTTCTTGCCTCGCACATACAGTCCCTTCTTAAGTATTTTCTGTATTGCACTAACTCCCAAAGAACAGCAGAATCAAAACTGGAGTGGATCTTAATTTTGATTTGGTCATGAAGCCATACAGATTTGGGGAAAGCTACAACTCCAGTCCTTGGAAAAAATAAGGTATACACACAAATACATATGCATACACACAGTATCTCCTGTGTGATTACACAATGGTCAGAAGAAATAAAACATTGCCTGCTGTCTCAATAAACAGAGGATGTCACAGTCATCAGGGATTGCAGCCCTCCAATGGTGAGCTGGTGAGCCCTGAGGGAACTCAGGAAGGAAACAAAGAATACCTGCCATCTAGCAACCATCAGACTGCAGCCACTCCCTAAGGTGAACCCCGAGGAAACTCAGGATGTGAAAATACAGGACACTGGCCCCAGATAGCTAAGGTGCACATCAAAGGAATGATTTCAGGGAGCCCAGACTCTTGCATCTCCCCATACCTAGAAAAGCGCTAAATTCCTTAACTTGAGATAACTAGTTTTCTTTTATTAACAGGAATCTTTTGTTCCTACTACCTGCCCTTTGTTGCAAAACTCCTAATATATCCTGGCTCCCCCCTCACCTCCTCAGAGCAGTTCTCTTAGGGTTACTTGAGATGCTGTCTCCTGGGCTTGAAGTCCTCAGTATGTCCCCTGAACAAAACATAACTCTCAACTTTTAGGTTGTGCATATTTTTTTTTTAGTCGACAGTCACACTTGTCCTTAAATATATGTGGGTTTTTGCCTTTTGGGTAGATTCACTGTTTTTCATTTAACTTCTCTAAAGAAGCAGCCAATAGTGTGGCCATCCAGAGCAGACCCCATTCTGCCTTCAGAGAGAAGGCAGCTCCTGCCCCCAGACAGAAGGCAGCTCCTGCCCCGTCCTTCTTACCTTGTAAGCCACCACCTGGTACACAGCCTGGGACAGTTCAGCACTGGATGGGGAGAAAAGTTTTGCATTAACTTCTCATCTGTATCGCTCACTCTTAGATCATCCGTCACCCAATCAAAGCTACTGAACAGAGAATGGAAGAGATAACAGCTAAAATATGAGTGCCCACTGGATTTTTCCAGATAGGTAGCATTTTTTTCTACTTCCATTATTTTCCCATTTTATCTCATTTTTTAAAAATCAATACTTTTATTTTAGAGAGCCAGAAAATTCTTGTACGTGTCACTTAAACACAGGAGCTGTGTGGTATAATTCCTAGATGTGCTGTTGGAAAATACCCATGTCAGTCCTTCCTTTTGCTTTTACACCAGCTGAATGAACTGAGCCATCCGTGCGGTTTCTGAGATGCAGGGTCCTCATTTGCAAAGACAAATAGTCTATTCTATTCCAAAAACTTGCAGAATGAAATGAAATGGTATAAAGGCGAATTTTATGTTAAGCATTAGGCAGAATGTAAATGCTGAAACTAGAGACCTCAATAAAGTAAACTGATTGTATCCACTTGCATCCCAGCCACGCGGGCGGGTTGTTCAAGCTGAGGAAATGCTCCCTGATGTGCGCACGGACCCCATTCACCTGGGGAGGTTACTGCAGTGCCCACCGTGTGCCAGGCGTTACTCGTGGCTCTGGCTACTCAGCAGGGGGGTACATCCCACGAAGTCCTGTCCTCTCAGGACTGATTTTCTGCTGGGCATGGATAGGCAGCGCAGGAGAGCGATCTCAATAACTGAGACGTTGCAGGTGCTATAAAGCAAGCAGGTGGTGTGTCTGCCGAGGGTTAGGAGAGGTGGGCCCGTCCACACCGGATGCTGGGGAAGGCTTCCCTGAGTCTCATCGAGCCCTGAAGACACCAGGCAGGAAAGCAGCTCTGCAAGGTGTTCAGGGCAGAGGGACTGGTCACCAAGGCCTTGACATCAGAGTGAGTGTGGAAACAAAATCAGTGCCAGAGGCTTAACCAAAATGACCCAAACGTGATGATCTGGAGAGAGCGGGAGGACCAAACTCACGTGGAGCTTTCTGGGTCCCTTGTAAGGATTTTGTAATTTTGACTAAGTATAATGGGAGATGACTGGGGAAACTAAACTGCCCAGACAACAGGGAAAAATCCCCAAAGATATGATTTTACTGCCTGGTTATTTTTCGACAAGCTAGTTCACAGTTTTTTGTCATCTGAAGAAGAATTGCCTATTGAGGTCATTCTTAAATTAAAAATTAAACATGTATCGAATACATATTCAATCATTAAATAAATACATGTTTAATGATTAAATATATAACTTAATATAGATAATTATATATGATTTTAATTAATGTAATTTTTAATTAAAAACACCTTTGCTTGTTAGTAAACATGAGTATTTTAAGTTACCAAAAGGTCTAAAAATCACATTAATTATGTAGTTCGTATAAAGAGATAAATCTGAATGGGTGCTTTTGAATGGTTAACTGGTTAACCAATGGTTCAGTGAATGGTTACCTCACTACTGAATGATTATACAAAATGGAAAATGTATTTACTTTTTCTTTTCACTTTTCTCTCTTTTCCCTTTCATCGCATGCACCTAACAAATGAACCAAACCATAAAAAGTGTATCTATAACTTCTTCTTATAGGACACCAGGCACATAGGACTAGGGTCTCACCCTTACAGCCTAATTTTAAATTAATTATCCCTTTAAAGACTTTATCTCCAAATAGTCACATTCTGAGGTCCTGGGGGTTGGGACTTCAACATTTGAATTTTGAGAGGATACAATCCAACCCATAACATATACACATATATTTGACAAGAATAATTTTTTTAAAAGATGATGGAATGATAAATACTGAATTCTGGCTGGTGGTTACCACCCTGGGGAGCCAGAGCCTGGAGAAAAGCAGGTGGGGTTACAGCAGCGTTTGGTAAATGTCTAGGGCTCCCCTTTGTCTGGTGAATTCCCACGTATTCATTATGATTCTGTGTTCCACAACACACACACACAAACACACACACGTGTGCTTCTGTTTGTAATAAGTATTATAGAATCTTTAAAGGATACTTTGATCAGAGGGAAAGCAAGGGTTCCAATTAGCTATTTTTATGTAAAGCTACTTCAGCAAACCAAAGATTGTTACCTCTATACTCATATAATGTAGGAATGGCCTTAAATGCCCAGGTGCCTTTTTGCTACGTTGGTCCACTGTTTACTAATAAATAGAATTAAATTCCATAGGCAAGTGTCAAGTTTGTGAAATGTAATTAAATGATTCCATGGCTTTAGCATTTTGAAACAATCCAGCTTTATGGAAGAAATTGGGAGAGAAGAAGGGAAACACACAGCAAGATGACTGGCTTTTCATGAAGCCAGATGATTGATGTTCATGTATACATAATCTCCTGCACATACACACCTAATACTGTCCACACGGAATCCTGTGAGAATATGATATGAATTTTAGGTTTTCATGAGATGAATTTGACTCAGGAGGGAGCTGGAAGCTTCCAGCTACACGTATCCTGGCCAAAGGGGGGAATTTGGATATCTGATCAGATCCCCCTTCTGTAGCTTTACTTCAAATGACCTCTCTCTCTCTCTCTGTCTCCAAGAAACAAGCCCAGCATTCTCACCTTAGGTGCAAACAGTATCATTTGGAGAATTTTTCCCATTCTTAATGCAAACTTGATTCTGACACTATGTTTTCCTGAAGCAGTGGTGTTGTGTTTTCTGGAATGTTACACTTTTAAAAACTAAGTTGTTTTCCAATTTGCAGAGGAAAAAAAACCCAGATGGTTACCATATAATTATTTTTCAACGTTTACATTTTTCTCCCATGATATGTGTGTGTGTGTGTGTGTGTGTGTGTGTGTATGCGAATGTATACTTGTTTTTTAATTTTTGAAAGCTGCTAATGGTTAAAGGAAAAGTGAGCATTTAACTGTAGTATCGCAAACAGCAACATTTGTCAGCTGGTGAGACTAATCCTTCAGTGTGAACATAAGTAGCTTATGTTACTCTTTTTATTCTACCAAGAGACATCATGGTTTTCACAATGACATTATTTGTTTTTAAAATTCAGTGGTATATTCATAGAGTCATGACTCCTCCAGAACTGATGTCCTTCTGTGTGTGATACTATTATGTCACTTGCCAGGTGGGTGGCTCCAAGGGACAGCTCACAACTTGGTGACTCTAAAAATAAACTGAAATAGGTGACTTAAAAAAAAAAAATAGGTGACTTTAGAGCAGTTTTAGGTTCACACCAAAATTGAGAGGAAGGTGCAAAGACTTCTCACATATCCCTGACCCCTCACATGCACAGTGTCCCCACTATCAACACTCCCACCCGATGGTCCATCTGCTATAATTGATGAACCTACATGCACACGTCATCCTCACCCAGAGTCCAGGGTTTACCTTAGGGCTTACTCTTGGTGTCCTTGGTGTCTTATATTTTATGGGTTTGAACAAATGTATAATGACATGTATCCTTCATTACAGTATCATACTGAGAAGTTTCACTGCCCTAAAAATCCTCTGTGCTCTACCTGTTTATCCCACCCTCCCACTTAAAACCTGAAAACCAGTGAACTTTTTACTGTCTGCATAGTTTTACCTTTTCCAGAATGCCATAGATTTGGAATCATAAAGTACATAGCCTTTTCAGGTTAGCTTTTTTCACTTAGTACTATATATTTACCATTCCTCCATGTCTTTTCATGGCTCAATAGTTCATGTCTTTTTAGCACCAAATAATATTCCACTGTCTGGATGGACCACAGTTTATTTATCCATCACCTACTGAAGGACATCTTCAAGGCTTCCCAGTCTTGGCAATTATGAGTAAAGCTGCTATAAACATCTGTACACAGGTTTTTGTGTGGCCATAAGTTTTCTGTTTCTTTGGGTAAATACCAAGGAGTATGATTGCTAGATTGTATGGTAAATAGCATCTTGCTTCATCGGAATGAATGTGTGAGCACAACAGAAGTCAATCTGAGATGTCACATCCCATCACTTTTGCCACTGTCTGTTCTTTAGAAGCAAGTCAATAGGTCAAGCCTCCACTATCCTAGGGGAGAAGATAACACAGGAAATAAATTCCAGAAAGCAGGATTACTGGAACCATTTTATTTTATTTTTAAATTTTTTTATTGAAGTATAATTGATAGACAATATTATTTCAGGAGTTGTTTCAGGAGTACAACACAGTGATTCAACATTTATATGCATTACATGATGACCATCAAGATAAGTCTAGTAATCATCTGTCACCATACAAAGTTATTGCAGTATTATTGACTATATTCCCTATGTACATTACATCCCTGTGACTTATTTATTTCGTAACTGGAAGTTTGTACCTCTTAATCTCCCTCACCTATTGCACTCAGCCCCCCACGCCCCTCCCCTCTGGCCACCACCAGTTTGTTCTCTACACCTATGAGTCTGTTTCTGTTTTGCCATGTGTGTTCCTTTGTTTTGTTTTTTAAATTCCACATATAAGTACAATCACATGGTATTTCTCTTTCTCTGTCTGACTTATTTTACTTAGCATAATACCCTCTAGGTCCATCCATGTTTTCCCAAATGGCAGATTACATTCTTTTTATGGCTGAGTAATAGTCTATTAAGTATATAGTGATATGTATATATATATTCTTTATCTATTCATCTATTGATGGGCACTTAGGTTGCTTCCATGTCTTGACTTTGTAAACAATGCTGCTATGAACATTGGGGTGCATGTATCTTTTTGAGTTAGTTTTTTTTTCTACAGATAAATACCCAGGAGTGGAATTGCTGGATCATATGGTAGCTCTATTTTTAATTTTTTGAGGAACACCATACCGTTTTCCACAGTGGCTGCAGCAATTTACATTCCCACCAACAGTGAGGAGGGTTCCCTTTTCCACTGGAACCATTTTAGAAGCAACCTGTCACTATAAACAGAAACAAACAAGGGATAGTTAGGGAGTTTGGGATCAACATGAACACACAGCTATATTTAAAATGGATAACCATCAAGGACATACTGTATAGCACAGGGAATTCTGCTCAATGTTATGTGGCAGCCCAGAGGGGAGGGGAGTTTGGGGAGAATGGATACACGTATATGTACGGCTGAGTCGCTTTGCTGTGCACCTGAAACTATCACAGCATTGTTAATCGGCTATACTCCAGTATAAAATGAAAAGTTTAAAAATAAGTACATAAATAAATAAATAAGTAAAAAAAAAAAATCACAAAAATTAATCAATCCTTGAAACTCTATGATTGGGTCATTTTTTATTTCTTTGTTTTCAGTGTCCATTACATTTGTTTTCTTCAGAATTAACTTTTAATAGCTACTAGGCATCCAAGTGTAACAGGGAAGAGCCAAATCTGAGTACATGTTGCATGTGTTTCTTTACTTTAACCTTTGCTTCCCATTGCTTTTGTTTACTAAAAGGATACAGTCTATATTGTCTATTCCCTGCCTCAGGGAAGCCTGCCCCTCTGCCTGAATGTTAAACCAAAGTGCCTTTGTTCAGGGAAGCATCCGGCCCCTGTCCACCTGCGGATGGCTGCAAGAAAGAAGAAATTAACACATCCCCTCCCGCAGGCTGGCCATTCCAGGGGATATTTGCAAAACTCATGGCCTTTTTACTTTACTTCCTCATCTCCTCCCCCTCTCTGTGCTATAAAAGAAACTGGCATCCCAACCCCAATAAGATGGTTAGTTTTTAGTTTTGAGACTTTAGTCTGCTGTCTTCTCCATCTGCTGTCTTTCCGTAAAGTCGTATTCTTTGCCTCAACACCTTGTCTGCAGTGCTTTTCTTGTTGATAACAAAAAAAAAAGCAATCATTTTAACAAGTAGATAAAACTTCTGAATGCATTTTTCAAATTCATTTCATATATCCAGGTAATTCTTATTTTAGAACCAAAAGCAACTTCAATTAATGGCACTTTCTTTTCTTCAATCTAAATAAAAGCATATCCCATTTATGTCTGCATTTATTTTTGAAACACCAATTTCTTAAGCTTTTACCTTAACTTTAAGGCATTTAGAAGTTTTATAAAAATGATTAACTGATTAAGATACTATTTTTTTCTCCTTACTCAGGCTTTAAAAGAACAGTGCAAAATTTTATTGCTTCTTTAATCCACTACAATTGTTGCAAGTTTACACCTTAATTAAATTTATTTTTTAAAAGTCAAAACTCACTTCTTCACTTGGGATTCATAAATAACGGTGGTTCTTAAAATGCAATCAGCTTATGATGAAAAAACAGACAAATAATGATATTTCAGTGACAGCTCTAGGCATTTCAAGCTATGAAGTTATCATTTTAATAGCTTCTAAGTGCTCCAAAATGAGATGCTAGTGGATGATAATGATGGCAATTTCAGTCTAAGTATTGATTTTGAATTTATTTCTTGAATCCCAATTAATGGTGGAATATAAGCAAGTTTACTTCTAATTTGTTCATATGTAACAATATATGGATAAAATGTATCCATTACCAAATTCACTAGCACTAAATTTCGAGAATTTGGCTTTAGAAATAAATATATTCTTATATACTCAGTGTACACACGAGCAATAGGAATTCTGGAAAGACAAATAGATATTTTGTCATCTGTGTATACCCTGCCTCTCTCTAAGTGTAATTCAGATTGACCAAAGAAAGATTTAACAAAACTCTGAAATTAAACAAAAATAAATACAGATAGCAGGACAAAAGGAAAAGATAAAGATCCAGGGTGGAAAGTAGCAAGTGTAACATGTAGCAGTTGAAAAAAAAGAGAGAAAAGAAGAAGAGGACGAAGAGGAGTAGGGGGAGGGGAAAAAAGAAGAAAAAAGCAAAGAAAACTATAGAAATTAAGAAATACGAGGAAAGGAAAGAAAAAGAAATTGAAAGAAATGAAAAAAAAAAAGGAAAATGACTGTACAAAATGTCACACACCCATTATGAAAGGTGGGGAGCCCTGGAGGCCCCTGTACAGCCTGTAGATTTGTACACTAACGCAAAAGGATGTTTTTATTTAACAGATGTGTCCTGGTAAATATGACTTTTGTAGGTTTTTGATAAATTATTTAAAGTGCGGTAAAAAATATTTTTGGTGAATACCATTGTTGGATTTTGTAGGGCGTTCCTCGGGGCAGTTTTCCGTGGTCTCTGCGCAAGTCTTAGATAGCAAACACTTGGTTCCAACCGTCCCTACACTTGGGGTTGATCGCTGGTGGCCGTGGCCAATTGTGGCCGCAGTTCGGGCCTGAGACTCGCCAGAAGACCCCGTCGGTCTCTGTTGGGATGCTCCTGGACAGCACTTCTTACATTAAAGAGCCCCCAGCCCCCCAAGAGGCCCGAGCATGTCTTCGACTGGAAAAGTGTTTCAAAGCACAACGGCCTGCGAGCAAACCGGCCATCCCAGTTGCACGTAGAAATCCTGAGTGAGATCTCGGGGCCAGTCACCAGTTCACACCTGAAGCCTGTGTTGTTTAATGTCCAATCCTGTTCAGTTATGACATGAGTCTACCAGCTCAATAAACCTCCTTTTATATGGGAGCTGCCGTCCCTCGCAGCCCTGGCTCTAAAAAGGTCCCAGGCAGCCCGAGTGTTTTAAATGCCCTTGTCCTGATCTGTGCAAGCAAAGAGTCAACGGCTGCTTCATGGGTTCTGGTCCCCAGAGTCTTGAGGACCGAGGATAAAGCCCAGCGTCCTCTGGGGAATGGGCTCGTTGGGTGTGTGCTCCACCAGCAGGGGCCTGCCCCTGCTCTCGGTGTGTTTGAGCAACGGTGCCACGCACAGCAGGGAAGAGCGTGGCGTCCTGTGCCTCGTGCTCTGAGGCTGCTGCGGACCCCACAGCTACAGAAGAGGCAGGAGGGAAACTGCACACGTGGGGCTGAGCACTGACATTTACACGAGATCGTCCAGCAAACTTTGATCGGCTGCCCCAAGTGTGGCAACTCATCAATTTAGCTACAGTGGACCTGGAGCAAGGTTTAATTTGCAGCTGAAGTTAGTTGTTATTCTAATGTGCAAGTGAATTTTCTACATGTAGTGCCCACCTGGGTCTTAGCGGGAATTCACTTCTGTGCCCAAATGGGGACTTGTGTCGGCACCCACAGTCAGTGTGCACTGGGTCAGACGCTGTGACGAGCAGGCCCTCTGGACTCCGTGACCGTCTGGTGCCTACATGGTGTGCATTTGATATTTCCATTGTTGAATATTCATTCACTTAAGTGTTTCCCGGAAAAACAATTCATTAATCCATGCTTTAAATTTTATTTAATTTTGAAGGAGTGCTTTTAACACTTGAAAACAAAAATCAGCTTGTTTTGTATATAAGAACTGGTGTTTTTTTTAATACTAATAAATCAAGCACTGCTCACACACACACAAAAAAAACTGTAAAATAAATTTCATAGGTGGAAAATGGAGTCATAACTTCTGAAAAAAATGGCTTGTTTGTAGTGAAACTCTTAGAGAGCCACCCACGTCCCTTTTGCAACTTGACCGGGAGGAGAATGTCCTGCTGGGGATTGGCTTGGGATGTGACTGGAATTCACCAGATGTTTGAGACTTTGTTTTACTAATAATTCCAACTGAAGCCTTGCAGAGAGAGGCTCTGCACGTTAATTCTGCAGCAACAGGAGCATTCCTAGTTGCTTCTTCATAAGGACCTTGACCTTTCATTCCCTGACATGAAAATAGACTTGAAGCCAAGCCTTTTGTGTTTCCAGTCTTAGAGCAGCAAGGCTCTTGCTACCGAGAAGTGATTTCATGGTAAGAGGGCATTTGGCAGAATTACAACAGGCCAGTCTCAATGGATGGGTTACCTTGATGGGCTGTCACGCCCTCTCCCAGGCAATAATCGCAGACAAATACATGTATGTAAAGCTTTGAGAGTACTTTTGCAAATTACAACGGCGAGGTTATCACGACCAAGAAATAGGGCCAGTGATAGAACCAGCAATCTGGGTTAGTATGATTCTTATTTAAACTGTTATTTTCCCCCAGTATGCACATAACATTATGGAGACTTATTTTCCCCTAATTTAAAAAATGATGCCATTAATTTTTTTCACTTGAAAAATAATGAAATTGTAAAAAAACCAAATAAAATTCTCTTGTTATTGGAAGACCAAATATAATTTAATTTTGACAATTTGCTGTCAAAGTCATCCATCCTTAGTCTTTGATTTGATGGATGGATTATTTTGCAAAAATGAAATTGTGTAATTTTTATAAACCTAACTTCCTCAGTTAATATATCAAGAACATAGTAAATCAACCTTTTACGTCTCTTCAAAGAATTTTATACTTTCTCATGGTTCTATTATTGTTGAGGAGTTTAGATTATACCTACTGTTTTGTTGTTATAAGGAACACTGCACAAAATGGTATTTCTAATCCTCAAATTCATAAAATTATGGGCCTAACAGTCGTGTTTCACAGATCCATCTTTAGCTGCTATTTGCCCCATACAGGAAGACAGAGAAATTTGGTTACAATAGATTAAACAAAGGTTATATTTATTAACCCTTATTTAATCATCACAGTCAAGCAAAGAGCTTTAATCAGAAGAACAGAGCTGAAGCACAATATTTAAACTGTGCATAAAAATATGGCATTTAATCTAATCGAGTCAGCCAATGATGAGCTTGCCACATTTAATGTTTGCTCTTCAAACCTGGAATTCATTCCCTCTGTCACTCTAATTCCTGAACCCAATTTGGAAATAGTTTGCATTATATGCTATCTCACAGCTCTTTCTGTTTGCTAACCAAATAGAATGTGTTTGAAGACATTGTCTTCCTGAATGTGACATTGTTAAAAATCAAAGGCCTTTAACAGTTACAGCTGCTAGTGGAATAAGGGACTCATTTCTTAAAGGTAACTGAAAATTACACACACTCACACACACGCACACACACACACATAGAGAAATAATCCCGATTCTTTCTCTACTACTTTAGGCTTTTAATAACTGAAGTAAAACATACACACACACACACACACACACACACACACACACACACACATATTATAAGGAGTTGTTTTCTCATCTAAGTAATCCTGTCCAAAGCAAACATTTCCAAGTAGAGGAAATTGTGTGTGTGCAGAGAATAGAGATGAAAATAACACATCCCCACAGCAATTTACTGGGTAAAGAGAGCAAGGGAGACCGTGCAGCCCTCAGCATTTTTCTCTTTAGTTTTCCCATCAAGTTATTAGTAATTTTAGAGTAAATCCCATAAAATGAGAATCAGCTGGAGAATCTCTCTCCCAAGCTAAGGAAGACATCCAAGCAGGTTAATGGCAGGACTGGATGGGACAGGTCAACTGGTGAGTGGAGGCCGGAAGTCAGCAGGACAGCATTTTAGTTGCTTCCTAGAAGTTGAGACACTCTTCCTAGTTTATCCCCTTCCTTTCCCAAAATTAGCTTTGGCTTATGGGATGACTGATTCTGTTTTCATTTTTTTAATTTACTTTTTTGTACTTATTCATTGAACAAACGGCGCTCGATTGGAGCCTGGGGCTGTTCTAGGCTCCAGGATAGAGCAGTTAGCAAACCAGAAACCCAAAGCCCTTGGGGAGCTTTGATTCCAGTGGGAATGACCAAAAAGAAAAAGAAAACTCAGACCATACATTAGATGGTAAATGCCATGTGAAAGCCCTGGCAAGGGAAGGAGCTACGTCATGGTGGGGTTGTGCTGCCGTTTATAGTCAGCGGCCAGACAAAACCTCAACGAGATGGTTGACAGTTCAGCAAGGTCTTGAGGAAGGAGAAGCAGAAAGCCATGGAGAAAGTTAGGAAAGAGCGTTTCCGGCAGAGACCTGGGAGTGCCAAGGCCCCGGGCAGGGCCGGAGGCTGGCGTGCTCTGAGGGCAGTGGGGTGAGGCAGGGGTGCTGTCAGGGGGCTGTCGGGGAACCCACTCGTTATAAGACCCCTGTAAGGCTTCTGCTCAGAGTGAAATGGGGCACATGCAGGATCTGGAAAGGGGTCATTTTGACTGTTTTGTGGAAAGGACCATAATTCAGGCAAGAGTGGAAGGTGGTCCTGACAAGATTGACAACACTCCAGAGCTGAGGGGGGAGGAGACTAGACCCGCGTATGTCTTTAAGGTATAACCATGAAGATGACTTGACAAATTCAAGAGGAGTTGAAGCTACACATTTTGTCTTGAGAAACAAGCCAAAACCTTCTACCAGCCAAGAAAAAGAAGGCTGAAATGTGAGCAGGTGAGGGAGAAGGGGCAGAGATCTGGAAGTTTCTGCAGGGAATCCTGGTTGTGAGATGTTCACTCGTCATCCGAGTAAGGCTCAGGGAGAGGGCTGAATGGATGATTCTAGGGCTCAGGAGAGTCTGGGCCAGAAAGATGTTAGACACGGACGTGTTCACACGCAAAGATTAAACCCTGAGCCTGGATGAAATCACCAAAGGAGTGAGTGTCAGGAGAAACGCCACAAACTCCATCACCTGGAGGTCAGGGAAGCACAGAGGATACAGAGAGAGAGACTGTTTGGGAGAGAAACACCAAGAGTACAACCCCTGAAAACCAAGGCAAAGTAGAATAGGGGTAACCAGCTGTGTCAAGTCTGCTGGTCGGTCCAGTATAATGAGAGCTGGGGACTGAGTGTTGAACGTGGCAGATAGAGGTCACTGGTGAACTTGGCAAAAAAAACTTTTAGTGGGTTGATAGAGGAAAAATACGATGAGGACGTTTAAAAGAGAACCGGTCTAAAACTACTGACAACAGGAATAGGTAATTCTGCTTTTTAAATTATTTTTATTATTTTCTTCTAGTTTTATTGCGATATAATTGACATACAGCACTGTATCAGTTTAAGGTGCACAGCATAATGATTTGACTTACATACATGATGAAATGATGACCACAATAAGTTTAGTGAACATCTATCATCTCATATAGACACAAAATAAAGGAAATGGAAAAAAAATGTTTATCCTTGTGATGAGAACTCTTAGGCTTCACTCTGTTAACAACTTTCATAGCTAACATACCACAGTGTTAATTATATTATTGCTGTACATTACATCCCTAGTACTTATCTTATAAGTGAAGGTGTATACATTTGGACCACCTTCAAAAATAAAAATAAAATAAAATAAATAAAAATTATTTTTCTTTATAATTGTGGTAAAAAACAAAATTTGCCACAGTAACCATCTTTAAGTGTACAGTTCAGTAGTGTTAAGCGTGTTCACATTGCTGTACAACAGATCTCCAGAAATTTCTCATCTTGAAAAACTGAAACTGTACCCACTAAACAACTCCCCATTTCCCCCTCCCCCGCCCCCTGTAACCAGTGTTCTACTTTATGATTCTATGAATGATAAGCAAGTCTTTAAAGTAGTTTTGCTGAGAGCAATGGGGCCTCAATCTTGCATTTTTTAACCTGTTCCCTGGTGATGCTGACGTTGCTGGTCTGGATGGAGACCACACTTTGACAGTGATCTCAATCTTGGCTGAACACTGGACTTTTCTGAGAGCTCTAAAGGCGTTCTGAGGCTAGAGCCCACATCTACAGGGACTGATTTAATTGGCTTAGGGGGCGGCTTGAACACTGGTCATTTTAAAAGCTCCCAGGTATTTGTAATTTGTAGCCAAGTTGAGAAACACGGATCTCGAAGGAAAGGAGAGAAGGTAGAGTTTCTGGGTGCAGAGCATGGGAGCCGGGCATCTCAGGACGTGGGGCTTAGAGAGACTCTCTCATCTTTCATAGGTTGCTGTGGGTCGACCTGGATGCAAGGGAGGCTGTTAAAATGATGACTTCGCCTCCAAGGTGTTGGGAAGGCAAGAAAGGAAGGATGGAAGTGGGTGTGGAGTGAGTGGCCCTGAGACCTACAGTGTTAGTCAACAGGCAATGAGGTGGTTGAACTGCAGGATCATGGTTGTTTCAGAAATCCACAGCTAGGAAATAGGTGGAGCAGAATGAAGTGTGAAGGATGGGAGTCTAGGAGGTCAGTTAGTAGTTTTTCCCTAACCTTGGACCAATTAAGAAACGATGGGGGAGAAAAGGAAGTGATAAGAGTATTTAGATTCAGGGTAGAAAACAACTTTAATCAACCAGATGTTTGCAAGATGGGCCTTAAGTAGGTTGAAACGAATAATAAAATGAAGGTCAAAACCAGTGTAGGTCCCATACCTCTTTTTCCTGTGGAATACCAGAAACATTGTGAAATTTTCATGAAAAATATTTCAAATTAAATATAATAATAATAAAATATTTTTGAACATTTATTATGTTGCACAGTGCAATCAGCACTTTATAACTAATTATCTCCTTGACCACAAAACACCATTATTATTTTCATTTTACAAACAAAAGTAGAAAGCTGAGAGAGACATTCATTGTCCAATGGTCAAAGAAACTAGAAAATGGGAGAGCCATGTAAGGAACCCAGGTGTCTGCAGCTCAGAAGCCTGAGGGCCGGACTCTCACTTTAGACCACTTCCCATGTGCACATGTGTGCACCACATATATGTACATGACAGTAGGATTCCCAGGAAATAAATATAAGAGAGGACAGTAAAAAGAGCTGGAGAAGGAACTGGGGCTGTGATGAATGGTGATGGATGATGGCATTGGAATTGTTTGTTTCAATAACCACCACTGCCCAGCTTTTCATAAATTCAAATCTAAACTCCTAAACCTTGTATGGAAACACAAAAGAGCCCAAATAGCCAAAACGATCTTAAGAAAAAAGAGCATAACAGGAGGTGTCACTCTCCTTGATTCCAAACTATACTACAAAGCTACACTAATCAAAACAGTATGGTGGGGCTTCCCTGGTGGCGCAGTGGTTGGGAGTCCACCTGCCAATGCAGGGGACACGGGTTCGGGCCCTGGTCTGGGAAAATCCCACATGCCGCGGAGCAACAAAGCCTGTGAGCCACAACTACTGAGCCTGCACGTCTGGAGCCCGTGCTCTGCAACGGGAGAGGCCGCGACAGTGAGAGGCCCGCGCACCGCGATGAGGAGTGGCCCCCGCTCGCCGCAACTGGAGAAAGCCCTCACACAGAAATGAAGACCCAACACAGCCAAAAATAAATTAATTAATTAAAACAAAAAACAAAAAACCAAAAAAACAGTATGGTATTGGCATGAACACTGATACATAGATCAATGGAACAGAATAGAAAGCTCAGAAATAAACCCACGCACTTATATGGGCAATTAATCTACAACAAAGAAGCCAAGACTAAACAGTGGGGAAAAGACAGTCTCTACAATAAATGGTGATGAGAAAACTGGACAGCTACATGCAAAAAAATCAAAGTGGACTACTTTCTCCACCATATACAATAATAAACTCAAAATGGTTAAATACTTAAATGTAAGACCTGAAACCATAAAACACCTAGGAGAAAACATAGGCAGTATGCTCTTTGACATCATCAGTCTTAGCAATATTGTTTGGGGATATGTCTCCTCAGGCAAGGGAAACAAAGGCAAAAAAAAAAAAAAAAATCTAAGCTCTTTGTGTCTACTTGTTGAGCCATAACACACTTGCTTGAGATGTTTCTGCTATTATTCTCCAGGATGAATTCCCTAAGCCCAGCCTGTCCACGGAGGTGAGGAACCTCAAGGCTTGGAAAGGGAATGGCCTTGCTGCCTTTCTCAGTGTCCCACGAGCACATCTCCCCCTTTGCCCCGAAGGCCGGATAGTCTCACTCCAGCCCCTTGTACTCCTCAGAGAGACTCTGAAATGGCGTCTCCCAGTTTGTCTGCCCTTGTAAGAACCCTGTCTTTTCTCCCCCCTGAGCTGGGGGAGAATTGTACCAAAACCTTGAGCCTCTCCCGCCACTACATCTGTGTTCCTTCCTCATCCTTCTTTGTTCTTTCTAATTATTCACTACAACCTTCCTTCTCTCTGTTACTTCATTTTCTGGATGAAGACACCGACACAAAGAGAAGTTAAATGGTCTCCCTGAGGCTCACAAAGCATAACCATAGCTCTCAGGAAGCCACCTGCAACACAACACTATTTCTTAAACTGGACCTTGGCTTGGCCGCCCTCACCAGCCACTTCAGCTGTGGTGGGTGTCATAATGGCCCAGTAAATTCTATATGGACACTAGGAAGCTGTGTCTTCCTGGAAATTACATGGTAAATAATGACATTTGTAGGGAACAAATAATTCAACAATTCGTTACCATGTCAAATGCAATTTTAAGATCTGATGAGGCAAATCTTGTTTAGGAGATGAAAACAGAAGATATAAACCAGATAATTGCCAAGTGATTAAACAGGAAGTGCCATGTGTGTATGATTAATGGAGGATGTGCAGATAGGCCTGGGAGAGAGCCAGGAGTTTCCCTGGGGTGTGCGTGTGCCCGGAGATCTCAGTACGGACAGCAAGCAGATTTCACTACGTGGAAGTTGTCTGATTCACTGAGCTCTGCAGGCCTCTCAGGGGTACGTTTGTTCACATGCCTCTCTCTCTTTCCTCCTGAAGAAGTCTCC
Source organism: Balaenoptera musculus (assembly GCF_009873245.2). Taxonomy (NCBI): domain Eukaryota; kingdom Metazoa; phylum Chordata; class Mammalia; order Artiodactyla; family Balaenopteridae; genus Balaenoptera; species Balaenoptera musculus. Next base: position 27,834,878 of record NC_045786.1, on the reverse strand, counting down.
ATTCTTACCATTTCATTCTTTCTGTCTGCTTCTTAAATTCCCTGGGAATCCTCTTTTCTTTTCCACTATTCACTGTTCCTCTTTTGCTCCTTCTGAGGGGTTTTCCTGCTTGGAACTCCTGCTTTGTCATATATTCGAAAAGGGGGAAGGTTCTCTGCTGTTATCCTGTCATGAACAATCTGCAATTTGTCCATACATTGTCTGTTCTTGTGTGTTTCCTTTGTCAGCAAACTGGCTGAGGCCTCCTGTTTGCAAGATGACCTCTGGGTCCAAGAAAACCTTCTGCAGCTTTGAGTCAGTGTCCCTGCAGGTCTCAGACGACCTTGCTGCCACTGTGTCCCCCAACCTCCTCTGGTCTGTGTTAGAAGTGGGCAAAGAGGCAGGTGTTTTTCATTCCTCTGGACTCTTGCCGCTCCCTCCCCAGGATTCTGTGTGTCCAGCAGGTGCCCCAAGACTGGTCAGAATCCTTACACAAGGAAGCAGGATGCTGAAGGCAGAGGCCCTATCTCCCCCAAAGTCCATAAGAAATAAACAGTAGGTAGAAATAGTGGGGAACCGGATCCCCTGAGGAGGGATGGAGATTAATTAATCATCCAGAGGAATCGATACTGGGTAACTTCTTCCAGCACACAGAAGCCTCAGGACACGACTGTCACCAGCTGTAAAATATGGTCCTGTTCCTGGAAAATGAAGCTAATGGGCTTGTAAGATGCAGAGACAGCATCTGTGTACATAATATGCCATAAATGGAAAGATGAGGTGAGGAGTGTTCATTACAGGTGGGGGATGAGTGGGTTCTAAGGAGCCAGACTTGGAACATGGGTGTGACCGTGTGAAAAGGGGACTATTTGTAGCCCTGTTACATACACTGTCTCATTCTGCCCTGAGGGAAACAATTCAGAGAGGGTGAAGGTGTGCTCCTTGAGGCTCAGGCACATAAGGTAGCTCACCAAAATCAGGAAACAGTCCACATGGGGGTTAATTTAGTGTTAAACTTGACCAGTCCACAGGAGGTCCACATATTTGGTCAAACATTATCCTGGGTGTGTCTGTGATGGAGTTTTTGGACAAGGTTAACATTTGAATGAATAAACTGTAAAGCAGATTGCCCTCCCTCATGTGGTGGGTCTTGTCCAATCAGTTGAAGGGCTGAATAGACCAAAAGGTCGACAGTCCCTCAAGTAAAAGAGAATTCGCCTGCCTGATGGCCTTTGAACTGGGACATTGGCTTTTTTCCTGTCTCTGATCTTGAGCAGAAACACTGGCTCTTCCTGGGTCTCCAACCTGCTAGTCTTTGACTAGAACTACACCATCAGCTCTCCTGGGCCTCCAGCTTGTGGACTCACCCGCAGATCTCGGGACTTGTCGGATTCTATGACTGTGTAAGCCAATTCCTTAGAATGAATGCCTCTCTAGATAGTTGATAGATAGATAGATAGATAGATTAATAGATAGATAGATAGATAGATTAATAGATAGATTCTGATTTTCTAGTTTACATATATTTAGTTTATTTCCTAAACTGGACCAATGTATCTCCTATTGGTTTTGTTTTTCTGGTGAACCCTAACACCATATGAAGATACATATATAATTTTAATCACATAATATTATTTTGACCAAGTCCTCTAGTCTTTGTCTCAGGACTGTCTCATTATAAATGTGGAATCAATTACATTATTACAGGATTTTATTACATGATATTTTGTATCACCTTAGTGTTGCCTCAGTATAAATAAGGATTCTATTACATTACAGTTCAGTATTATATTACATGGTGCTACAGTATTGCCTCAGTATAAACTATAGATTACACTGCATCTCCTATCCTAAACTGGAGCTGAGAGGAAAGAGTGCTGTAGTATGCTAAGATGTGTGGTTCTGTGAAATACAAACCAAGCTCATTTGCTGTGCTCAGGACTCCTCCACCCACTTCAGTTGTCCACTCTGTATTCGGACGGGGGGCAAGGTCTAGACTCTACACGGCCTGGCGACACTTCCCACGTGGGGTCTCCCATCACCACAGTTCTTTCTGGACAGTGTCTCAACTCTGCCCACTCTTAGGAGGCTGTGACATCAGTCTCCGTGGAACATTTTGAATGAATGATGCTGCAGGTGGGCCTGAGAAGGAGTCACCACGTGGTCTCTGAGCCGCCAGAGCATGGCCTTGGAGCCCCGGAGGAGCCGTCCCTGATGGGTCGTTAGCAACATCCCGACTATTTCCCGGACAATAACACTGAGTTCCCGTTAGATAAACATGAATCTTCTAAACAAGGGGTGAGCGCTCGGGAGCCGGCGCCTGAGGCATCGTGCAGGTAAAAGGCAATGGGACACAGTCCATAGATTTGATTTTCCCTGTAATTACCTCTCCCGGTGAAGGGTGCTCCGGTAACAGAGGAAGCCGCTGTCACCACACAGGCTCTCAGAGGAGATTAAACGAGGTCACCCCCTTTGCAGGACCAATTTCTGTTTTGAGCAAAACCTATTATTAACAAATCAGAGCCATTAGAGGAGTCTCTTCATTGAAAAAAAAAAAATCAAAATGGGATGGAGGCGGGTCAGCTGTGAGAAAATTAAAGTGGATTCCAGTGATGGGCTGAACCAGTGTGGACCAGGGTGAAGGGTACGAGTGGAAACAGCAAAGTCCTCAGCCCCAAAGCCTCTAAGGTCATCACTGTCAGAGAGAAAAGTCAGTCACGGCATGGCCGAGGGTCCCCCATCCCTCCCCACTGATATCTAGCCATTTTATCAAAGTCACCTTTTAAAGCTAATTTGCTAAAATAAATCAGAAGTAACTAACAATATTTGGTCCCATCCTTCCCCAATCTGTGATTATCTAAACCAAACAAACCAATAGCAAAGGGTAAGGTTAATGTTTTACAATAGTTCATTTTAGAGAAGCGTTTACTTCAAATAATGAGGCTTCTATGAGTACTTAAGGTGAGCCAGTTGATTTGATTTATATACAACTTGTCAGGATCTCCAAGTGCAAAACTTTTCTTACAATAAGTAATCCTAAAAGTGACAATGGATCACACAAAAGAAATGGTAATAATAATAAAAATCTTCATAGGAGCTAACATCCAAATTTTAGACACCAGTCTTTCCTTAAGACAAACTTCCTAATTAAGTCACTAACTAATAATCACATCTATCAATCTTGTGCTCCCTTCTCAGTATATAAAATCTTATAGATTAGGGAAGAAAAGGGCCGAATCGAAAATCCACCATGTACGTGTCTTGCTTCAGACACCTCCCTGTGTGAGAGGAGGCTGCCACACAACATGTCAGGTTAGTACGGGTGACCCCCCATGTGGAGGGGTCGGTGCTCCCAATAGAAAAGAAAAGGCATGGGCTACAGAGGGGTTTTTTTTGAGAATTCATTCTTCTATATTCCCTTCCAAAGGGTCTTCAAGTATAATCATAACCCACTTAAAGCTGCCCTTTGTCATATTAATTAATTGAAAAATTAATTAAAAATTAGTCATAACTTGTCTGTGAACATGTTTCTGAAAAGATTTTAAAATTTATTAGAGCAGTATGTGCATGTATCCGTGTGTGACTTTAACTCAGTGGGACCCATGGTGGCCTTCTGACCTACAGAACTGTAAGATGATAAATTCTTATATTTTAAGCCACTACATTTGTGGTCACTTGCTACAGAAGCAAAAGAAAACAAATAAGTTCCCCAAGCAATCGTATTGCCAGAAAAACATTCCTACAGGCTAAAATCGTCTATGTAGATGTGGGTCCAATGGGAAAGAATAGAGCTTAGAAACTTTACTCCTTATAAAACTAAAATTCCAGATGAAATACTTAAAGTTCCAAAAGTTTATTAGGTGGCCTTCCAGCTTCTAGAAATAGCAAATAGTTTGGTCTTGCAGGTAGTAAATCTCATCTGTAGTCTCTCTTTTTTTAGTTTATTTGAAGACATGGGAAAGCAGAGACAGGCACAAACCAAGGGGAGGCTATCCATGAAAGGCAGAGATCGTAACTGGTGAGAACCGTGGGTTCTGGCCCTTTTTCCGAGCACACTTTCCAATCCACCTGCTACTCCAGGCAACTGGTGTCTGGCTGCCTGATGTGTCAGAGCGTAGGGCTCTCTCCTGGTAGAGTAACCGGAAAGTTAGGGGGATTCCAGAAAAAATGATCTATATAAGGGTGAGCCCTGGAATCACCATGTAAAATCTATCCAAATCCCTGGTTGACAACTAAACTTCACAGGTGTGGTGGGTTGCCCAGGGATCCCAGTGCAAAAGCAGCAGCTAGCAATGGAAAGGGGCTGAGTGGGGATTGTATCTGCATTTCCGTGTATGTAAATTTTACCTGACCACCCAAAATAAATAAACACATAAAACAGTAATAAAAGCGATAAGCAGTCAGTGGGAGACAGTCGGGGCAGCATAGATGCAGTAAGAATGGAAGAACGTTGAAGCGGTGTACTAAGTGTGCAGGAAATCTATACACACTTCTGCTTATTTTTGCCTAAGTTTTTCCACAATAAAAATATTTTAAACATTTATTCATATTGCATAACTCCCTGGTTAGAGCAGAGGCCACGAGGGGATGCTAATATAATAGAGGGAGGTGAGCATGGGAGACTTCTAGCCACCTAACCGTCTCCCTTCCCTCCCTGGTCACCCACACACAGGATGGAAGTCCCCAAGCCCTGTCCACCCTGCGCCTGTGTATTGTGTTTCCTCTCCATCTTCCTGCCTTGATGTCATACAAGGTCATCTTTAATGACCTTGAAACCTTAAGTTACTTTTTATAAACTTTTTCACCGCAGTCTTTGGGAGCCACTCCCAACATCAAACTCAAGTTGCCATGGTGATAAGATCGCCAAACTATGGAAAGTCGCTGAAACTGGAAGTGTATTTCCTCAAGGGATCACTGACCCCAACAGAGGGACACTGGATGTGCTTTCTGCCAAAATGGAGCAAATCCCTCCATCCATCCAAATGTAAGTGTTGTCTCTCTCCTCCCAGTGTCCCTGTGTGTCTGTACCCTTTGCTGTAAGGAATATTTAAGGAGCAAGAATATGTCATCACGGGGTTATGGCACTGGCTTTGGAGTTCACACGACGTTCTCTCTGCCCTTTTTCTTCTTCCCTCCTCTCCTCTCCTCTCTTTCCCTCACTTCCATCCCCTCTCTCTCATTCCCTAACTACATCACTCTTCTTCCCCTTCCTCTTTTTCCTCTCTTTTCTCTCATGGATCAAGAGTTTCAGAAGAGTTTGTGAAAAGCGTTGACGGCAGCAGCCAATTTTTACTTACGAAGCATTTGTGCTTTATAAGATTCAGCATCCAACCGCTAGCATCTTAGAAAGAAAGCCCTACTTGACCAGTATTTCTCAAAGTAATGGTACTTAGAAATATTATATCAAGACCTGTCTTTGCTCTCTTAAACCCGTGGTGGTTAAAATACCCTGATAAGCAGGGGAAAGCTGGAGTGAACGATGATAACACAGCCCAACAAGCCTCTGTACATGCAGACACTTAGAACGGGTGGGAGCTCCCAGTTCCACAATGATTTCTGCAGGAACTGATTGCAGAGCACAGGGGCAAGGAGTGAATGATGGAATGCACTTGCTAGAATACTGCTGTCCACATGCTTGCTTTGTGGACTGGACACTTTTTTCCCCAATACAATTGTTAGGCATCCCATATTTGCCTGAGAAATGTGCTGAGTGCTGGAACAATCTGGGTAGGAGGAGGAGAGGGGTACATACGGGGAAGGGAGGAAGAGCAGGTATGGGACACAGTCCCTGCCCCCAAGGAGCTTTCATGACAGATCGAGAGACAGGAAATCAGCACATGAAAGTGCAAAGAAGATAAAAAATTTAAATAACAGCGCAAGACAATTACAGAACTGATATTTGATTCTCTGCCCCAAAAATGCCAATTCAGTTTTGCAGATAAAAATTGCTGTTTGAACAGAAAAACATCTCCTGAGATGTCAGGGAAGTTTTAGTGGGGGAAATGTGATGCAAACTCTTTCATAAAGTGGGAGTGGTCATTTTGGGGGATGGGATGATGATGAGATCAAATTCATGCAGATCACAAATTGCCTGGTGTGAAAGGGCGGAGAATGATTCAATTTGGATGGAGCTCGGGCTGAACCATTCTTAGGGTGAAACGTGAGCGGATACTATTGTGACCATTAATAGTTTGGAACAATAATAGTAAAGAAAACGATCTGCCCCATTTATCTTGTTTGTGTGGTTTACTTATCACCTGATAAGACATGTGAGAGCTGAATATTTTTTTTTTCTAACTACGGGCCAAACAATTCTAATTTTATACAGATACCAGTATTGACAAACAGGGTTAGAACAGTGATCCAGGGCGCCCTGACCATAGCGATGACATGGAGGAAGAACTCAAGGATGGCACGATTATGACTTGCAATCTACTTCGATACCTTAATCTCCTTTAATAAACATCTGTGGGCTTATGTTTATTAGAGTATATTTTATTGTAATTTTGCTCAAAACAGCACACTCATATTGGTAAAAAATCAAACAGTATTAAAGGCACATGGTAAAGATGACCAACACTACCCATATCCAGTCCTCCTTTCTTCTTGGGCATAAAAAATGAAATGACGTGTTGCCCTGTGGTTAGGTAGGGTCAGGTCACAATTTCTGGTCGATGAACGGATGTGCTCTTTCTAATATGAGGAGGTAAAGGCGCCTGCAGAGTCTCCAACAGGCACCCCTTGAAGCGCCATACTGAAGTGGTAGAGCCAGTGATGGAGCTCACTGAATCTGAGTCACCACTTTGAGGGATCTTCCCCAGAGAGCTGCCATTTCCGTAGAGGAATTTGGGTGACAAATAAATTCAAGTGTGTTAAATCTCTGAGATTTCAGTGCTTAGCTGTTATCTTATTTGATTACTACAAAGCGTATCACTATAAACAGCAGCCCTCTACCCAGACCACCCCACTGCTACAGATAATATCACAGAGGAAAGACTTTTACCTTGATTTGTTCTTGGATTTATGGTGTTCATTTTAAGTGAAATATTTATATTGTCGTCTCTTTATCAATTTTAGTCATTATTGATTAACTTCTTCTGGTGACATATAAAAATACAGATTTTTACACCCACATTTCTCATTTTTCCTACAGTGTTATATGACAACTTTTCCTTAAATCAGTATTTACATTATCTTAATTGTGTAAATGTTGACCATTGCAGCACAAGTAGTGATCTAGGATTATAATTGTATTTTTATAGCATTTGTCTTTCCTGAAGTTAGCGATTACCTCCTAGTTTTCACTTGCTTAGTCTTCTATATACATACTCTTTATTTTTTCCTTCAGATCAGTCCATGCTGATCAGTATTTTCCAATACTCGGGTATATCAATACTCAGGTATATCAGTAGATATTCAGTCTAGTCCTTTGAGAGCCTTCCTCCTCTCTAACTGGAAGGTGCCCTCTCCAGTCCTGCTGCTCTGCTCTCACCCTGGGAACAGCTCATGCTGCTCTCCTGAGTGAGAGCCACTGTTTCCCAGGCTTTTTTGGATTAATAACTATTATTTCTGAGACAAATTCTGCAGTAGCTTCCCAAGAAAAAAGTGAATGGAGAGAAAATGGATTCTTCTTTGCAACATTAAGATGCCTTTATCTATTTCTCATGCTCATATGATAGTTATGTGGGTATAGAATTCTTAGTTACAAGTCGTTCGTTGATGCTGTCCAGAATTAATTTTGAGCTATCCAAGTCCATGCTGATTTCTATTTCTGTGTGTCACCTGTCCTCCAATACTACAATTTCCCCAGAAGCTCTGAGGACGTTCGACTCATCTATCAAGTTCTAAAATTTTATAATTACATGCCCTCATTGGGTTTCTTTTTCTTTCAATATGCTAAGTACCTAGTGAGCCTTTTCAGATTGAAAATTCAGATTCTTGGTACTCAACCTTATATTAAAGTTTAATAATTTCCTTTCTGTCCCTTTTCTAGTCACTTTTTCTGGAATTGCTATTAGTTAGATCTTGGATCTCTGCATAGCCCCTCTAATTTTTATAAATTTTCTTTTTATCTCTTTTATATGGTATGTGAGAGATATCCTAGTCTTTATCTCCCAACTTTTTAATTGATTTCCTTTTATTGTGTCTGTCACATTTTAAATTTCCAAGGGCCATTCTTTATGGTCTGATTGTTCTTTTATTTTACAGCATCTTGCTCACCTCATTTCCCTAAGCATAAAAATTATAGGGTTCTCTTCTCCCTTGATTATGGCTGTTTCCTATGGATTTCATCCTCTGTTTAATTTGGTCTTTCTCTTTCATGTTTGGAAACTCTCTTTTCACGTCTGGTTATCCTTGGTTATCTGCTAGTAAGGGTGAAGTCCTAGACGTTGATTGGAAGTTGTGTGTATGTGGGCACCACTTTTCAATATCTGGATTTCACAGTTAGGATGATGAGTGTGAGCAGGTTTGGGGGAACCTCAAAGGACAGCACTTGGAGTTCTGCCTGGCGCTATCCAGTTTCTCTAGACTTTAGTCCAGAGAGGAATCTCTGCAATCTCCTCCTCAGCTACTAGGATTCAGGAATTAGGGGAGGGAGGGAGGGAGCTGCAGGTCCTACCACCCATTCAACACACGTTCATCAGCCCCTCCCTCACCCCATGCTTCCTGGTGACTCAGCAGAGCATCTCTCCAGCTCCTGGACCACGGCGGGGGGGCAGGGGGCGGGGGGTGGTTTGGGGAGATCAGCTGGTGCGGTGCCTCTGTTATCCTCAACACTCCAGCCTGCAGGAGCTATGGAATTCCTTCCTTCCCTTTGTGAACACAGACACCTCCCCTCCATCGGCTCAGCTGACCTCTCTTATACCAACCGCCCTGCTTGCCTTCTGTTCATCCTTGAGCATCTGAGCTTTTCTTATTCTTTACTATTACTTCAGTGGGTAGCCCAGGAAGAGGAAGAAAATCTGATGCTGTGTGGAAATAATGAGCTCCAAAAGGTCATTACTCACTTTGTAAAATGGCACTATCATTGGGGTAGGGGTTTTTTTGGCTTTAAATCCACTTCTTTCACGCTTAATAAGGTGAGTCTAAGGTTAGCAACAGCAGACTTAGTGAGCGAGTCTTATAAATTCAGACCACATTGTTTATTGTCCTAGAAATATAACAAGAAACTAGACAGGGTCTTAAATACCATCCAATTTAACCTGTTTATTTCATAAGAGAAGAAAGGGGATTTAGAGAATTTAAATGCCAACTTTAATCAAACAGCTGTTTATTGGCAGACTCCAGACTTGATTATATCACTCTTTTGCTGGATAATCCAGGGTGCCATCCCTTACATCTTTACTTATTGTAAGCTTCAATCATATTTTTTCCAAGACATCTTTTTTTTAAAACAAAATCTAAGCCTTTTCCCAAGTGGCAATGATTAGAATAAAGGAGATATTTTTTCAGTTTTCAAAAGATAGCAATAGTGATCATGAGACTATTTATTTTATCTGAAAGACCTGTATTTCAAAGTAAGGTTATTGGTTAAATAAAACACATTAACTCCTGTAAAGTCTGGCAAAGTATAACTATGAGAGAAAGCACGTAGAGTCTCCATATAGCTCTTATTAAGTTGGTTATTAAACATTGATTTTGGCTTTTTAAAGAATTCCCCGATGACCACTAATAGACCTTCATGGCAAGCATCTTCTATTTGTGGGTTTTTTTTCCTCCTAACCAGCTATTCAGATAGCATCAGTGCACAGTGGAGAAAAAATACTGAGACATAAGGAGAAAGTCCATTTTCACAATACAAATAGCAGGAAAATGGTCAGATTCGTTTGTGATGATATTACTGACTTCAAGGGAGCTGTTTCAAGATGGAAGGTTGATTACTATGTAAAGATGTGAAAATAAATCCAAAAGTGCGTTTGTGGACGGCTGGTAGGGCCTTGCCAACGCAGTGCAGTGACGCCAGGGTGCATCAGGGACCCGGGTCCTTGAGATTCTCCGAACCCCCATCTGGTCTGTCTGTGCCCAAACTGAAGTCTATCTCCTCTGCAGGCTTCTCTTCGTTCAGCCCCCTTTAAATGTTGTTGATCCCACAGAATTCCATCAGCAACCCTCTTATTTTTTACACTTGACCTGAGTTTTCTCATTTGCCCCCATTGTTACAACTACCCACCCACAAACTGACAACAACACCAAATATATCTTCAGGGTCAGCAGTAATTAGCATTTTACTGTCAGACGTTATGCTAAACCCTTTGTATACACCCCCTCTTTGAATGTGTAGATTTTCCTGTGGATGAGGTACTATTATTGTGCCCATTATGGAGAAGAAGAAACTGAGGCTTATAGTGATTAACTTGCAAAGGTCACACAGCCAGCAAGAGGTAGAGCCAAAACCAAACCCACCTGGTATCTACCTGCCTCCCTGTCCACTTGCTTAACAACACCTTTGTGCATTTCCTTTCTGCTCAGAATGCTTCCCTTATACCACACCTGGGTCTTCGGATCACAGCCTGAATTTGCCAGAACTGCCCTCTCCTCCCGTGATCCTTGTCTCAGGAGCACCTCACCCACGCCATCATCCTGGGCAGAAGGCAGAGAGTCACTGTGCATTTCTCCCTGTGTCTCTGCCCCTACATCCTATTGACTATCAAGCCCTCGAGTTCTGCTTCATAAATATCTTTCAAATCTACCCCCTCAGTTTCCACTGTCATGGGTCAGAACCTCACCTTCTTACAGACATTTTTCAATAGTCTGTTAGCCATTATCCCCAGGCCTACAGTTTTGTGCTAATAAATGTCTTCACAAGGATACTGGGAGGATATTTATAGAGTGAAAACCTACTCATGTGATACTCTTGCTTAAAATCTCTCAGTGGCATCCCATATAGAAAAAAAGAAATCCAAACACCTATGGCATGATACACACAAGGCCTTTGTGATCTGGTGTCTGATCAGCTACTCAGGCTCACTTCTTGCTAATTTACATAGCTATTTATTACTTATTCAACCTATATTTATTAAAATTTAGTGTGAGATATTGAGAAAAAAGCAGATACAGACTCACCCTTCACCCAGCTTAGCTAACATGAAACACAAAAATCCAGCAAGTTGTTACAATAGAACCTGCTAAATTCAATAGTAGGGAAGACGGGAGAGACATAGATTTGGGTCAGATAAGTCGTCGTAGAGAAGTGACAGCCGTCTCAGAAAGATGAGCCAGAGGGAAGTTTATGTGGTGAAAATAGTTCTGTACTTAAGAATGGGGTGTGCAAAGGCCTGGATGCCTGAGGAAGCATGAACTGGAAGAACCTCATTAGACAGAGGCACAGAGTGTGTTTACCCCGAGACAGCAGAGAGGATGATGCCTGGGGTCAGAGACGTTAGCAGTGGAAGAACCGAAAAGAGCTCCTGGTCCATGTTGAAGAGTTTGGACTAGATTCTTGGGGCAGTAGAAGCCCTTCAAGTGTTTTGAATTGGAGGGCAGGACATCCAGACTTACATTGAGCAGAATCAGATTGACTGAAGTGACAAGCGTGGTGGAAAAAAGAAGGATGGAGGCTGCGGCAGTAACCAGGGAAACCTACAGGATCAGGGTGGCCCTGGTGTGGATGGAAGGAGGTGACCGGACAGGAGAGATGGGCCTTTCAGACTTGGAATTGGCAGGAGGAAGAACAGAAGACTGATGAGCATAATGTTCTGAGTCAAAACACCCAGTCAGAACGATGACATCCCGGTGCAATCCCTGGGCAACCCCTGGAGTCCCCCATACCAGTGCATAAACCAAGAACTGAGCCAACACGGTCATCCCGTCTATAACCAGAGAGGGACCACCATGGATCTATGCATAGATACTATGGAAAATAAGCTAAAATAAGTAACATGGAGAATGAGAAAATAACAAGCAAATGAGTTCCCAAGGAAAAACAAACAAAAAGCAACCAAAATAAATGCAAGTCCACACCGTCAAATAAATTAGAGAGAAGTTAGAATCTTGGGGGTGAGGGGAGCATAATCATACAAGGGGCTAAAAAAGAAGTAACAGTAAGTGGATAATCACCGTAAATATGGAACCAAGAGTCAACTTTGCACCCTGGTGATGGTGAGAAACAATCAGAGGGCAGGCGCGGTAATGCTCCATGATGGTTAGGAGACAGGATGATGGAAGAATCTGGAAGTTTGGATGGGCTTCAGTCACCACTGAGGAGTAAGCCGTACTCCCAGAAACGCTTGTATCTTGATCCACTTTTAAAAATCCAAATGGGTTAAAATGCAGAGGAAGAATCTGGAACCAAGTTTCCTCAGCCATAAAATGGGAGGGTTTGAATGTTTTGCAGAAAAATACTGTTTCTTAATTACATACATACACTTCTGGGTATGGTCTTAACTTTTTGAAAGAGAAAAGAGGATAAAAATGAAAAACCAAAGGGAGAGATAGAAGAAGCTCTGTGCCTTTGTCATCTGACTATGAAATTAATTTGGAGATCACGTCACAAAGGAAGGTCACCTTGCCCCATGGACAGAGGGACAGGCCATATCACACATTATCTTTTCTTCAAGTCCCAGGGAGAACAGACTCACCGCAGGCAGGAAAACCCAATTACCAGAGGTTGTTACGCGGTACAACGGTCACCTTCACCTGTCTGTCAAGAGTTGAAGAGGATTTATTAGCCAAAGTGCTGAGCTGAAGTTAACTCACTGTCAAAAATGACCAATTTTCAGGCTTGAACTTAGTTCAGAGCGATTTTCACTCTTTATTTCTACACATCAAATATATATGAAAGAGGACATTACAGGAAATGTTCACCCTCTCATTACCTGTCATGGAAATCCTGTAGGTTTGCATTTGTAGTGAAAGAGGAAATACTGGATTACGGTGATAAGAAAAGGTACAGAAGGAGACGTGTCCACCATGCCCCAGACCCTCTACCTTCGTTACAAGAGAGTCTGAGTCATTTGAAAGGCCTGGTACAGCATCAAGAAGCCAGACTCCATCTGCAGCCAGCCTACCACAGCCCCCTCAAATCCCTCACCTCGGGGTGGGAGGGTGGGGGGGAGGCTCTGCTGATTCATCTGAGTAGCAAGTAAAGAGAGTGATAATAACCTGAGCTCTTGCTATTTGCCACAATATTTTTTTTAAACATTTAATGTTGCTATCCATTTATTTATTTATTTATTTTTTAGAGATAACATACATATTTAATTTAATTTATTTATTTATTTATTTTTGGCTGTGTTGGGTCTTCGTTTCTGTGCGAGGGCTTTCTCTAGCTGTGGCAAGCGGGGGCCACTCTTCATCGCGGTGCGCGGGCCTCTCACTATCGCGGCCTCTATTGTTGCGGAGCACAGGCTCCAGACGCGCAGGCTCAGTAATTGTGGCTCACGGGCCCAGTTGCTCCGCGGCATGTGGGATCTTCCCAGACCAGGGCTCGAACCCGTGTCCCCTGCATTGGCAGGCAGATTCTCAACCACTGCGCCACCAGGGAAGCCCCTGCCACAATATTTTTAAACTTCGTCACAAAAGAGCTAATGAGACCACTGAACATTAACTTAGAAGTGTTGCCTGCAGGGAGGAAAGAGGCAGGAATGGGAGGGGAAAGTAGATTTGTCTATGTGTATCTCGTTTTATAATTTTAAGTATGGAAATAAAAAAACACCACTTAATTTTTTTAAAACAATATAAATCAAATAAGGGAAAAATCCACCCAAGCTATATCATAAAAAGTCGAACACAAATTGAAACCTGTTAACCGATGTACTGCAAGCTGGGGGCTTAACCACAAAAGGAAGAGTAGCTTCCAGTGACTTTAAAAAATGCAGTATTTTAATTGCACATCCTTAGTATGAGAAAAGCATGAAAAGAACCACAAAGAAATCATAAAGTGCACTCGGCACCCTGGTTAGTAATACCAATAATAGTGTTATTCTGGGATTATTTTGAATGCTATTTGGAAACTATAAACAAATGAGTAATTATGTTCGTGCCATTGGAAAGAAAGATTTTCATGCAAAGAGAAAAAGGTTACAATAAGAAGTCAATTAAGTTAGGTAAAAACCTTCTCATCTTTGTTTGATCGGCTCTGTCTCTATGAGCTCATGACTTATTTTATCTTTTCAAAGAGTATGTTTTTCTTGCTCTGACAAATCTGAGTAACACGCTGCAGCCATAGCCCTTTGGGGCCTGAATGTCAGTCCCTGAACACTATCTTCCACGACAGTCAAGAGCCCTGTTGGGGGATGGGGTGTTGCAGGTCTGTTCTCTGTAACTATGAACTTGTTTGTTTTTTTTTAGATTCCACATACAAGTGAGATCATACAGTATTTGTCTTTCTCTATAAACTCTTGCTTTTAAGCATGACAAAATGCCCTGAACTCATCTTGTCTCACACTTGCAATCACCCATTCACCCAAAATTTGGGACAATATCGAATGCTCGTGAAGATGCGGAGCAACAGGAACTCTCATTCACTGCTGGCGGGAATGCAACATGGTGCAGCCACTTTCGAAGACAGTTAGGTGGTTTCGTACAAAATCTAAACATACTCTTACCATACAATCCAGCAATCACATTCCTTTATATTTACTCAAAGGAACTGAAAATGTATATCCACACAAAAACCTGCACACAGATGTTTATAGCAGCTTTATTCATAATTGCCAAAACTTGGAAGCAACCAAGTTGTCCTTCAGTAGGTGATGGATAAATAAACTGTGGTGCACCCATACAATGGAATATCATTCTGAGCTAAAAAGAAATGAGCTATCAATCCATGAAAAGACATGAAGGAAACTTAAATGCATATCATAACTGAAGGAAGCCAATCTAAAAAGGCTACGTACTGTATGACTAAGTCTGTGACATTCTGTAAAAGGTAAAACTACGGAGACAGTAAAAAAACATCAGTGGTTGCCAGGGCTTAGGGAAGGAGAGTGATGAACAGGTGGAGTGCAGAGGATTTTTAAGGGCAGTGAAAATACTCTGTATGACACTGTAGTGGTGGACACATGTCATTATACATTTGTCCGAACCCATACAATGTACAACAACAAGAGTGAACCCTAATGTGAACTTTGGACTCTGGGTGATAAAGATGCATCAAAGTAGGTTCATCAGTTGTAACAACTGTACCACCTGATGGGGGATGTTGACAATGGGGGAGGCTGTGCATGAGTGGGGACACGGGGTATATGGGAAATCTCTGTACCTTCCCCACAATTTTGCTGTGAACCTAAAAAGACTCTGAAAAAATAGTCTTAAAAAAATTTGTGTTCACACCACATCTGCCCCGGGGAGAGCTGACAAGCACCATGTTCTCAGATGGACTGGGGGCAGTTTCAGGGCTGCCAGCAGGCAGGTGGCTGAGCTCAGGGGAGCCACACCCCCACTAAGTGCAAGGCTTGGTGTCTGATATGGCAAGTTCTGGGGAGGGTCGTGCAAGTACCCCTGACTCCTCTGCATAAGAAAGAAGCAGCCGTGGGCTCCATCCCTCTACACCTTAGGAGCATATCCTAACTTTCCCTACGAAGCCTCCACGCAGACCAAGTGCTGTATTTTCTTGGGATAAAAACAAATAGGCTTTTCTACCTTGGAAGAACTCTTTTACATTAGAATAAAATGAAACGTTCCTCTTTCCATCAGGAGAGCCTTCCATTTACCACCTAAAATGCAGAAGGAGAACATTTTTAAATTTGAAAATCTTAAACCTGCTCTTTTCACTTTCACAGATAAAAATCCATTATTTCCTGATAACGTATTGACTGGAGTGAAGTAAAACAAGACGTGATTGGAACTGAAAGCCATCCAATTTTATTGTTCCCTGCTGCTCTGATTTAAAGTGAAGGCTGGCTGTGTGCAGATGATAGCTATGAGCAAAGGTTGGCATCAGTTGGAGCTCTCGGAAGAGCCATCTCTGTGTGGGGAAAGCATCACCTTTTTAGAAGACGTGAGTGGTGCCGACGAAACAGACAAGACAGAGTAGATCAATGCCACAGGAATAGTTGTCACACAATGATTAGTGAACGATCACTCATAATAATCTCCTCCAATAGACTCCGTGGAGGGGAACTTGACTATTTGAACACAGTATAGCATTAATTATGGCTGGGCTGCAATGTGTAGCCTCACTAGTATTTTTACAGGATGTGACATTTGAAAGCTTGAGGTAATTTTCAGTATCTTTAGGTGTTTGAAATTCAGTTTGTAGCATTTGCTTCCAACATCAGCCTTTTCATTTAGCACCGATTTAGCCAAATGGACTTGAGAAGCAACACAATCGCCAGTAAGTCACTAGAATAAGTATCCATCAATTTCCATTAAAAGAGCAACATACGAATAATCCTACGTGGTCAGTACCTTGTATCATCTCCATAGTCACTGACAGGGAGCCCCTAAACAGATTTGTCTCGTAACCTCTTGATTGGTTTTGAGACCAATCCCTCCCGAGAGTGAAAATGTTGGGACCCCCTTCACAAGAGCATTGTTCAGCTGCACCATTTGGGTTGTGGAATACTTAACCAGGGTATGTGCTTCCCCTAGAGATGGCGATAGGGTTTTCCAGAGGTACTCGTTTCCCTTTGGGATCCAGAAGAAATCATGTTAAATTCATGTCTCTGGAATGAAAGAAAACCATTAGGACCATTGGAAAAATTTGCCTGCTCCAAGCACACCTCAAACGAAGGGATAAGAGTTACAATATACAACAGGCTAGTAAAACTGGAAATCATCCTTATTTTGTTCCACAAACACCTGGGGAGTGGAAGAAACAGGTAAGGCTGGTTCTTAAGAAAAACAAACACCTATGGAATCTGCATCTTGTACCACTGCCCTTGTGTTAACACACACACACACACACACACACACCCCATCTGGTCATTCTCATCCACTGCAGGCTCTCCGATGCCTTCATTTGCCCTTGGCCTCGACTGGGTCTTCTGCTCTTGGCTCCTCCAGGGACGAGCAAAGAAAAGTTTTTACCATTTCTGTGGGTTCTGCTCACTAATATCTAATCTGCTCACTAATATCTAATCTGTTCACTAATATCTAATCTGATAAATCAAGTCCCACATTACTAACAAATGGATTCTTTCCTCTTGAATAATATTCGCATTTTAATCTCTATCGATTATGTACATTATTGAGACCCACAGTACTGATGCTGATGATAGAAACTGTAGGCGGTCTGGCTGGAAAGGCATTTGGGGGTAAATGGAAATATAGGAGTCTTGCTTGTCAAGTCTCACAAATAGGTGCAAATTGGAACAGAATCTAAACCCATCTTGAACAGTGTTTACGTATAGGAATTGGTATTTATGTTCTAATGTAACCAAAGAACTTTCATTGTAAATTCTTAGCACTATCTCTCCCAGTCTAAAAATTAAGAGCTGTAAATATTAAGAACAAATATAAGATATTAAAAATCTGTGGATTTTTTTGTGGGGGAGTGTGGTTTTGCAAGTGATAGAACAACAGTAAGACATAATATTTCACTGAGGCACCTGTACCCTGAAGTAGCTTGAGCTGTGATCTTCAATTACACAGAGGAAAAGAAACAATAGATCATCTTTAATATCACTTACTCCTTGGAAATTCTGATCCAGTGAAGGTATATCTAGTCAAGAGAAGAACACACGAGGCAGAGTTCATGGTCGAATTGGTGATTTAGCCACGTGAACCGCCAGTGTGGGCAAATGCGTGACCCACCCAAATAGCTAAGCAGAATTTAACCCAAAACAGGACTTGAAACAATCATAATTCTCCCTTCCTCCTCAATGAATATGACAAGTTCATATATTTACATTGCATGGTTAGAAGCAATCAGATAAAGCTACTTGATACAAATAAATTCTATTTTTTCCTTTTAATGGAAGAACAAATTTTTTCAGAAGATGAGATATTTTGTCTAAAAGAATGTGCTCCCTAACAAAAGAATTTTTATTCTATCCCCTTTTGTTTTCTGTATTTGTATTCTGTGTTTGTATGTTGTAGTCTGTATTTTACTCCCTCCCTGGGCATAATTGTTAAGCTTCATTGTAATTACATGTTTGTCTTTATCTCCTCACCACTTTGTCTAACTCAAATTGGCTGAAAGTGGTCTAAAATTTTGAGACATATTTGGCAAGAGAGATCAGACTGAATTTATAAGCATTTTAGGACAAACGCTGAAAAGACTTCATTCCCAAAAGAGAATTGAGTGTGCTGACGTAAAAAGAAACAATGACAACAGTGCATGGATCAAATTCGTGGGATATTTGACAAATCTCCGCTTCATTTTGTACGGTGACATGGGGATCTAATCCCTTTTGCTATTTTAATGATCAATACTATTTGCTACAGCCGAATCAATCTTGACACAATGCTCATCAATCGTGAAGGGGGCTGAAATGACCACATCAATTTAACGGCTCAGCGTAGCCCTTGCCTCCATGTAACCTTCCTTCTCTTTGTATCTGTAGATTTCAGACACAACTTCAGGTTGTGTATATTCCAGAATTTAGAGAAACACTTTGCTCTGTGTCGTCCCAGAAACCAGAGCGGAATTTCAAGAACACACCCACCAGCTCCACCCACTGCGAGCAGCCTTCACCCTGACAAACACTGACGTTTGCAATTATGAAGGTCTTGGTTTAAGGTTAAAACACTCAGAAAAAAAAAATGTCTTTCAGAACGTTTACGATTTTCTCAACATCTGGGTGTTAGGCTGAGGCCAATGACTACTTTAAAATGAGAGAAGATAGAAGGAAATTAAAGAGAACACTAAGAAAGAGAGGACAAGAGAGAGGAAGGAAGGAAGGAAGGGAGGAAGGAAGGAAGGAAGGAAGGAAGGAAGGAAGGAAGGAAGGAAGGAAGGAAGGAAGGAAGGAAGGAATGGAGGGAGGGAGGGAGGAAGAGAGGGAGGGAAGATAGGATTTAGATCTGTCCAAATTTATGGAAGGTATTTCAAAAATGATTATGGCCCTTGGCATTTAAGCCCTTGCTAATACAAGCAGGAAGAAAACATCTCCCCAAGGAGGGAGTCAGATAACGGACCTGGAGAGGCTCCCGCCTCAGCCCTTCGCCCTGCAGAGCAGGGGCTGAAGCCAGTAGAGCTTGGCTGGCAGAAGCCACAGAGGGTTAGCCTGCAACTGATCAAAACTGATCACACAGCAGCTGTTTCTATGGTGATGGGAATAAGCTGGGGATTTAAGGATTATAGGAATAGAATCTGGACAGCCACAGGGAAAAGGAGGGTGGGAGGAAATATGCCAAGGCTTCTAGTCTCTGTAGCTGAAAAATATTGATTTCTATATCATAGTAATCTTCACATTTTCTGCGAAGGGACTTAAATTAAGCCAAACTGAGCCGTTCCTGTGAACCTTTTAATTTACTATTCTAATGAAGAGGGTGAGTGATAGCTCTTAAGGTTAAACAGACAGTGGTTTGCAAATCACACACTGCCAGCTTTATTGATTCCTTATGAAAGCTCTCTGTTGAGCATTGCTTGCTGATAAACTTTATTGCCAAGTTCAGGCAGACAGTCATTCCTATTTCCTTTTTTTATTCTCTAGCACTAAAAAATAGCCTTTTCTAGAAGATTTTACGTGTTTCTTTTCAACTTTGCCTCTCAGATTGATGTGATAGACAGGACAGCAAATTCAAGCAACACAATGATTAAACTTTTCATTCCAAGAAGGATTCAGGACAAATTGTCTGAACTTATAAGTATCCTTGTAACAATTATATTGGAGTTCAAAACAGTTGAACAAGATATTTGGAGAGCCACTTATACCAGTTATTCCTGGAAAAATGATTCTAAAATATCTCTATGAAATGTTATCTCTGGTGAAAGAAAAGCATAGTGATATGTTTTAAATTATTTTTAAAATATCTAAGCAGCCATGAAAATTTCAAAAAGACCAACACACTTGTAAATCATTTTCAGTGTATGTGTGATCCAGATTCCTTCCATTATACAGATTTCTCAAAGCATATTTTATTCTTTCCAATGTCCACTGTACCCGAGGATTTTCTAAGGTGACATACTTTCTTAGAAAAATTTGCTCCACAATTTTTATTTTAAATGTGTAATGTGTATAAGTAGTAGAAGAAATACCACAGAATACCAAAAAGGACAGTAGAGATTTTCTCAGGGGATGTTCTCTGGCAACTCTTCTTACCCCTTCCCCCATGCAGTCTGAGCCCTCCCACCCCTCACCTTCCTTCTCTGAGCCTCTGGGACCTTGATTCAAGCACGTTGGTTAAGCACTCACTGTGTCCCTCTGACACTACATCTAGGGGAAGGATGAGTAAGCCACACTCTGGCTTCCAGCTGCCCACAGACCAGGAGCAGAGGTCGACCTCCTCACCAAGGTTGATATCTACCTGTACGTTCCTCATGACCCATCTCACCAAACAGCAATTACACACTTACTCACAAAGCATTTGCTCAAATATTCGTATCCCCTACCACATGTCTGCGTGTTGCACTGTTGCCTCCCTGTTACCTACTGCAGTGACTAACCCAAAGTGAGAAGGTGGTAAAGATTTGCTGAAAGAAGGATGCTACAGACTGAATGTTTGTAACCCACCCCCAATTCAACAGTTGAAACCTAATCCCCAATGTGATAGTGTCAGGAGGTGGGGCCTTTGGGAGGTGATGAGGTCATGAGGGTGGAGCCCCCATGATGGGATTAGTGTCCTTACAAAGAGACCACAGAGAGCTCCCTCGCCCCTTCCTCCAGGTGAGGACACAGTGAGAAAACCCCATCTGTGAACCAGGAAGAGGGTCCTCACCAGACACAGAATCTGCCAGCACATTGATCTTGAACTTGGATTTCCAGCCTCCAGAACCATGAGAAAATA
This sequence comes from Balaenoptera musculus, assembly GCF_009873245.2. Lineage (NCBI taxonomy): Eukaryota > Metazoa > Chordata > Mammalia > Artiodactyla > Balaenopteridae > Balaenoptera > Balaenoptera musculus. The sequence continues at coordinate 27,814,064 of NC_045786.1, read as the reverse complement.
ATGTCTGTTGTTTATATGCTATGGGCTAGAAATTCCACTTCTAGAAATGGTTCTTGGAGAAGAAGAAAGAGATCTATGAAAAAAAATAATTATGAGATTTTTCTTATAAAAGTTGAAAACAACCTTATTAAATTACTTATAAAAATTGTCTAACAATAAGAAAATTGGTTCCATGAATGAGAGTCCATCCATGCACCAAAATATATGTAGCCTTTCAAAAGGAAATTTCATGATCTTAATTAATGATGTGAGAAAGTCTCATTAAATATCTTACATCAAAATAGCAGTTTACCCACCAGAGGTAATAATTGTTAAAGTTTCCCTTGGATTCTTCTCCAGGTATATTTGTACATTTCAAAGATGTATGTTGGTTCCTACTTTATCTCTGGAGGGTGTAGGTAGGAATTAATATTATTCTGTTTATAATTGTATTATGATAAGAAGAACTGTTTGCAAGTATAAAATAACTCTTCCATTCTCTGGGGCAGGGCCCTCAGGACGTGCGCTGGACCTGAGTGTTTATGATTTTTGCTCAGTTTTCCCACCCATGAAGAGATGGGAAAGGGAAAAGCAGAAGAAATGCCTTTGGTTCTTGTCTGCTGCCCGGGGTGCAAAGTTCCAGGTTTGTTTTCCTGGTCAGCTTCCTTCTCTGTATAGACTAACCCAAGGAGATCCTCTATAGCCATGAAGTTATTTCTGTGTGTAAATGCAAGACTCGTTGATCTAGTCCTCTGACCTAGAGCTACTTCACGCTAAAAATCCAAACTCCTTAGAATGGCCTACAAGACCTTCTGCGATCTGGTGACTGCATTTGTCTTCCCTGTCATCACACACACACCCTGAATGCTCCAGTAGCACTAATCTACTTTCAGTTCCCTTAATGAGCATTATCTCGTGTTTCATTTCAGGGTGTACACACTAGGAGACAAAATAGACAAAAAGCTGGAAGAAACAATAAATATCCATTAATAGCAGAATGAGCAAATCCATTTTAGTATAACTATGCAATAGAATAGAATGCAGTAATGAAAATAAATGAACTACAGCTACGCAAGTGAATATGGATGCATCTCAAAAACAAAACATTGCATCAAAGAGGCAAGTCGCAGAAGAATATATACAGTATATTCTATTTCCATAAAGTCCAAAACCAGGCAATCTATACATATGGCTTAGGGATGTGTGTGTTGAAAATAAGAAGCAGTCAAGGGAATGAATGATACTAATGTCAGGACAGTTGTCACCTACAGGGCAGAGAGGGGGTGCATCATGCCAGCACAGCAGGATCTTCCAGAAACTGTCAGTGTGTCAGCTCTTAAACTGATGAATGATACTCTGAGTGTCTACTTGATAACATCCTTTCATACCTTCTTCAGTAGGTATAATATATTAAACACATTTTTTTAAAGAAAAGATAGAGGAAGCATAAGAGTATCTCAGAAAGAGCAAGTAGCAAGTCCAAATGTCCTGAAGTGGGGAGAGAGGTTGTCATGGACCAAGAACGGAAAGAAGGTCCGTGTGGAGCTATAGCACAAAGAGGTGATGGTGGCAAAACAGTGAATTCAAGAAATATTCTGAAGTTAGAAACATAGCTTTTTTTGGTTTTTGTTTTAACGAGCACGGTAAGGAACACAGATATTTCAAAAAAGATGCCCAGATTTGTGTCATGAGAGACCGGGTGGATGAAGAAACCATTACTGAGAAGAAGACGATTGGAAGAACAGATAGAGAGGATGAAAGATCCACGGTGTGGTTTCGAACTGTTAATTTTAATTTGCCCACAGCCCAGCCCAAGCAGGAACCAGGTACATGGGTTTGGACCAGAGGAAGCATTTGGGCTGAAATGTAAGTTAGTTTGGAAGAGCTGGTGAGTAGATATTTTTAATGCTGTGGGAATTTATTAAATTACTGAAGGTAAATGTGTAAAAGTGAAATGGGAAAGAGCTTATACATGAGCCCTGACGATCGTCAACATTTCCAGATTGGACAGAGAAGTAGAATTTTGGAGGAAAAGGAGGACCGTGAGCTAGGGACTATTCTATATTAATAGAATAATGTAAAAAAAAAAGAGAAAGGTTATTGCAGTAGACACAGAAAAAGCATTTAACAAAACCCACTACTCTTTCATAGTGAAACTATACAACAAACTAGGAATACAAGGAAATTTCCTCAACCTGACGTAAAGTACCTACAAAAACCCACAGCCAACATCACACATAATAATGAAAGATTGAATGTTTTCCCCTTAAGGAACAAGACTAGAATGTCCGTCGTCATCACTTCTATTCAACATGGTACTAGGGGTTTTAGGCAGGGTAAAAAAGAAATAAAAGTCGTCAAGATTGGGAAAGAATAAAATCATCTCTATTTGCAGATGACATGATATTCTATACAGAATCCTATGGAATCCACACAAAAAAAAAACTATTAAAGCTAATAAGTGAGTTTAGGAAGGTTGCAGGACTCAAGTTTGACATTAAAAATCAGTGGCGTTTATATACACTAGCAATGAACAATATGAAATTGAAATTAGGAAAACAATTTTATTTACAATAGCGTCAAAAAAATAAAATACTTAAGAATAAATTTAACCAAAGAAGCACAAGACTCACACACTGGAAACCACAAAGTGTTGTTGAAGGAAATTAAAGAAGGCACAAAAAGAAAAACATCCTATGTTCATGGATTGATTGGAAAACAATATTAAGATGAAGATACATCCTAAATTGATCTACAGACTCAATGCAATACTTACCAAAATTCCAACTGCTTGTTTTTACAGAAATTGACAAACTGATCCTAAAATTATCATGATAATGCAAGAAACATGGAATAGCCAAAAACAATCTAGAAAACACTGAGCAAAGATGGAGGACTCATAATTCCCAATACAAAACTACAAAGCTACAGTGATCAAGACAGTGTGATGCTGGTATAAGATAGACACAAAGACTGATGGAAGACAAGAGTCCAGAAATAAATCCTTTTATCCGTGGTGAATTGATTTTCAAAAAAGTGCTCAGATCATTCACTGAGAAGAGTATAGTCTTTTCACTAAGTGGTGCTGGAACAACTGGATATCCACACACAAGATAATGAATTTGGATCCCTACTTTACACCATACATGAAAATAAACTCCAAATGGATAATAGAAAAAATGGACATAACCAAAGATGTCTTCAGTTAGTGGTCCCACGTTATTAAGGTCTTATTCTCATCTGTGAAGATTTGGGACTTATTTTGCCTCTGTCTGTCCCACTTGACCCCAGTGTGAGGCAAGGCTGTCTCCTCCTGTTTGGTCCTACCTCTGGGCCTCTCCTACCCCTTCCGGCAGAAGCTGAAGAACCACCCACCTTTCCAGCACCCCCTATTCTAGCTGAAATGTCCAACCACATCCCCTCAATTCAGCACAAATACTCTTATGTCCCATCCATGTTCCTTGGTTCAGGTGAGTTACAAGGCCACCCCCAAATTCAACAAGTAGGGAGGCATCATCAGTCTCCCACTGGGAGAGACCCCCAATATTGGTAAAACTAATATTGTCACCCAAACACAGTGAACCTTACTAGATTAAACTTAAATAGATAGAAAACAGGGGTTGTTGGATTTGCTCAGCTTCATAAACCTTCCTGATATCCACTTACAAAAGACGAAGTTACTGGGTTGAAAGTAAAGAGAAAAAACAACTTTAGAGATTGAATATTAAAGACTGAAACATATGTACCAGGTAAATTCTAATCAAAGTGAGCCTGCTAGTAAATCCAGCTCCATCAGACATAGATATAAATGCAAAAGTCAGCATTGAAAGTTAAAAAAGAGTCGGGACAGAGCAACGGCAGCAGACGGAGTAGTAGTAATAGTAGTAGCAACAGCAGTAATAGTAATAATTAGTAGTGATACTAGTAATAGTCACAGTAGTAATTAGCATCCTTAGGATGCCTGCCTTAGCCAGGCCTTGCTAAGTGATGTACGTATGGTGACTCATTTAACTTTCACAAGGACAGCATGAAGGTTGGAACTAGTATTTTCTTTATTTTATAAAGGAAGGAATTGAGATGCTGGGAGGATAGCGAGCTTGTCCAGGCTTGCACGGTGATTGCCTGGCGTAGCTGGCACTGGACTCCAGGTCACTAAGAGCCCATGGGTCACTGGAGCCCATGGTCTGAGCTGCCACTTCCCCCTCCTTCTCCATATACAACTGAGAACGGTTAAATCCACTGAGAAGTGACAATTCTAACTTGTATATAACCAGAAACATCAGAATATACAAAACAAAACCTGATACAACTACAAAGAGAAGTTGAAACTGCACCTTCCTGGTGGAAGCTTTTATAATAGCCCTCCCTCAGTAATTAACAGATCAAGGAAAATCCATAAAGATAGAGAAGATGTGAAAAATGCAACTAAATATCTCTATCCAAAAAAAAAAAAAAAAAAAATCTCTATCCAGTGGAAAACTAGCAAACATAAGGTCATTTTGGCACATGTGAAAATTGACACACAGCAACTGTCAATAGACACCAAAGAATACAAATAGCATTCTCTGACTACAGCGCAATTAATTTAGGAATGAATCACAAAATAGCTAAAAATAAATCAAAATATTTAAAAGTTTTACAACACATTTATAAGTATTTCACTACTCAAAGAGGAAGTCATAATATCATTGAGAAGTACTTAAGACTGGACTAAGATTGAAAAAATAAAAAATTGTGGTACTCTACTGAAGCACTACTCAGGGGAAATTTAGTCTTCAGTGCTCACACAGAAGATAAGAAAGGCAGGAAATTGATGAGTGAAGCATTTAACTTCAGAATACACCCAAAGAACAGGAGAAACCCAAAGAAAATAGAGAATAGGAAATATAAAGAAAAGGGCAGAAATCAACAAAATAGATAGTAATACAGGGATTCAATAGGAAGCTTATAAATGGGTTGAAAATTGTTTGCAAGTATATATTCCAAACTGATAACAGCAACTGCCACTTTTTAGAGGAACGAGTGAAATTGGGGTCAGAGTTTGGAGGTGAGATATAAAAAGGAGACTTTTTATTTTATGTTATACATGTGTACTTTGATACAATTTATACCCTATTATTTATAACTTGCATTTTTATAGTAAGACCATATTTATTTATTTTAATGTTAAACAATAGAAAAAGAATATATATATATATTATCTATGTTCCAAAAACTTTTTAAGGAAGATGGAAAGAGGGAACAATGTTAAGAATGCATAGTTATACCTACTCATGGTGTTAATGAAAGCAATCTCAGTTGCTGGCAGAAAACAGATCTGATTAAGTCCACAATAAAGTCCAGTAAAGGTATGCACCCTCCTCATGATATTTGCCTTTTTAAATCATGTTTCTTCAGCCAAATGAATCTCTAGATGGTATAATATCACACAAGAACAGATATTTACTGAGTAGCTACTATGTCCCAGGCACTGTGCTCAGTTTAGTTTTACAAAATGAAAAGCCCCACAAAAAATAGATGTTTCCTCATATATTTCACATAGTAGTTAAAACACAAAGCATGTAAAGGGAATAAAATAACTACAGACTGCTATGTTCTCTGAACTGTGTGAGTATAATGAGGGGCAGAGAACACCTCCCCTGGGTATAAACTTGAGATGGGGCTTCCCTGGTGGCGCAGTGGTTGAGAATCTGCCTGCCAATGCAGGGGACACGGGTTCCAGCCCTGGTCTGGGAAGATCCCACATGCCACGGAGCAACTGGGCCCGTGAGCCACAATTACTGAGCCTGCGCGTCTGGAGCCTGTGCTCCGCAACAAGAGAGGCCGCGATGGTGAGAGGCCCGCGCACCGCGATGAAGAGTGGTCCCCACTTGCCGCAACTAGAGAAAGCCCTCGCACAGAAACGAAGACTCAACACAGTCATAAATAAATAAATAAATAAATAAAAGAACGTGAATTTCTTTAAAAAAAAAAAAAAAAAAAACTTGAGATGTATTTTCAAGATGAGAAGAAGTGAGCCCTTGAAGGAGTGCTGAAAGCACATGGAGGAAATCATGTGCAAAGGTCCTGAGGCAGGAGAATCTTTGCACATGTGAGCAAAAGAGAGCAGACTGATGTGGCTGCAGCGTGATGTGTGGTGGGAGGGACAGGGCGGTGAGATTAATCAGAGGTGCAGTCAATGGCTACACCACAGGGGCCTTTGGGCTACGAGATGCTGTTTGGAGTTTATTCATATTGAGCATGGAGGACGTATTTGGGGGCCACTTTCCTTGAGCTTCTTTACTCCCTTGTGTGACAAATCCTACCCACTTCATATGTTGTCTTTTTCTAGCTTTGTGGTTATTTTACATAAATATGTATAAATCTTAACTCCCTTCTAAATTATTAAACAACCCCTCCCAAACAAGGGGCTGAAACTTCTTTGATGTCCATCCCACGCTGCTGGGAGCATATCTGGTCTTTAATTAATTGGAGGGAACGAGCAGATGTCTGCTCCCTCCTGAGAAAGCCTCTCGGCTGCTGTTCCTCCTCCCCTGTGTTACTGTGTCCCACTCCCACAAGTGCTATCGGCTGAGGCTCTAGGTGTGTTCGTAAAAGCAGCCCTCAAAATCTGTGCGTCCCCCGCAGCTTTATTGCTCTTGACACGGCACGTCCATTACAGTTAACAGCCCCGTCCTCACAGCCACATTTCATCCTTACTGCACCTGGTTGGACCACATGGAGGGAGCCCACGGGCTATGCAAGATTACTCCCAATTTAGAGAACTCTGCCACAGTCAGGGGAAAAGGAGTCAAGAAAGATCGGGAGCTTTGCTTCTGAAGCATTAGAATGAGCCCTTCCTGTTAACCTAACCACATGCTTCAAATTGAATATGTAAAACATCACTCGGGGTCGGCAGCCTGGTTAGGGCAATCAGCGCAGACGGTGTTCAGTCCAGACTGCTCCATCTTCACCCCACGATGGCACTTGTAATCAGCCCTGCCCTCAGAGATCAGGGAAATCTACATCACTGACAAGCAGAAAGTAGACATCCCCTTGCTTTTCCATCACAAATAGCATATCTAGGTAAGAAAATTATATATTTGATTGCATCGCCTTTTCTTTAGGATTTTTTTTTCTCCAGCTTATCGCATATCTCACAAACATCTGAGGAGACAAATACTTTAACGAAGAAAAGCTTACCGGATAGTGACTTCTACCAGCTGAACCAAATTAACTCAGATAGAGAAAAATTGCCCAAACCCTGTATCTTTCTAAGATTTTAAATCCCAGATCATCGTGATTATCTTCACCTTAAGTAAATCATAGTTGAGGATTATTAAGCTGATTTGGAAATCAGACTCCTAGCAGCTCCAATCATCTCGAACTTATCCACCAGCTAGGAAGGAAACGGAAAGCTTCTCTAAGGATGAAAGATCTGCCACAAAAAACTGAACATTTTTCCTGCAGAGAAGAACTGGTCTGCCTACCTGAGCCCTGTTCAATTAGCATCCCCCACTGAATACGACAGAAAATTAGCAACTGAGGCTGTTGACGGTAAAAAGAGGAGTGAACGGCTGACCCTCGGGATGGGTCTTGGAGAACTGTACACACCAGAGTAAGACCTCACGTTAACCTTGTGCAGTCACGTGTGTTGTTTGTGACAACCCTCTCTGGTCATGGAGAAGCTAAATCACATTGAACTCTGTCATTACAAGAAGTAAGCAGTTTGCACCTTTACATGTCACAGTATGATTTTAAAAGGTCAACTCTACCCAACACATATAAAGGCTGGCCAAAATAACACAAAGCTAAGCCGGTGGTCCTCCAAATTCAAAGCAATTCACAAGTCGCAAATAAGGGAAACGTTTACACTTTGGGGTGACCAACCCAGGTGGGCAGGAGCATGGGCTTTCGGTTTTAAACCCAGGATAGGTTAAGGCAAACCGGGGCGAGTGGATTACCCTGCTGGTCGAGACAAAACAAGGTGCGGGATGCTTTCCTACAACTGGAAGAGTACTATCTGTTGAGAATTAGAGCTCTGATTTCATCTCTAATCCAAGTACCTGAACGTGGTCCATGAGGGAAAACGTCTTTTAGTTTTTAAAAAGTGAAACTGAAGCATGAGGAGATGAAGAAAATAAAAAGGAACCAAGAAAGAACAAGTCTGTGTCCCCACAGACTCCTCCTCGGGGCTGAAGGCTGGCGGGGGAGGGGAGGGGAGGGAAGGGGCTGTGGTTGACCATGGTTGGCCGTCTTCAAGCTGGGGAACCAAGATGGTGGGAACCCTATCTCTCCAGGACAAAGCCAAATTCCTGGTATCTTTACCCTTGCTTTCTTCCCAAGAATGTGTTAAAATCCCTGCTCATCCTCCTATTTTAATCACAGATAAATCATGGTGGGCTTTATGGGAATCCTTTATCAGATACATGGAAAAGCACATAAATGAAGAATCTGATCCAGCCTCCTGTGGGTCAACCCTCCCATCAGGAATTCTCCGCCTAACGATGCTCTGATTTTCCGGGTTCTTTGCACTGAGAAGAAGTATAATCACAGCTTTCTAATTAAGACAAGACTTTACTTATGGAGACCGTCTCTCATGGTGGTTCTACTTCTGGTCTCCGTAAGTATTCTGCTAAGATCTTAAGAGAAATGAAGCACCTAGCTATAATCATATCTGATCCTTTCTTTCTTAAAAATCCCCCAATGGTCCCACCAAAAAGAGCAAATCTTTCATGAAACCCTAAAGCCCTGTCATGTTGTCAAATAAGGTATACATAAAAACTTGGTAAAAGACAAACTAGATCAACCCACTTTAACAAAAATGTAACACATTTTACTTTTTAAAAATATCATAGAGATGTGAGAAGTGACCAAAAGGTGAGGGGTTTAGTTTGTCTGTTTGTCTGCTTTAATCTTTTCAAGATGAAACATGGATAAAAATCTCTTAAATGGATAAGAACGAAGAGGATAAATCATAGCAAGCTCAGTATTGCCACGTCCCGAAGATGCTCAAAGATCTACTTGGTTAATCAAGTCCATGATGACCTCATTAAGGAAACATTGAAAGACTGACGTTTTCCAACATCAAGCAAATTGGAATCCAACCTTAAAGTGTAGGGAAGTATCACTGATAATTGAAATAATATCTTAATAGTATATATGAATTAGCACATTCCCAAAGCTCTCTGTTCCTCCTGTGATCTGAGCATTTCCAAAAATGTCATTGGTTACAGAAATGTTTAGAAAAAGAGAAATGAGCATTTTTTTTCTTTGTAAAGACCGAATGAGATGATTATTACACATAGCATGGATCAGAGGACAAGGAGGATTTTCTGGGCGGCTGTGTGGATGGAGCCTAACCTGGGAAGGGGGATGAGAAAGGGCCTCATAAAGCCTCTTTTCAACAAGAAACTTGTCAACACAGCCTTGCCGAGCTTGAAGGCATCCCTCCTCTTTGCAAAGGCCTCATCCTGTCCGCAGCAGGGGTCCTCATTCTCCAGATTATAATTGAGCAGCCCGTGACCCCTTTCCCAAGAGCTCTGGGTCCCCTAGCCCCTGCCCCTGCTGACCACCCTCCCCAAGATCACAGAACCACATTATTTTCCTGTGTGACTCACTTCCCATTGCCACCGTTTCCTACACGGGCACAGCATTTATATAAAAGGCTTTCCTCAGCTTTCATCCGATCTAGGTTGCAGGCCTATTTCGTAACATTAATTCTCTCCCTCACCGATGGCCACATCAATTCAGGACTTTACAAACTATTTCAGGGATCCGATTTATCAGGCTTGACAGTGCTGCACGCTGAAATACACAGCCCTGCCTCCTATTTGTCATTATTTAATTCAAGGGCCTAAAATCCTCTGACATTATTAATAGTAAGATGAATCACTGGAAAACTACAGAATCTGTGACCAACGAGGCTGAAATAATCCATTTTGGTGGAAATGTCTACGTGGAATTGCATTCCCTGACGGCTGGCCTCTCTCATTAGCAGCTCCACGTGCATGTGGGGTGGGGCACCGGAGCTTGAAGTCCCTCCAGAGTGAGGACTTGATGGCAATTCTCTTCCAAGCAGCTCCCACCAAAGCTCAGAGGGAGAGGGGGAGGGAGGGAGGTGTGGAGGGAGGGGACGGGTGTCAGCTAGATTCTTCTACTTGGTCTGTCACTCGGTTTTCAATGGACTAATTGAAGCCTTTTTGCACTTGACTAACTTTAACTTGTCTTGGCTTTGAACTTGGGTCAGAGCTGGCCCTGGAAATCTATTGGTTAATTATGAGAGCTGTGTTACTTAGCCCCTGTGGAGGCACCTTTATCAGATGCTCAGCATGCATTCTGACACCTGACTTTTGCATTCAGGTCTCATTATTGTCCTGCTCTCTCTCTTTTTTTTTTTTTTTTTTATTTTAAAGGAAAAGATATTTCCACCTCTAAAGATGAATTTTCTTTTTAAAAAGAAACCATTAGAAAAAAAACCTAAGGATAAATGTGCTCATCTTTTACTGTAAGAGCTAGGGAAACAGTGAATGTTACAAGTGGATTATCTCTGGGACAAGGTGAATGGTCTTTAGCAAAGCTATGGAGAGAGTATAACAATAGAAAGATCCTTCCAGTAATGATATGTTTCTTTTATTAAGCCTAGCAGAATAAGCTTCCTAAAAGAAAAGTCTTTTGAAGTGATTTTTAAATATTATAATTTTATAGTTGACCCAAGCACTCTCAAGTAGGATTAAAATTAAGTCTTTCCAATCTTAAATATTTGATGGGAAAGAAAGTGCTTGACTTTTCCCAGCAAACATTTTCAGAAAGACCAGAAGGATTATTTCTCATAATTAACTTCAACTAAGTGTACTGATGTAAGACCATGTCCTCAAGTTTTATTTTCTGGAGCAAAGAAAGAACACCCAGGCAGTGTGATTTACATAATAGTCTTTTTTTTTCCTTTAGCAAGTGTGTGCCAGGCACTGTGCTAGGCAATGAGAATAGGGCTAAATATTCACCATCAACACTTATGTGTATTGGTGGCAATATGTACCAGGCAAAACGATCTACATTTGCAATTAGATTTTACTCTGTTCTGGAGGAGCACATAATTCGATAATATCGTAATGGAGAACCAGACTTACCTCTCCCAGATGGAACAACCTCCAGATTTCTGCTGATGTCTCCAAGATCGTAGTCTTCAAATTTTGAAGTGTCCCAGGTGCTCATCCCTCTTTCTTCAATGTTCCTCTCAAAATTTACAGGGCCAAACTAAAAAGAAAATAGCACAGAATTGTTCAAAAATAAACTTCTGCTTACCTATCAACACCTACTATTTTTCTTTCTCTAACGTTAACCAGCTTCCATATTACCAATAGAAGACTTATCTGGGAAGTCTTTAGGAGCAGTGCTGGAGAGAAAGATAAAATGAATCTGTTCATGTGTCTATATGTGTAGTCTCTGTTTAATGTGTCTACCAAAATGTGTCCTTACCAGCTATTATGTTTTTATGGCAAGGGCCTTTTACACCCCTGCTTAAGGAGTGACCACAATTGTTTCATATAAAATTGACCTCACTGACTTCCAGTTTCTGGTCCAACATGTAAGGAGCTTGAAAATTATCACTCCATCCTTACAATGAGAAAAAAAAAAAAAAGCTGAACAAACTGAAAATCAACAACTCTTCTTAGAGTCAGCAAAGAATCGAGGTCACAGGGAAAATTAGTGCCCTCAGTATTGGAGAGACAGAGGTGGACACAGAGAATCACAACTCACCAGAGTAGAAATTCACAAGCCTAAACCTCCACAGGAGCAAGTACCTGGTTCTTTTTACCCAATACATCATGTCCAGCTTTCAACAGAAAATCACAAGACAATTAAAAGACAAAACACACAAGTGAGCATCACAACCACATTCAGTTATGCCAGGGATGCTGGAATTATCAGAGCTATGATTAGTAGCACCAGTGCCTAATACACACCTTATCTTACTCGCTTTTCATAGGACAGGAATCACTATGACTCTCCTGTGTCTGAGTTTACATGGCAAATAATCCTCTAGGAAAAGGAACATGACTTAGAAATGTATACTCAAGAAGGCAGAGGAACTCTTTTTAATAGAAGGGGGTTGTTTTTTTAAAAATGAGAAAGAAAAAAGTGAGGTGGAATTGAACCTCCTCTATGGACTCCAAGCCTGGTGGCTGCAGACTTTTCCTCTCAGCCGCTGTGCCCCAGGCTTCTCTGTGCCCCTACGAGTGGAGTTCCATGCCCCATCCTCCACTCACCATGCAGGAGACACCCTTCTTCTCCAGCTCCCCACTAAACAGCTGGGCGATTATGTGATGTTCTCCATGGCTATTGTGAATTCTTTGCTTCCTTGTGTTGGTGGGAGTCACAGGTGTGGACTCACAGAGACCTCCCAGGCAGCCCAGATCTTGGAACAAGCATCTCTATCCACCTCTGGTGTTGCCTACTGGCTAGTCAATGCCATTTTGTTGTCCAGAGCCCAGAAATAGAACTTGCGTTGCCTGTGAGTCAAGGAAACTATAAAAGAGCTTCCGTGTAAGCACAGAACCCACAGTGCAGGGCAGTGCCAGCCTCCCCCTTCCTCACCTCTGTGTCTGGTGGGAGCAGACCCTGTCCTAATGGTGGGGAGGGGGCAGGCACCTCAGAATCACTGCCAGTGTTGTCGTGGGGAAACCAGACGTTCACAGTGAGCTCGTTTACAAGAAGACCACTCACATTTAGAATTTTTTTCTGTATTTTGAGAAGCAGGGACAGATTTTAGACACTTAACCACAAACTTTATGTTCTTCCATTCCTCTCAGCTTATTTATCACAATGTCTATGACAATTTGGCTTTTATCTGTCAAAGTTGGAAAAAATACTGAATTGTGTTCAAAATCAAAGTAGTCACTTCGTATGTTATTAATAGCCATACTACCCTCCTCAAGTTCAAAGGACAAAAAGTACCTATTTAGAAAATACAAAGTATGTATATAACATATGTCAGAATTCCTTTATTTATGTATTCATGTAACAATCAAATTCTAGTTATAATTCCTTCATGGATTTAGGATTAAATCTTAACTGATGATTGAATTACTAAAGATCCATCAGGAAATCAGAGATATACTAAAACAATATTTATTTAAGATTCTCCAAAAAAATTCAAATAATTTAATTCATATATAATGATTTTTCTAATAATTGCCATAATAGTTATGCATTTACAGCTAGAAATAATAAAATCTATCAAAAAATATGAAATCACTTTTAACCCTCTCTAAACTTTTTTGTGATTTCAAGTAGCTAAAGAGTTTACCACTTCTTAAATTAATATAAAATATATATAACAATGTTACACACACACACACAACTCAAGATACTTAGATAACATCTGGATGAAAGATGGACAAAATTTGAGATCAGCACCATCTCATTTGAAAGGCAAGAGACAGGAAGAACTTCTAAATTGCTTTTAAGTTGCTTCTAAATAGCTCAGGAAGAGATTTTCACTGAAACACAGCCCTAAAACAATAACTAGTAAACACAAAAAGCATATTTTATGCCTTTTAAATTTATAGTGTTCAATCTTAATTTCCCAGTAAACATTTATTACATAAATTCCTTTTAATTTTCTTTTTAATTTGAAAATACTCACATACTTACTTACTGGTGAAATAAACCTAATACTTAAAAGGAAAAGAAAATTTTGTCTTTCTTTTTTATATATATGTCCCAGTTTTGTCTTCTATTTTTTAGACAACTCTTACTCCTTCAGGGCCCAGTTACCCAGATACTGCTGCGGGGCAAACTGTCTTCTATTCCGATGCCCGACTTCGGTCATTTCCCTTCTCATCAGCTCTGTCCCCAAGGGAGGGCCAGGAGAGAGACAGAGGCGCAACTCAAATCAACCAATTTGCTAACTCATTAGTTGCTCTGATGAGAGATCTGATGGGAAGGGGGGTCGTAACTATTAATTTAGGTGAGACTTGAACAGTATCTATTGCCTGAACCCCATTAACATGGGTAATGAGAGTTGCCTTGAATAAATCTTCTATAATTTATACTTTACTATTTTGGAATTTGTGATAAGCCAACAGTGCCCAGTTGAAACCTGATTTCACGTGATTAAAAAAGAAGTTCGCTAAATAAAAGAAGACTCTAAACAATTGTAAGACAATTTTTTAATGTAAGGAATTAAAAACTCCAAGAAATGAATATAGATATAGCATTTGTATATAGATATACGCACAATCTGCTACGCTAATTAACACACGACTTCATGAAGTAAAGCATGTAGGAACTTACTCCAGCTCACCAAGTACCCCAGTCCCTTATTTGAAATTCCAAGATCCAGAGTTTAAAAGCCAACATTTTTTTTCTTAACTCATTTGGTGGCAGCACCTGGCTTAACCTGAAATAAATGAATGGTAAAATCTGACTTGCTATGAGGGTACTTAAAGTCTTTATCTCTCCAGTTGTGTGAATATTCATACTTTCCTTGGTGCAAACCTCAGGGTACAGCTGATTTTGGTTATTTTTGGTAGTTATGTCCTATAGAGTCACGGTGAATTCTGAAATATCACGTACTGAGTCTCTGGTCACGACATCTTTGTTAATCAATCAGTACCTAACCTTGTTATCTGTTTAAGAACACCTTACTTAGGGACTTCCCTGGCGGTCCAGTGGTTGGGACTCTGCGCTTCCACTGCGGAGGAAGAGGGGGGCGCAGGTTCGATTCCTCGTAGGGGAACTAAGATCCTGCATGGCTAAAGTCATAGACAAAAAAAAAAAAAGAATACCTTATACCTTGCTCAATACACATTGTTGAGTCATTAACACTGAACAGCACTGTAATTCATGATTGAGCGAATCTCATCAAACACGCATGATTTCTCCACGAGGCACGCACAGCCTTCTCCGTCTTAGGGATGCTGGGCAGCGCATCGTCACCAAGCCTGGGGACATTTTAAACAGCCAGATCACCAACAAAAAGACAAGAACATGGACAACGTAGCACTGAATGGGTCCTGGAAAGGACACTTGTTTGCAGGGTGAGAGCTGGACCGAGAAGGCAGAGCACGGCCTTTGACCTCAGTGGGAGATGTGCGCATTTTTGACTCCAATGGTTTGTTCTTCTACACATGTTCAACCGTGAAAGCACCACAAGCATTACTTTGGGGTTACAAATACATTTTAGCAAGTAGCCAAACTTGCAAATGTGGAATCTGCAAATAATGAGAATGCTATGGACTGAACGTGGGTATCATGCACCCAAATTCACACGCTGAAATCCTGTCCCCCAATATAATGGTATTTGGAGATGGGGCCTCAGGGAGGGGACTGGAGCAGGTTGAAGGTTTTTTGGAATTCGTCATGTCTTTAGAAACACAATTGAGGCTTGAAAACTGGGTTTCCTGGACTCAGATTTAGTTCATATTCTTACAGCTACACCTGCTATTTGATATTCCAGAGAAGCTTATGGGAGAAATATAGTTAATGGGTGATTTGCTTTCAAATTATGCTATTGTTTCCTCATCCATTTGCTGGACAGCTGTCTTCTGCTATTATCCATAAGCTACCCCATGAGGTACAAATACAGGACATCCTTTATAATCTGCTCATTCTGATGAGTTGCATTGTGTAAAATTCTAAAACGCTTCAGAAACCATTTTCTGCAACTTCTGTATGAGGGTACGCCCATGACCAACCCCAGAAGCAGGATCAGGTAAATGTCAGGACTGTTACTAAACAACTATGAAGATCAGAGGCTTTAAGGTTTTCCAGAAAGACTTGAGGTGGCTCCCCAAGGGCAGACAGTGGGAACATCCACCAGGGGTGGGCAGAAAGTTGGGTGCATCAGCTGTGGAGATTTCAAAGTCAAGAACAAAATCGAACACAAGCTGGTCTGTTTTATATTATGGCCCTACCCTGATAATACCAAGCAACATCTGTAATTAAATATTCCTCCTTGGGGGGTAAAATAATATTTTGTTGGCTTAGGTTCTACACAATGACTGTGCTTGCTGTCAAGTCTGGATAACATTTACCTCGGCTTCAAATTGGCATATTTTTATCACTGATCCTCTGATGGACAATGCAGTCCTCATGGCAATTAATTCAGCCCCACGTGGACCCAGCTACACATGCTGGCTTCAGGGGTAAGTTCCTAACAGCTCTGATGGTTCCACCTCCAACCCTGAGACGATTCCCATCATCAGCCCTGGGTCCTACATAGTCCTGAATTTAAAGGATAGATTTGGAATGAAGGGTGATCGCACAAGGATTGGGAAGACGAAGAAAAAGTGAATGAACTCACTTCGGTCATTCTATGAGATCACTGGAGTATTTGTGTCTTAAATTGAAAATAGTGAAACAGTGCAAAGTTTAAGAGGTACTATTTTTGTTTAGCAAAGTTTATTTCAGACATGGACTATTTTGCTAAATAAGAAACAAATGTTTAAATTTGAAATTAATCCTTTTAAAATTATTGATTACTTCTTTTAGAGCTAAAAGACAAATCAGAACTATCAAATCTTAAATCAGCAGTATGATTTCATTGCCTAAATTTTGCCTTTACCAGTGCTTTGGTTTTATTAGACATACGTTATTGACTCCTGGACAATTACTTACATAAAATATTATTATAGCAAAATGTCATTAAAATATTAATGCCCAAGCTTGTAAAAGCTATTTTTAAAATATTTGTGCTGTAATATTTATTTTCCTTTCCTCATTTTTTATTAGCATGATTGTATCTATACGAAGCTCCATAAAGGAGAATCTTCACTCTCTGATCTTTTCTGCTGGTTATTATTATTGGTATTTGATATTTTATTCCATGATTATTATTGAAAATAACTGTATCACCTACAGGGTAAGATGTTCAAATGATCTGCTCCGTGTCAATATGCCAGGTATTATTCTGCTGGAGAAAATGATTTCCAGAAATGCCTTTTAGTTTTGTTTTAAATATTTAGTTGGCCAATATACAATTTCCAAGGTAAGTATTCCCAGGACGTATTAGCATTGTATGTTGGAGAGAGGACGGACCTGCCTATATGTGAGTTCTCCATCCAACGCTGAGACTGAAACAGTAGCAGGGTGTCAGCAGAGTTCTTCTTCAGAAAGTATCCGTTTTGCATCATTTGCGTTTAGAGTTTTATCCGTTTCTTTTCCTTCTTAGATTTCTCTCAGATTATATAATCATTAAACTATTCTGAGCTCCTACAAAACTTGAAGGGATGGCAATTGTTTCTACTGTCTCTATCTCCTGGAGATAAAATCTCTGAGAATCAGGTTGAACTATGTAAGTTGCCATTTTTGTCAACAACAGAATATCAGCAGCTTCACGTGGTTCAGATGAATAACTATTTTTAACTTGGAGGAAGCAAAGTCCGTTAAAGGCATGACCCAAATAGGGACTCAGCCTGTGAGCTGCTCTGGAGCGTCTCCAGATGCACCCTTCCTCAGCGGTCAGTCCCTTCCAGCATGTGAACAAAGGGCTCCTTCAGAAAACAAACCCTCGGCTGGTTCAGTAAGAACCAGCATCTGCCATCCATACGCTGCCCTGAAAAGACCACTGAGAGTCTCTTAGCAGAGGCGGCGGGAGCCAGGCCAGGGCAGCAGCTGCGGGGGCGGCGGGGGGGGGGGGGGGCGGCACATGGCTCTTCCTTGTCTAATATTTGACCTTCCCCTCTGGATCCTAATCACTAACATTAGCACAGGAAAAGACCTGTAACAAATGGATGAAATATTTTAGCCACCAGCCTACACCTCCAAATGTTCTCCGGATGGTACCCTTTCTCGGGGACACACACCCCGTTGCCTGCATCATCAACATTTCCCTCTGTTTTGGATTGTTCCCATCAATATAACAATATACCAGTATTTTCCTTCTTTAAAAAAAAGGCTTTTAATGTCTATACGGTGTCCCTTTTTCTCCAGCTACCCACCCATAACTCGTGTACCTTGAATCCCGTGAATAGCGCACTTGATGAAGAGCTCCCCGTGGTCATTGTGTCTGTTTCCTCACCTTCCGTTCCCCCTCAGATAACCTCAGTCAAGCCTTTACCTTCCTCGGGTTCTAAAAATGCTTTTGCCATGGTATCTGATGGTCTCACTTTGCCTGATCCAGCGGTGACTTCTGTCTTCTTCCTACTTATCAACACTACTAAGCAAACAGCCACTCCTTCCTTCTTGAAATTCCTCTTTGAGCTTCCAGTGGACAACCTTCTCCTGGTTTTCTTCCTACAAAAAGGGTCATTTTGTTCAACACCTTCCCTGGCTTTTCTTCTCACTCTGTTGGGCTCCCAAAGGTCAGTTTATACGTGTGTTCGGTGCTAATTCTCTTTCGCAAGCCACACTTTCCCAATGGCCCTGAAATACTTAGCCATTGAAATTCTTTAACATGACAATGTGACAAAAGAAGTCACATTTTCACTTTGCACTTCCACCCAGAAGTTACGTAGCCCACCTGGATACCACCTTGAAGCCAAGGACTAGCAAACTAGTATCTCTAGCCCTGAACTCCCCTAAAGTTCAGATTCATACACGCAGCTGCCAACTTGACATTTCTACACGATTAGGGACCCCAAGCACTGCGCGATCAAATGTTCTTCTGATTCACCTCCAACTGACTCCTCCCACTTTCTCATCGACTCAACAAATGGCAACTCCATCTGTCCAGATGCTCAGACCCAAATCTTGGAGTCGCCACTGATTCCTTTTCTTCTTTCGCACAAATTGTCCCCTTTATCAGAGTCCTGTGGCCGCTGCCTGAACATGCATCATATCCAGCTTCTGACCACGTCTCACCACACGTTTTGCAAAGCTTCCCAGCTGGGTCCCCTGCTCCACTCTTTTCCTCCTTACCGTTCGTTTTCCAGAGAGAAAGCAAATGTTATTTCAAATGAAAATTCTATCCCACTGCCCCACTGCTTGGTCTCCACAGGGCACACCACTGCACTCAGAGTAAAACCCCAAGTCTTCACCCTGGTCCACAGAATACCACCTTTCCAACGTCAGCCAGTGATTCTCCTTTTCGCACCAGCCACAGTTCTTAATCACCTTATGTTTACTCTTGCCCTGTGGCTTATGCAGTGATGATTCCATCTGGCTGGAAAGCTCCGATCTCTGCGTAACTGAATCTCTCTTCAATGTCCTTTTCTTGTCCCATTGTTTGTTTACTTGTATAATCAATCACGTGTCGTCTGTCTCCTTACTTTTAACAAATTTAATCACTGAAAATTAAATTTGTTAAGAGCAAGGATTCAGGCTGACTTGTTGGCCACTGACTGTACCGGGCTCAGAATAATGCTGGGAGGACAGTAAACCCTCAATCAAGGCTTGTGCATTGAGGGCATAGACCACTCTTGTGTGAGATGAGATGTACAAATGTGTATCAGCCACCCGCTTCCAATCTCCAGAAAACACTTCTGCAATTTCATTATTGTTCTATTTCCTGACACTGTAGGTCATTAAAACACAAGGAACACCAGCTCTGATGTAGCTTCAATCTTCAGAAATCCTAAACTATCACATCACAGATGACAGACACTTCGTTTTGTAGACGTGGTGCCACTCACCTGCAGCTCTGCTTCAGGCCTCATCAAAACGTTTACTCTAAACACCCAAGTTCTAACCCTGCATAACTCAGCCCTGCTCAGAAGTTTTCAAGAGGTTGTGTATTTCCTTAGTAGGACTCAGAACACAGATTGTGGGTAGTAATTGTTTTTAGGAAGAAGAAAGAGGCTGAAACTAAAGCTAAACAAAAAGTTGTTATACACGGTAGAAAAATGCCCCATGTCTTAATCCTCTAACTTTCTTATCGTAAGAATTGGACCTTTCACAGAGAGCAATTTCAGCCTCTAAAACAGCGTCATGCTGTATTTTACCACCTGCGTGCTGTATTTCACAGCAAATCCTGAAGAGGGTTGACAAGTACAGAACCCTGGAGCCCAGCCAGCCTCAGTGAATCCAGGTGCTGAGAGGAGTGACAAAGTTCTGCTGAAGTCAGACTCTATTTGAGACAAATACCTTGAACACACACACACACACACACATACACACACACTCCTTGGCGTCATCATTAGGAACAAGAGTGAAGAAACATGGAAAATAGAACTGAAACCCTCTTCTTGACTACATCCTTGCCTGGAAGACCCAGGACCCGCTGGTCAGTTGATTTACAACAACTGATAATTGCACTTGATTACTGGCAGCCCTGTCTCTAGATCAGAAGCTCATTTAATTTAACATTTTTTCTTCATTAAAGAAATTTGAAAAATATAAAAATTACCGAGAAGCAAATAAAACTATGTAATCCTACCACTGAAACATACTCTTAAAGTATTCCTTTCAAGTCTCAATTCAAGACATGAATTTAGGGAGGGGGATTTTTTCACATGGTCATGCCTATAAGCATACTTCATATAATTTTGTCTCATTTTTTGCATAATATTATGGCATAAGCATTTTTCATGTTATAATATTTTAAACACTTCATGCTTGGCAATAACAGGCACTTAGTATATAGTTGTGGTGTAAACTAATTTAATGGCTTTATTACATGTCATCAAGTTACTATGCATAATTTACTCTAATATGACCTGATATCTGGTTGGTTGAAAGACTTGCTTTCTTTTTCTTCGATTATTTCCTCTGTACTTACGCTGCTTTCTCCTAAAGCATATTTCCTGAAAGGAATCACTAAATCAAAGAGAATGATACAGATATGGATGAGTCTTTATATATCCATCTATACCTCCATCTAGTTCTTGATACACGTGACAAGCCCTCAACATAGGCTGCAAAAAGTTTAGTTACAGGAAAGATATTAACTTTAAGTGTAAGTTTGCGTAAGAAAATCCCACAAAATGTCAGCATCCTTCCGATACCCCTTGACACCGTCTAGACAGCCTGGAATTTTCCAGTAATATTTCCATCCCAGCTAGAATCTTTCCATTCCTTGCCAACCCTACCCCACCTCTTTGTCCTATCAAGCTGTGCACCAGCACAATGGTACTACCACTCCTGAGATACGGGGCTTAGCCTGCACCCCCCATGGTGGCCAGACACCACCTGGTTTGTTTATCCTTTCCTCAAAATCATGATGCATTGTTTGCTCGTGCGATCAGACAGGCTGATATTCAGTGATGCCATGTCTAACCTGGGAGTACCGAGTGGCCACATGAGAAAATCAAGGTTATAGGATACACTCCCACTCCCAGAAGAAAAGCTAGAGAAATGACTTGGTCAACGGCTAATCAGCCAGTGGAGGGCAGTGCCCTGGGAGCTCAGATCTACACAGGTCCTCCTCTCTGCACCTCAGCCTCCAGGACTGCCAGCCCAGTCCCTCCCAAATGTTTAAACCCCTGTTCTCAGTCCAGCTCACACACACACACACACACGGAACCCCTTCATCCCACACTTCCCTTTCTAAGGACTCCCACCCTTTCAGGTCTACTTGGAAGAGCCCTGCTCCTCGAGGCTCAGCTTCCCTGCTGTAGAATATACCCTCTCCCTTCCTCTGAGTTCACACACCTCCGCCATCTGTCTCTTTCATTTGAGCAGTTTATATGTTATGAATTTTTACCTACAGTTCCCCATGCCTTGTGGCACTCCAGCTAGACTGTAATCTCCAGGAAACCAGAGACACTGCCTTGCATTTTTTTTGTATCTTCCTACCCCTTAGCTCTCAGCCCAGGGCTATGAACAAAGACTAATCTCCCCCCAAAATACAAATGAGTCTGGTTATGCATTTTTCTGCTATCAAAGATGCAGCCCTGGTGGGAGTGAGCTTCCTTTCTCTTTCTCCCTTTCCCAGAGTAATATGAGCAAGACCCTGTGGGGCTCCTGAGCACAAAAGCCTTTCTGTGTCCCCCATTTCTTGATTTCAGGAAGTAGGCTTCTTTCAGCCTCCAGGACCTTCCCTGAGTTCCAATGAGCAGGTTCAAAGAGTTGCTAATTAGGGAAGGGAGGGGATACAGAGACAAGGGAAGAGCAGTCAAGAAACAATCATGTAGCCTTGGGGCAGGGTCCTGGCTCCCCCTCAAGGGATACACATAATAATGTCTTTGAGCTGTTTTGAGTTACTGAAACCCCCACCAAGTGGGAGAAGTTAACTGTGTGCTGCCCACAGGCACGTAGACCCCAGACCAGTTGAGACCAGTTGGAACCAGAAGGTCTATGATGCTGACTCCCGATGACCTCACCACCAACCAATCAGAAAAATGTCCATGAGCTGATCACACCCTCTTTGAACCATTATTATAAAACTCCTCACTAATCCCTCCAGGTTGGGACACACAGTCTCGAGGGCATCAGCCTGCTGTGGCCCCCTTTGCCTGGCAAAGCAATAAAGCTATTCTTTCCTACTTCACCCCAAACTCTGTCTCTGAGATTCAATTCGGTGTTGGGGTACAGAGGCTGGATGCGGCTTCAAGAGGGAGATATTCATGAAAATAGCCCCCTGGACTCCCTGTCCTTCCTCCTGCCTGGGGAACCTGACTGATGGATGTGGAAGAAGCTCTCCAAATGAGCCCTGACCTTCATCTCTGACCATGGAAACCAGCTGCCAGCAGGGAGCACACTGGGCTCTGCTCCTTCCTGCCACGTTTCTTAGATGCAAATCCCACCAGCATCTAGTCAATGCAGCCTGTTTATTATGATGTGGTGGACAAGTCTTCTTAATCTGGAGGTGAAATATGAACACACCCACTGGGTTAACAAGCCACAGTCCTCAACAGCTTTATCACATCTCTATCTGCCTGACTCCTTTGTCTGTCTCTAGATTGGTTTCTAAATTTGGGTGGAGAAGAGAGAGATGTTAATTGGATCCCTCCTGCCTCCGCAACACAATGTTGCCCACCAGCTCTTCACACACCTCTTCTGGTCAGCACTGCCTTTCCATCACCACCCCCATAGTCAGAACCTCAGATATCCAGGCTCCAAGACAGCCCAGCCATTCCTGGGCCACAGGGAGCAGAGCCTGGGCAGGACCCGCACCCCAGCCTCAAGCTCATCAGGATGAGGGGGAGCTGTCTCAGGCTGATTGAGTCTCTAAGAATGGAAGCTCTTGGGAACCCTTTGGGCAGATCTTGGAATGCTCAGGTCAGGAGGCTCCTTCCCAGGCCAGGGTGGGGGTTCTCCAGGCATCACTGTTCCCCTAACTCTTAAAAGAGCTCTCATCCAGCTAACTGCCTCTCCTGCTTCCAAGATCTCCTGCCTCCACCCCTGCATCACCTCCAGGGAATACCAACCAATGTTCAAGGCAGCCAAGAAGCAAATGCCAATGTGCTAGAGAGGATAGTTTTAAGAATAGTTCCCCAGAGCTGGCCACAGTCTTGCCTCCCCAGCCCCCATGGGTATCTGGGCTTCAGGGGAAAAGGTACAAGACAGAAAGGAAAATTGAACACTCTACAGGTGGGAAACCCTGGAGCAGAACTCAGTGAAAATGTATCCCCATATATATTTCCCTTAAGTGAGTAAATGTTTTCCCATATTCTAGAGAAGAAATCCTAGAAACATCTCCAAGAATAGAGCTGATTATTTTGAAGAAAGTTGTGCAGGAAATTTAAAACAATGATTACATTTAACATTGGAAATTGGCTGCTGTTGTGCACATTTAGATTCTCATTGCATAAGAATGTTCCCTGCATATTTTGTCTAAATAAAGCACACAACTGTGGTGCTTTATTTATGATCAACCAGTCCAACTAGGATGAGCACTTATGGTCTCTCATTTGAAGAATAAGCTTTTCAACATGTTTCTAAATGCATGATTTTCTGGTTGGTAAATAATCTACATTTTTTTTTGTATGTCCCTAAAATGATTTGCATAATCCACCTTTTAAAAATATTGTAAATATGCATTTACATGATAAAGTATGATTAGACTCTAATGTCAATTCATACATTTCCTTGAAGAATGTTTCCTTCTTTAAAAAAAAAAAGCACAAGAAAAAAACAAAGGAAATTACATAATTTTTACTCCCCATTTGTGCATTTTAACTTAATCAACATTTTTTTCTGATATATAATCAGCTGATAACACACAAAAAAACAATCATTTACGGAGCAAAAAATATATATACCCTTGATTTTACCTCTTCAATCGCATTCCCAATTTGGTAACATTAAGCTTCTTATGTGAGGAAGCCAGTCAGGCTTTTGCTAAAGGAGGTCATATCCAGAAGCCTTATATCATCAGATTTAAGAAAAATAATAACCTTTTTAAGTTAGAACAGTTTCAGATTTACACAAAATTTGTAAAGATAGTACACAGTGTTTCCATATGCCTCATACACACATTTCCTCCTAATTAACATCTCACATCAGTATGGTACATTTGTTACAATTAGTGAACCAATATCGATACATCATTTTAAAGAAGTGTCCATGGTTTAGTCAGATCTCCTTAGATTTTACCTAGTGTCCTCTTTCTGTTCCAGGATCCCATCCAGGACATTGTGTTACATTTACTCATCCATGTCTCTTTAGGTTTGTCTTGGCTGTGACAGTTTCTCAGATTTTCTTTCTCCTGATAACCCGGACAGTTCTGAGGAGTACCTGGCCAGGTATTTTGTAGCATGTCTCTCATTTGGGATGGGTCTGATGACTTCATCGTGATTAGACTGAGGTGATGGGTTTTGTGGGAGAGGTGACAGGGGTAATCATCACGTTTTTTAATATCATTATTATTGTTTATATTCATGTCATTATTACCAATATTGTTATGAATCAAGTGATTAATAGTACCCAGTGCTACCGAGACATCTGGTAAAATAGGAACAGATTGCCATCCAGGTGGTCCAGCTATTAGGAGTCTCCTCAACAAGAACAGGTTGTCCGAGTCGTGAAGACGGAAGTCACGCTGAAGCGGGCGAGAGTGCTTTGAAACAAAGATTGCAATTGTTTCCAGAAGTTTGAAAAGAGAGAGAGATTGAGGAGTAAGCAGAGAAATAAAATAATGGGGTTAAAGGAGTGTTTCATTGTTGTTGTTGCTTCAGTTAGAGCATCATGCATGTTTCCCAATAGAGGAAAGGATCCAAAGAAAGGGCAAAAGTGAGAAAGACAGAGACAGAAGGCAACTCGGTGCCCGAAGGAAAATAGAAAGGGTCAAAGTCAAAAACCAGAAGAGTTTATCTTGAGCAGTAGAGACCTTCACTCTTGACAGTGAAGGAGAGAAGGCAATGTTGACTGTCCCAACAGGTCCATTTATAAATAGAGGGTCAGCACGTATATGCTGGGGAAATGAGACATAAGGCGTGTTCTTGGACACCTGGAGACAGTGATGATGATTAGGAATGATAATCACATGCAGTGAAGGAGTGATCTGTTTAAAATAGGATTAGGCTCAGCTCCATATAACAGAAAACCCAAAACAGCAGCAACCAAATAGGAGATATGTTTTCTTTTATTTTACCTCTCATGGAAAAAACAATCTGGAGATAACGTCCGAGGCTGGTACGGCAGCTCCATGTTCCCCAGTTCTTATATTTTGTGATCCATAACCATCAACCTTGACTTTGCACTTATGGTCCACCTGGGTCACTGAGCTCCAGCAGCCATGACTCCATTCCAGCCTGTAAGAGTGGGAAAAGGAAAAGCAAGGATGCCCAGCCTTGACAGAAGGAGCTACAGGTGATGTCCCTGCGTATCAGTAGAAAGGAATTGTTGTTGGTGCTGGGTGCATCCAAATGAAAATAAGAGTCAGTGTCAAACAGAGGCTGGGAAGAGAGACGCTTCTAAGACACTGTTCTGTATCAAAGGGGGTCTACACCCCCAGCTCCTGCAGGGTAAGATCTGCTATCCCGAAAGAGAACGAAAATGACACAATTGTCCAAAACACAACAGAACATGAAATCAACTACATAAATCAGGAGGAATAGGTTGCAGTTCCATTTGTTCTATGAAACTATGAAAACCCACACGTTTTATCAACAGAGAAATGTGTAAAAAGCATTGTTAAATGATCAGCAATCCCTGTGAAAAGATGATTTGCTCTCAGATGGGATTATGCATCCCGCCCCGACCATCTCATTTGTTCCTACCTGCTGCACTCGTGTTTAGAAGGTGAGTGGAAGCACCATTTCCTGCTTCAAAGAAGATGGGTGTTTGTGCCCTAAATGACATTTTCTTCATTGTCTAAAAATGACCTATTTACTCAATTCTTGTTCCTTGATTTTAATCCAGTATTCCATCAACAGTTTCATTTTTTTGCAGGAATAATAGCTACTATTTATTGATCACATACACAGTTTGCAGACAAAATATGTACATTATCATCAATCTTAAAATGGTGTCATTATCAATATTTTACAGGAAGGCTCAAAGAGATTTAATAAGTGGCCCAAAGCTACAGGGAAGGTAAGTAATGAAGCTAGGTTAAACGGATCTGCCTCTCTCCAAAGTAATTGTTCTCCTACAAAAAAGAGGCGCGTATAGACCTACTGAAATAGAAAGTGGCATAACTTAGAGATTGCAGTGCCTGCCAATAATTATGGGCCAAACAGATCAGAGGATGAACCAGTTTTGTGAATGTTGGTTATTTCCCATCATAATTAGAATTTTTTCAAAGATGTCTTCTAAATTTACAGCACACCTGTGCCCATGACACAAGTGAAAATATATCAAGATGAGTGGGCTATCGACAAAAAATACTTGACATGATATTTATGTGGTAATTTTTAAAAATAAATTATCAGAAATGCTGGGCTTAAAGTACACAGACAAAATGTTGCCATAAAACAATCTCTTGATTTAGTAAATAAATTGGACCACATTCCAGTCATCTAGATATTTAAGGTCAGTAAGATGGATTTCATATTGTGTCCTGATCGTTGATCAATCCTGGCTTATTCTTATAATATGATACTGCTTTGGACTTAATTAGATCCACGCACTCCCCCTGTGATAAAGAACAAAAGGCCAGAATTCTCATGTACCCAAATTATATGGTTTTATTATTTCAAACTATAAATTGCCTGAACAACCTACTGATTATTTTTCCAAATATATTATCAGAAAGAAAGGTTCTAAATAAAAATCCTCAAATCAAAAATTGTCTTTATAAGTTGTCCAATTTTTAAAAGGATGTTATTAGTTGTATAAAAGTGACGTGTATTCATTATAAAAATCCAAATAGTATCAAAGAGTACTGAAAAGAAAATAGAAATCATTAGAAATATCACCCTCCCAACCAAAGATAATGACTATTCTTCTTCTTCTTGGGTTTTCTTCTAGGTAACTCTCTGGGTAAATATCCACATTTTAGGTCCATGGGTAACACTGCCTCTTCCAGGATTGCCATCTTAGGACCAAGGGGTGTTTTCCCAGAAGCCCGCAGGAGACCTGGACCCCTCAGGTTTCCTTCTCTGGCCACTAATAAGGATCTGGTGTCACGATTCTTGGCTTAGAACAGCCCAGGACAAGGTTTGCCCTCCCTGGGTGAAAAACAGAGACACCAGGTCTGCATGACAAAGAAGGAGGACTGTGCCATTGATGTCACCTGGCGGGGAGGAGGTGATGAAGAGTGTTCCTCACTCCTGTCCTGTACCCACTTCTGTCCTTGTGGTCCTTGTCTTGATCGATCATCTTATTTCATGAGTAGGCTTTTTGCAGCCTTTCAGAACACTAATAATGTGACTCGTACACATGTTATGCGTTAACACCTGCAGGCACATATTTTGGACATTCAGTTACAGGGCAGCTGCACGTACACAATTTCTTCTGATTCCCATCACAGCCCTGTGAGGTGAACGGGATGTGTATTACTTTTTAAAGTCAGGCAGGCAAAATAAACTTCAAGAGGGAATGAATAATACCGGCCGGTACATCGCCAACTTCAAATGTGAACCAGGGTCTCTGACCTCAATTCCACTGTTTTTCTCACCATCCTTCCTCACTCACATGAGTGCATGTCTGCAGAAAACCCTTCCCGCTCATGGGAGTTGGAAATTCCAAAGGTATGGAGTAAGAAACACCTGGAATATTCCTTATTGTTAGGAAAGAAACTAAACATAAGAACATGAATCAAACATAGGATTTTGTATCTTGGCCAGGATTCCAAAAGTTATGGTTATGCATTGAAACCACAAATTATAAAAATAAAGAAAAATCAAAAGTTTTCATATATCCAATACTTTGCTGTGGACTGAATGTTTGTGTTCCCCCAAAATTCATATATTGAAGCACTAACCCCCCCCCCACCAAAGTGATGGTGTCAGGAGGTGGGGCCTTTGGGAGGTGATTGTGTTGAGATTGGAGCCCCCATGATGGGATCAGTGCCCTTATAAGAAGAGACATTGGAGGACTCCTTCTCTCTCTCATTCTTTCTCTCTAGGTCTCTCCCTGTCTCTGTCTCTCTCTCTGTCTCTGTCTCTCTCCCCCCTCCCCCCACGTGAGGATATAACAAGAGGACAGACGTTTATAGACCAGGAAGAGGGCTCTCACCAGAATCTGATGGTGCTGGCACTCTTATCTCAGACTTCCAGCCTCTAGAATCATGAGAAATACATTTCTCTTCTTTACAAACCACCCAGTCTGTGGGACTTTGTTAGGGCAGCCCAAGCTGACTAAGACGTTCTTAGAACTTAAAAATATTAAGATTGGCAATAACGGGAAGAGTCCTGATGTAGGAAAGAACTTCCTGACAACAGAAGATATTCTGCCTCCCCGGGTCCCCTTTTCTATGCATCCTTTATACAACCAGGTGGAAAACTGACTTCCAGCCAGGTGCCAATCCTCAACCCAGAAAATTAAATGAGTGCAACTCAGGAGTTTCAAACATTTCGCCATCTCAGAAGTTACGGTTAATTATCTAAAATGTTCTATTCTTATTTACCAGTAAATCAGTGATAGCTGAGCAAAGTTTCAAAACCATGAGGGAAATTGTAACTTTTTGGTGGCTGTAACTTCAGTAGAATCTTTTATCAGAAAAAAAAAGTGAAATGATATATGTGACTATTTCAATATATTTTCCTATTGATTCTATCACAAAGGAAGAGAAAAGGTAGCATTTTTTAAAGGTACGGAATACTGGGTATGGATGAAGTCTATCAAATAATGAATTCTGGTCCTCTCGTGTCTTTTTCACTTCCCCTAGATGATACTGGTTATGGCTTATGGGAGACCAGCACTGAGGCGATGGCATTAATGCAATCAACATAATTTCATCAGCTTCATTTTTCTTACTTTCAGCTGAAAAGCACTGAAAGCATTTTGAAAGATTGAGAACATCTTTGAAAACCTTTTCCAGTTACAAATCCAAAAAAAAATAGGTTTTCATCTGTAGTGCCTCTCTTTGCCTTGTAATACGTTCATCCAAGTAGTAACATTTTCTTCTGTAACACTCAGTATTGATTTTCTTTTTGGTAGGGGGAAGGAATATAGGTACACCTGTTATGAAGTCCACTGACCCAGTTAGAATGATCACTCTCTAGGTTAGAAAAGGTAGGTCAGGGAACATAGCACAGCAGGTGAGCTCACGGATTCTGGAGCCCTTGCTGGATTCTAATCCTTCTCCAAACTAGTAGCTGTGTGACCTTGGGCAGCTACTTAACAGTTCTGGACTCTGTTCATCTTATGCATAGCAGTGATAATAAAATATAAAGATGAACGTTTTAATATTTAAAGAGCTGAGGCCTGTGCTTGGCATATACTGTTACATGTGTTTGCTTAATAAAATACGTAAACAGACAATCTGATTACAGACATAATCACTTCTTCTGATGCTGAGAAAGTTCTTTCTCCTACACCCCTGTCCTCCCGTGTGAGTCACTCTTTGGCACCTGCACAGATCAATGTTACTTTGACGATCTCAACTCACTGTCATCAAGAAAAGTAAAACTCTCACTAGAACGTGATACAATGAATCACATGGAGAAAAAGCCTATTAAGAGAATTTTGAAGATGAGCGATATGGATGTTTTAATTTTAGTGAGATCACAAACCTGAAATAAGTTCTAACTTTTCTCTGCTCCATGCCTTCTGATTCTAGCAGCCTGCAAAAAAGTAATAATAAAGAGGTAAGAAACAATTCACTACATTGTGAAAGACCTGAGTTATGAAACCAAAGTTCAAAGAAAATAATTTCAGGAAGAAAGAGTGTAACATTTACTTAGTTTGACAGTGTTATTGGCTAATATATGGAACTACCTGTTATTCAAGCAAAAGTATTTCAAGGTGAGGACTGACATAGGCTCAAGAGAATTTTAAAATTAGTCAAAGGTGACACCCCATATTGGGGCAATAAGAAATTAGTGATGTTCAATTAACAACCCCTGGAACAACTATGATGTTTAATAAAACATACCCTATTGATACCGAGAATTCTGAGTTCAATGGGCTATTGATAAAGATATGGCATAGTACACTTTCAGACAATTCCACATAAACCAGTAAAGACGTAACAAAGCTAACTTATTTTTAAAGATTTTCCAGAAAGAAGATTCCATGATATTACATAATATTTTGTTCTAGCATGCAATTGCTTCCTTTTTTTTTAAGCCTGGGAAGCAAACCAACAGCCACAAATACATAGACGTGGGATTATTGTGCTGGCAGAAAACTCATATATATCTGCTAAGAAGTAAAACTAATACCTCAGGAAATCTTCAGCCAAGAGTTGAGAAGAGATTTACTACTGTCTCCAGAATTATGAGGTACTCTATTAACTTGTCATAGTTTGTAATTAATATGCATAGATAAGCAGTATGTCCTGACTGAAGATTTATGCCGAGGATACAAACAATAAAAAAGGAATGAAATGACACAATATGAACTGTGCCATCATTCACCTCTATGAAATATCACAAGGCTTCCTCAGACATTTTGGACCAACCTAAAACTTATTTCTCTCTCTTACACTTCAGCGTTATAACAGATATCCCCAGCACCAAGATGAATCAAGGCAAAGAAGGATTTTACTAAGTCGAGGCCAGCTGGTTGATAACCTCAGTAGAAGTTCCAAATAAGTTCAGAAGAATTGCACCAAAAAGGAAAAATGGGTCACTGAGTTGGCCAATATCTAGATCACCCAGTGTGAGTTCTGTATATCTATAGGTAGATGGTATCAACTTTCTATTTTAGAAAAACATGACTTCATCTTAAAGACAGACTATTTCCAGACCAAGGGAAGTACAAAACTAAAATAATCTTATTTACAGAGTCGAACAACATAAAAGATAAACAATTACCCAGGGGTTAAAGTTGATATTTGTGTTTTGGTTTTTGGTTTTTCTACCAGGGGATTAGCACATTTCATTTAGTTATGAACAAACTCACCAAATAAAGAAACAGAGTAAATTTAAACTTCAAAGATAATCCCCTTTCAGCCCTAATAGGGAAATAAACTGTATAAGATGATAAACCATACAAGATAATAAACTTGTAAGAGTGAACTATCAAAAACAACCTGTTCCTTACCTTCATTGAAGAAAAGTGCACATCACAGTAAAAAATGTCCAAGGCAAGTTCCTCAAGTTATTCAGCAGGATGGAAGCACCTTCCCCTCTTTGGTCCCAGCTCGGCCGCAGACCAGCCGTGATGCAGGGAGGACCCTGAATTCCTTCCTCATGAGGAGGGGTCTCCCCAACCTGCTGGAGTTGGAGGTGGGAGGGAGAGCAGATCCTGGTTTTTGGGTTTCTCACCCATTGTTAAGAAATCTGCAGATGGTAGAAAGCTACACAAATAGATAACTCCTTCTAAACACTTATTTCTTTCTTTATTTTGGAGGTAGCATCTTTTTAATAAATAAATCTCACATAGCTGCATCCATGGACCTTACAAACCTCTTGTGCACATTATATGATTCCATTTACATGAAAGTACAACTACCTGAGGACTGAAGTCACCACAGTGGTGTAATTTATTATTATATATTATGTATAATATATATAATTTTATATATAATAGCATTTATTATTATATATTATATAGCTGTATGTTGTATATTATTAATATATACTATTATATAACACTGTATATTACATAGCTCTATATACTGTATGTATATGTTGCATATACATATTATATGTAAATATATAATGTGTGTGTATACACACACACGCACATACACACACACACACTGGATATCTACCACTGAGTCTTGAGTTGCTTCATGGTTTTATTCATAGTCTTGAGTAGCTATAGAGAACTACGTTAGTTAGCTCTCCTCTGTTTATTGAAAATCCAAACATCTCTCATCCATAAATTAGACCTTGATATTAACAAACACTTATCGAGTGATCAAGGGCACAGCAGGTACAGAGCCCTCACTAGGACCAGAGGTGACAACAGGTGACCGGGAAGAACAGTGAAAGGAAATGAAGGATAAGCACAGTCAGTCATCTGCAGCATCTGCATCATTTCCTGCAGGTGATGAACCACGTGCTCAGGTGAGGGAGGGAAAGGAGAGGGGGCAGCGGGCAGGCTGAGCCGGAGAGATCTGTGGGGTGGAGCCGTCCTGCTGAGAATGTCCTCCAGGTTTGGGGCCACTTCGAAGCCCTGGCCCATCAGGATATTTGGAAAGAGGCATTCGTCCTGCGTCCCTGGACAGGAGCTTTGGCAACAGGGAGAAGCCTATGTGTAATTGCTCAGGACCCCCAGGAAAACCATAGCCTCACCTGGCATAGACTCTCTCTTCCATTCTCACGTATCCCACATTGTCTGGTAGGACCTTGAAGAGACAGTAAATTATTGCTGAATTGAATCGAATTAAATTTCATCACTTCCCAATTATGTCGTGAGGTCCCTTAAGCCATGCTGGCAAATTTACATTACTCTGCTGATAATGTTCAGTTTGTTTATGCATAAAAACCTTCCATATGACTTAGGAAAAAAGGTCCTTTTCTTAGGCCAACCGTGAAATCAAGAGCTTGTTTCCTACCTTTATTGACTCACGATCTTTCTCCAAAACCAATTGAATTTGCCTAATTTTGCAGATGACAAAACAAGCAATCGTAGGAGGATTATTTCTTAACGAAGGACAAACTCTCCCCTTGCTTTTCTATAGCTTGCCTTGAGATTATGGGACATTCATAAATAGGTAGTTTCCTCACTAGTTTCTCTTTTCCTTTAAGCTACAGAGTTTAAGTTGTTTTTCTTTGGCAAGCATGTATTTGTGCTTTTGTCCGATTAGATTAAATTCGGCTTGCTTTAAAACTGGTGCACGTGCATATATACACATGTATGTGCATACTTATATCTTTGTGCAGGACAAATGGGGAGGAAACCAGGGCCCATCAGCAGGAGGTTCACGTGTAAAGTGAAGCACTGAAGGACTTCTCAACAGTAGTTGGTGTAACTTGCTTCCCATGCATTTACAAAACTGCAGGTTTGGCAAAGTTCACTCATTATGTTCCTTGTGAAACTGCCAAAGGAGTTGGGGGAGGCTGCTGAAGTCTTGACAGCGATTGTAACAGAGACATCTAAACAAAATAAATCGCTGCATCCCATTGCAACGTGGTTTTTTTTAAATACCCAATTTTAATGTATTCATAACCTTTAGCTTAATAGCGTTAAGTCTATTAACTGCCCCTTAAAAGCTCTCTGTGACCCCATTCCCCAGTCTTTAAAATGAGGATAATAATTGCAACTTTATATGGTTGCCATAAGATTCGAAATGAGTTAATAAATGTTGGTAAATTAGAACAGTGTCTACACAGCCTGAGCACTTAAGAACTATTTGCTGTTTTTACTTCCCTCACTAGACAGTAAATTTTATGAAAGCCGTGATATTTGTCGGTTTGAAAAACTGCTTTTTCCCTCTTTGTTAATTCCTTTATGTACTAAATAAAGGAACAAATGAGTAGGTTAATGAAAGAATGAATATAATATGTCGGGTAAAGGATAACATTTTCAAACGGCAGACTGAGCTGTCATATCTTCAAATGGTTTTTTGATACAAGTAAGTTCTGTTTTGGAGGGATTAACCTGTAATTGATCAAATCTACCCATTCCCTAATGTCATTCCAAGATAGCGTTAGTACTCATGGCCTTTAAAATAACACATTTCTCAGCAAACTCTGAGTGGAGCCAGGTATTTAGATAAATCATTTAGAAAAAATGTTTCTTTGAGGAAATAATTACATGTACTTTGAAGTATACTATTTGTAGCTATTTTTTTTTAATTTTAAGGCTCTGATAGGGGAACTAAAATGTGATTAAAAACACCACAGTTACTCATAGATAATTGAGTGATTCTTTTCAAACTAATATATGCATTTTATTCACAGATTAATTCCATCAAAAATAGTTTGGGACATAGAAAAAGGTAAAGAAGATACTGGAAAGTTTGAGTCATATCTTCAAGTTGTCTTCCAATCCAAGTTAGTTCTGTGTTGGAAGAAATAACCTATAAATGATAAAATCCACACATTCCCTAATGGCACTTTAGTTTGAATATGAAATATTAAATTTAATTAACCTGTTGAAGAATAACCATAAGGCCATAAAAATTCAATTTTACACATTAGAATTATATGTTCAAATGATTAATTAAAAATTTATTATTAGTGCTACTACAGACCCCAGCCATTCTATAACTCTGGATCCAATCGACCAACATACATAATGAAGCAGAAACTGTGCTGAATAACTAGCTGTTGCTCAATAAAAACTTTACTGCTGGATGCTTAAATTTCTAACGTGAAACATGGCTGCCACTCATACCCCTGGGAACAGGTTGGGTTTGTTTTAACTCAGGTGGAAAGGAAATAGCCTCGTTCAAATTTAAAAGTTTGAAAAAAGAAGACCAAAAAAATTTTTTAGTAATAAAAAAGAAAGAGATAAACCCAAAACAAGCAGAAAGAAGGAGATAATAAGCATAACAGAAATCACTGAAATTGAAACAAGAAAATGGTAAAGTCAATAAAGCCAAAAGCTGGTTCTTTGAAAAAACAAATAAAATTGCACTAAAGAAGCACTAAAGATTATTAAGAGTGGAAGTAAAACATAGGACACCACAGCAGACCTATAGCCATTAAAACAATAATAAGAGAATATTACAAAAAACTTTACACTAATAAATTTGACAACTTAGAAAAGACCAGTTCCTTGAAAATCACAGACTACAAAACTTAACAAGAGTGAAATAGACAACTTGAATAAGAATAGTTTAAAAATTAATTTCTAATTATTAAAAAAATATAAAAATAAAAAAAATTAAAACCATTTAAAAAATTAATTTCTGATTATAATACTCCCGTCAAACCTCAGGCCCAGATGGCTTCCCTGGAGACCTTTACCAACAATTTAAATGAGAATTTACACCAATCTTATACAATCTCTCTCGGAAAATAAAGAGGAGGAAACTCTTAACAGCTCACTTTATAAGGCCAATATTACCTTGATACCAAAACCAGACAGACAGTACAAAGGAAGAAAACTACTGACTGGTATCTCTCATGAATTTAGACACAGTAATCCTCCACAAACTATCAACAAATCAAATCTGCTAGAGTAAAAGAATAATTATATACCAATATGACCAAGCGGGATATATTCCAGGTACGCAAGGCTCATTCAATATTTAGAAACCCATCAATGTAATGTACCATATCAATGGGTTAAAAAAAGAAAATAATACGGTCATATCAGTTGACACACACAAAAATATTTGACAAAGTCTAACATCCATTCATGGTAACAAAAAACAAAAACAAAAACAGAAACCTCTCAGCAAGTTAGGAACAGCAGGGAACTGCTGCAATTTGGTAAAAAGCAACTAAAAACTACCTACAGCAAGTGTTAAACTTAATGAGGACTGCATATCAGTTCCTAACATCAGGAATGAGGCAACGATACTCCTTGTCAGTATTCTTGAGTCAATGTATTGATAGTACTGCATGTTTTGGCCACTGCAATAGAACAAGAAAAAGAAATAAAATGTATGCATATAGGAAAGGAAGGAATAAAAGAGTTTTTATTGTATTTATGGTTGATATGATTGATCATTGATGAATCCAGATACAGACACATGCAGACATACCCTATTTGTTGGTATATTTTGCACAAAGGTGCAAATGCAAT
Source organism: Balaenoptera musculus (assembly GCF_009873245.2). Lineage (NCBI taxonomy): Eukaryota > Metazoa > Chordata > Mammalia > Artiodactyla > Balaenopteridae > Balaenoptera > Balaenoptera musculus. The sequence goes on along the minus strand of NC_045786.1, from coordinate 27,778,082 downwards.
ACAATGGAGGAAGGATAGCTATTCAACAAATAATGCTCGGGCAATTGGACAGTCTCAGGCAAAAAGAAAAAGAAAATGAATGACATACTGTCATCTTAAGTCTCACAATTTATACAATTAACCCAAAGTGGATCACAGATTTAAACGTAAAGTGTAAAGTGACAAAAATTCTTAGGGAAAAAGCAGAAAAAATGGGGGGACTGAGAACTAGACAATGAGTACTTAGACCTAACACCAGAGGCACAATTGATTTTTTTTTAATGATAAATTAGATTTCATCAAGATTAGAAGTGTTTGCTCTATAAGAGACCCTGTTAAGAGGATGAAAGACAAGCTACAAATGGGAGAAAATATTTTCAAACCACATCTAAAAAGGACAAGTGTCTACAATATATAAAGAACTCTCCTCAACACTAAGAAAGAAAAAATCCAATTGGGAAATATGCAAAAGACATGAACAGTCATTTTACTGAAGAGAATATACAGATGGCAAATGAATACAGGAAAAGATGTTCAACTTTATTAGCCATTAGCAAATGCATACTAAAACCACAGTGAGATATCACTACTCTAAACCACTATCTGAATAGCTTAAAAATATATAGTGACAGCATCAAATACTGGCAGGAATGAAGAGAAGAAATGGATCCCTCACATATTGTAGTAGGAAAGCAGAATGGTATGGCCACTCCAGAAACAAGTTTCTCATAAAACTACACATGGAACTAACTATGACCCAGAAGTTACATTCTTGGGCATTTATCCCAGGAAAATTAAAACATGTTCACAAAAATGTCCATACAGAAGTGTTTATATCAACTTTATTCATAATAGCCAAACATTGTAAACAATCCAAATGTCCTTCAATGGGTAAATGGTTAAACAAAATGCAGTGCATGTGTATCATGTGATACTCTTCAGCAATAAAAAGGAATGAAATGTTGATACACACAACTTGAATAAATCTCCATGGAACTATGCTGGGTGGGGAAAAATGCCAATTCCAAAGGTTATGCCCTTTCTAATTCCATTTATATAACATTCTTGAAATGAAAAACAGATTAGTAGTTTCCAAGAGTTAAAGACAGGGGTGAAGGGGTAGCGGGGGCCTGGGAGGAGAGAAGTAGATGCTTTTATAAAATAGCAGAACAAGGGACCCTTACGGTGATGGAAATGTTCTGTATCTTGACTGTGTGGTAGATACACAAACCCAGACACATGATAACATTTCATGGAACTAAATATACACATATATAAATAAGTACAAGTAGAAATGGGGAAAATCTGAACAAGATCAGTTGAGCATATTAATGCCAGTATACAGGTTGTGATATTGCATTATGGCTTTGCTCAGTGTCCTCATTGAAGGAATCTCTGTAAAGGGTACATGGGATTTCTGTAATATTCATTACATATGCATGTGAATCTATGATTATCTCAAAATAAAAAGGTGAATTGAAAACAGTTTTTGAGGTATTTTTGGATAGATTCAAAGATCTCAAATTGAAGCAAATGACAATTATGAAAGGATGCATTCAATTTCTGGCAGCTGTTGAAATCCTGCTACTGCAATATGTAGTACTGCTATGATGCATCTCTACCCCATGTAATTTCCACTTGGCGTCATGACAACTTGGGTTGAGGATATGCTCATGGTTTGTGCAAACGACTGTATTATGTCTCATTAAGGATCATAAATACCAATCAACCTAATCACAAAAGTGCTGTTTCTGTGTTCATATGGCTATTTAATCTGGACGATGGTGACAAAGATGAATAATTTTATTATGTTAATCATTGCATTTACTGCCATGGAGAAGAGGAGTGCATCCCTTATGCTGTCTTGAATGAGTCACATCTGAAATTTTGCTTGTGAGATTTCTTTAAAAAGAGGAGAGGGAGGGAGAAAGAGAGGGAGGAAAAGAGGGAGAAGGAAGGAAAGAAGGAAGAAAGGAGGGCTGGAAGGAAGGAGGGAAGGAGGGCTGGAAGAAAGGAAGGAAGAAGGAAGGAAGGAAGGGAGGAAGGGGTGGGGGAAGGAAGACAAGCAAAGTTGTCCTTAGAAATAGAGGCAAGATAAAGACTTTCCCTAACAAACAAAAGCTGAGGGAGTTCATCACTGCTAGACCTGCCTTACAAGAAATGCTGAAAGGAGTTTTTCATGCTGAAATGAAAGAATACTAATTAATAACATGAAAACACACTGGCAAAGGTGAGTATACAGTCAAATTCAGAATACTCTACTACTGTAATATGGTGATGTGTTAACCACTTAATTCTAATACAAAGGCTAAAGAACAAGAGTATATAAAATAACTATAGCTGCAATAATTTGTTAATGAGTACACAAAATAAAAAGGGGTAAATTATGACATCAAAAGAAATGATAATTACATGGCACTTTACAGGTATTTTAGCATTTTAGCTAAAGCCTCATGGTACCCACAAAGATTCAAAAAAAAATGTAAAGAGAAGCAAATCAAAGCATACCACTATGTAAAATCACCAACTCCCAAAGGAAGACAGCCAGAGAGAAAGAAAACAAAGGAACTACAAAACAGCAAGAAAACAATTAAGATGGCAAGAGTAGGTCTTTACCAGTCAATAACTACTTTAAATATAAATGGATTAAATGTTCCAATCAAGAGACATAGAGTGGCTGAATGGATTAAAAAACAAAAAACCCAACTGTATGCTGCCTACAATAGACTTACTTCAGCCTCTAAGACACACATAGACTCAAAGTGAAGGGATAGAAAAAGATAGTCTAGATGTTGTACGTAAACGGTGCCCTAGGAGAGCTGGAGTAGCTATATGCATATAAGACAAAACAGACTTTAAGTCAAAAACTGTAACCAGAGACAAAGAAGGTCATTATATAAGGATGAAAAGGTCAGTTCATCAAGAGATTATAACAATTATAAATATAAATGCACCCAACATCAGAGTACCTAAATATATTTGGCAAATAATAACTGATATAACGGGCATTCTTCTAAGTAGGATAAGTCAGACAGAAAAGTCAGATATTGTATGATCTCATCTGTACGTAGAATTGAAAAACACTGAACTCACAGAAACAGAGGGTCGCTTGGTGGTTGCCGGGGCCTGAGGGAAAAGGGGAGATGTTGGTCACAGGGAACAGATTTTCAGTTACAAGTTGAATAAATCCCAGGGCTCAGAAGTGCAGTTAACGATAGTGTATTATATACTCAAAAGTTGCTTTGAGAGTAGAGCTTGAATATTCTCACCATAACGAGAGCAACAACAGAATGCCAGTTCTGTCTGGTGAAGAATATGTTAACTAACCCTATTGTGGTGAATATTTTGCAACATACACATGTATCCAATCATCACACTGTACACCTCAGACACACTGTTACTCATCAGTTATAGCTCATTAAAGCTAGACAGGAAAAAAAAAAGAATAGGCTTGCTTCAAGTTTGCTCTTCTGCTATTGGCTAAGGCAAGTCACATGGCCAAGTACAGGGTCAGTATGGGGAGGAGGGGCCACACAGGGAGGCACAACTCATCAGGGGTGGTCATTATAATAGTCTTCCACAAAGGTTTGAAAATAACAATACAATAATATTACCTACTATTTATTGAATGGTGCGTTAGAACCCTGCTAAGCTCTTTACATTTAGCCTCACCTACATATCAGGGAGTTCATTTGACAGCTAAGGAGGCATGTTTGGAGATGTCCAGTGATTCAGGATACAGAATCAATTATGACAAATCCGGATTCAAACTAGGGTCTGTGTGATCTTAGATTACGTCTCTGTATTATGTCTGTATTTAACCACTGTGTCATACTGCCTCCCTAGGTATTGGGTTTCTAAATGAGAGTCTCAAAAATATTCTTGGGTTCTGACATTTTCTTTAAAGAAGATTTCTTTTCCATCATTTCGATACGAGAAAAAGATATTTCTGCATTACATTTCTGTAAGAAATATCAACAAAAGCCCTAGTTGTTTTTATGACTGGCTTTAACCAATCAATAGACAGTCATCAGAACCACATTTTTGTGTTGTAAAATGAATACTAAACTCATATAGTTAGAAGGGCTGGGTTTGAACTCCACTGTGTAGATGTGTGAATTCTGATGTGACTCATTTTTCCTTCCTGCACCTCCATTTTCTTATTTGTAAAATAGAGACAATACCCTTTTCATGGGATTATCATGAGGATTAAAGGTGGCACTGGAGAAAAAAAACACATTTCGCTAATTATGAAATGCTATAAAAATACAATGCATTAGATTAATAAAAAGGAATCTGAGCTGTACTTATGCATGACCATGCCTCTTTTGTTAAAATCTCTTGGAAGCTACTGCCATGACCCAATAGAATGATAGATTAATTTGGCTGGAATGAGTTTTCTAGCTCCTGGCTAGAATAATCATAATAAATATTTAATGTGGCATCTTTATAAACTCTTTTCTTTTAAATTCACCTTTATTCCCCTAGGATCTTTACACAATTTTCTCCTCGTAGCTGCTGGATAACGTACCATTTTTTTCCTCAGTCAGAGCTGGGATATGAGGATACTGTGCTTTCTTATTCTCCTTCTCCAACTATCATTCTTGACTCGATGCATCGTATCTTCATCTACGTTCGCATTTATGATAAACTTCAGCTGTCTCTCCTGCGGGTTCCCCGTTCTTTTCCAACACATCACTTTCTATTTACCAGCACAACCCTGTAAGTCACATCAGATCCTGCCTTGGATACAGCAGCTTTCACACATCACTGTCAAAGTGCTTTTGATGATAGCGCATTTCTCTCCACCACTGCCAGCTACTTGAAGAGCTCTTGAAGAATTGCGTGCGTCTTTTTGACAGCGTCTGCCCTCCAACAAGGAACCCATGCTGTATTCTGGAACCTGGTCTCTGAGTGTTTACTCAGGGATCATTCATTTGGCTCAATAAACCTTTACGGGGCACTTAGCATCTACAAGTCTCGGCACTAAAGGAATAAGTCAGAATTCTTGCTTTCAAGAAACTTAGAGTTTAACGGGAAAGGTAAGAATCAACACAGAAAAGTCTAACAAAAAGAACGAACCGGTCTTGGGTGATGCAAACACAGTGTGATAATGAACACCTGTCCAATTGGCCCACCTGAACTTTGCTACATATTTCTTTTCTGGATCTTTTACAAACACTAAGTAAGATATTTTTAGAGTATGAATTACAAACAAGTATTAACCCATTTGGATCATCTGGATTTTTAATAAATACTTCTAAGTTTTTTTTTGTTTTATTTTCTTTTGAAACCATTTCTCCTTACCAAGACACTTAAATTACACCTTCAGAATTATGGCAAAATGTTAATCAGTAGGATACTATTAATATATTCAGTTCTTTACTCTGTTTTGTTTTTACTGGTAGAAAACCAGACTAAATACTTACAGTATTGTATAATACTTATAGCCCTCATTTTATCAGATTCTGGATTTCTTAATTTTCATCATATTTTTAATATGTGGTTAGCTTCTGCTTACGTGAAAATTATTTTAGTTAATTTTAACTGATTTACTTCAAGCCAATGCATCATCTGATACCATTACTGCTTTATTCTTCTTAAACGCCTTTTCTTGGTGTACGCTGGCGCTAAAAAGACTTCTCACATTTTTTCTGAACTTACTGCCTCCGTTTTTCTGGTCCTTTTCTTGTTCCCAAACAAACACACCTTTTCACATCGCAGTGACAAAGGACAGTAAATTAGCACACACACTGCTATGCCACAGAACTGTTGTTAAAACCTAAGCTTTCCGTTGTATCTATTGGTCCTGGTGATTTTATGATACAGTGTTTACTAGTGTGCATGTCTACTGCATCACTAGACTGTCATGATTGGTCACTTTTTAGCAGCATCCTGTGATTGGTGGTTTCTCCTTCCTCCCTCCAGAGGCAGCCTCCACCTTTCCCCACCCTGCTCTGTGTCCCAGGGGCTGACCTGCATCACTTCTCACTGGCCTCCAGCTGGACCTGGAGAAGGAGGCACCAGAAGATGGAAGAAGGAAAGGGAGCAAGTTTGGAGAGATGTCTCAGTCAGCTCCTGCAGCTGTAACAAAAATACCATAGTCTGGGTGGCTTACATAAACAGACATTCATTTCTCACAGTTCTGGAGGCTGGACGTCCAAGATCAAGGTTTCAGCAATCCAGTGTCTGGTGAGGACCCTCTTCATGGTTCATAGACCAGGTATTCAGCTGTGTCCTCACCTGGAGAAAGGGGGGAGGGAGCTCTCTGGGGTCTCTTTAATAAGGACATTAATCCCATTGTGGGGGCTCCACCCTCATGACCTAATCACCTCCCAAAGGCCCCACCTCCTGACACCATCAGCTTGGAGGTTAGGTTTCTACATATGAACTGGAGGACACAGACATGTGGCCCATAGCAAGATTTCATTCTCTCTGCCCCTCTATGTGGGAACTTCCTGGACAGTCTCAGTGATCAAGTGGCCTTCTCCACACAGCTGGACTGACTCCAGGTTACCTTAACCCCGACCACCAGACCTCTATATCTAGGTGCTCACTGGCCCTGTTCTTACAAGTCTCTGACTGTCTTTTTGTTTGATTTTTTTCCTTACAATCTGCCCACACTTTTAAAAACAGTTCCTTTATTACACTCTTTCAAATACCCCATTTGAGTGTGCCTACTGTCTCTTTTGGAGATAATTTCTTTTTCTGACTGATAGAACAAGCAACCAGCCCAGTGCCTGGCATGTGGAATTGTTTTATTTGTCGAATGAGATAAATAAATAGGCTTGTAATGTGACAATATTTCCTTGGGAAAAGGATGTTAAGGAAAAGAGAATTGCCTTTAGAGTTACCCTTCCACAGTATGCGAATGAGGAGGTGATGGGGACAACCTGCATGTTGCCGCGTAAATAACTTCCTTTGGAAATTTAGGTCACCATGTTCTCAGAGGCAGAATCCTAAAGTAAAGAATTGCACAATGACTCATGTGTCTGACCTCGATTTTGCCTTTTTAAAATAAATCTGACCTGGAAAACATATATTTTAAAAAGTGACCTATTTTATGACCCGGTTGGATTTCCTCAATGAACACATCAAAGACTCGGGTCAAGATGGAGAGTCTATTCTTGAGAGAGAGGAAGAGTGATGTGGTCCTCAGTACATGAGACATTATAGCTTATTTAAAGGGCTTGACAATACAGGGCCTGTCATGTTACTAATTTTAATCAATAAGTAGGTCATTAGCACATAAAAATGGTCTAATTTCACCTTCCTGAGGCAAAGCTTCCCTTGAGACATAATGACTTCCACGAAGCCTGGCTGAAGTGCTCCTGTCCTGGGAATCAAGGCCTCCACATGATCAGAGCCAAGTTTCTAGGGTGGGAATAATCATCCTCAAGTGGGTTGTCCAGGGTCAAGGTGAGAGGGCCAGTCCCATGTCTGTCCCTTGTTGCACAAAACAGTGCTTTTCTCCACTAAAATCTCTGATATGCACAGAATTTTTTTTTAATTTTGTAATTTTTATGGTAGACTTTTGAAGCCAATACCATCTGAAGCCAATAGTCATGACTTAAAAAAGCACAAGGTTGTATAAATGTTCTCTTCCTTCTCAAAAACCATATTCATTTTCTCTCTGTGAAACAGGGCTGCGTGGAAAACCTTGAACCACAGTGGAACCCCCAGAGCTAACTTTGGTTCATCCAAGCAGGGTGTCACACCTAGGCCGGGGCCTTGGCACCTCTTTAAGTGTCCAAACCGGTGTCTGTGAGCCCGTATTTCTGAATGTCACTTGATGTGGTCATCCCGGCAGACCCTGTGCCGCCCACTGTTACTTCTTCACCACGAGGCAGGGACGGAAGGCAGAGTAATATCCCCCAACAAATCTTGGGAAAGTCAGTCACCCACTTTGAACCTCCATTTCTTCATTTATAAAACATCCCAGAATCTGTGACTATGTTATGATGTGGGCAAGGGGAGATTCTGGTTGCAGATGAAATTAAGGTACTTAATAAACTTACCTTAAATAGGGCAATTAACCTGGATTATCTGGGTGGGCAAGGACGTAATCACAAGGGTCTTTATAAGCAAAAGAGGGGGGTGTAGAGTCAGAGTCACCCTAGTCCCCAGGACCAGTGAGTTTGTTACCTTACTCGGCAAAAGGGACTTACAAGTATGGTTAAAAGTATAGACCCTGAGATGGGAGATGACCCTGGGTTACCCGCATAGCCCATCTAATTACATGGGTTCTTACAAACAGAGAACCTCTACTGTCTGAGTCTGAGAGATGAAACAGAGAAGAAGGAGGAGAGATTGGAAGATGAGAAGGACCTGACCCACTGTTGCTGGCTTAGCAGATGGGGGAAAGGGACTGAACTAGGAGTGCCACAGTTTCTAGAAGCTGGGAGCGGACCTCAGATGACAGCACTGTGTGAAGTGCTAATGACAGTCCTACAAGGCTGTCTCTGTCTGTTCAGCTGCCCTAACAAAATACCATCTACCAAGTGGCATATATACACCAGACATTCATTTCCCACAGTTCTGGAGGCTGGAGGTCCAAGATCGAGGTGCCAGCACATTGGGTGTCTGGTGAGGACTCCTCCTGGTTCATAGACAGAGTCTTCTCGCTGTGTCCCCACCTGGAGGAAGGGGTGAGGGAGCTCTCTGGGGTCTCTTTTATAAGGGCATTAATTCCATCATGGGGGCCCCACCCTCATGACCTTGTCACCTCCCAAAGGCCCCACCTCCTAATACTATCACATCGGGGGTTAGGTTTCAACTTGTGAATTTGGGGGCACGTGGACACTCCAACCATACCAAACAGTAAATATATTTATTAGTGGAAAGAGTGACATGTTAGAGTTTGGTGATGACTTCGAGTCTCTATGATAGATTACTGTATTTTTGTGATTTAGAAGAGCTGACAATGTGTAAACCTGGTAGATGCCCATTGGTAGCTGTGACTTCCCAAAGCTTATACAGCTGGAGAGGCAACAAACAAACACATGGAAAACTTTAAGGGGGGAAAAAAAGCTATTTAATACAATAACACTGGAGCTGTCCCAAGGGAAGTTCACTGTCAAGGGAACGAGACCAGCGGTGAGAGCTCTGTGGGTACAGGGGACAGCAAGGTTGGCCGTGTCCACTGTAAGATTTGCTGAACACTGAGCCATTGGCCTGATGTTGCCCCTCATAGGAGGTGTATCATCCTCAGATACAGGCCCACCTAACATGCCTCTGTGCTGGAGAAAACTTCAGTCATTAATCAGGCATCTGTAACTCCCATTTTAGGCTTGTTAACCCTAATAATAGACTCAAAGAAGTGAAGAAATTACTTATATTACTAGGTTCCGTATGGATTGGGGATCTACGTGTAAGACTTTTTCTTCAACCTGGCAACTGGAATAAAGTAAAGAGAGAAGAAAAGCTGGCTCACTTTCTATTTTAATCAGTTTTTAAGAGAATTTTTAAAGACGAATTTCAGAGTCCCTGCTCGGCGGTGAGAGGAATGGCAGGAGAGGCTGTCACCATGGACACGAGGTCGTCAGCTGGCTGGGACAACACTCGATGCCTTTGATCACGCGGCTGCCATTAGCTTCGGCGGCTGCCTCTTTGCAGCCTTGAATATGAACTTGTTTATCTCACTGCCAATTACATTTCAGAAGATCCACCACACTGAGCCTTCTCCATCTCGCCCATAAATTAGCCTGAGGGTTGCCTGTCTCCTTCCCTCTGCCACCCCTGCCATCATGTGCACGCACGTGCATGCACACACACACACACACACACACACACACACACACACACTGATCCCCTTCCTTCTCTGTGATCCAGTCCATGGTGACTGTAAACATTGTATACATTTCATGTGTACAACATTATATTTCACTTCTGTGTACCCTACCGTGAGCTCACTAAAAATTTAGTTTCCATCCATCACCCTACAGTCGATCCCCTTTACCCATTTCTCCCTTCCCCCCATCCCTCCCCATCCCTCCCCTTCTGGTAACCACTGCTCTGTTCTCTATATCTACATGTTTGCTTTTGTTTGGTTTGGTTTCCTCATTTATTTAGGATTTTTTTGGCTTGTTCATTTATTAGTGTTCTATATCCTACAGATGAGTAATATCATACAGTCTTTCTCCACCTGACTTAGTTCACTTAACATAATACCCTCAAGGTCCCTCCATGTTGTTGCAAATGGCAAGATTTCATTCTTTTTTTTAAGGCTGAATAATATTCCATTGTAAATATGTAACCACATCTTTATCCATTCTTCTGTTGATGGACACTTAGGTTGCTTCCATATCTTGTCTATTGTGAATAGTGGAGCTATGAAGATGGAGGTACAGGTAACTTTTCAAGGTAGAGCTTCTGTTTTCTTTGGATAAATATCCAGAAGGGGAATTGCTGGATCATATGATAGTTCTATTTTTAGTTTTTTGAGGAACCTCCATACTGTTTTCCACAATGGCTGTGCCATTTTACATTCCCACCAACAGTGCACAAGGGTTTCCTCTTCTCCACATCCTCACCAACACTAGCTATTTCTTGTCTTTCTGATAATAGCCTTTCTGACAGGCATCATAATCGATTTTAAAACATTTTCCTTAGTATGTTTTCCAGTTTTCATCATCATCACATGTTTATTGGTTGCTGGGTATCTGGGCTACAAAGACCAGCTTCCCTAAGCTATTCACACAAAGCCTCTTTATGTTAGTGATAATGAAGCCTGCAAGGGGAGGTGGACCAAGTGCTAAGGGACCAGCACAAACCAAGGATTTCAATGGGCTCTTGAGGAAAGAGATGGTGCTGTGGGTTCCTTCTGTTGTAGACTTTACAGCGACTGGCCCCAAAGTGAGAGCATGCTGAGGGCAGCTCAATGTCAGGGGTAATAATGAAGCACCATGTGACGTTCCCACAGATCCTGACTCAAACTTCAACCTGAATACTTTCTCTGGAGGTGATGGGCTGCATCCAAATTATGTTGGGGATTATTTTAAATACAGCTTCCTAGAGCCCACATTCCCAGAGACCCTCAGAGGTTCTGGTGCAGCTGGGGTAGGACGTCCAGTATAGGGGCCAACACATACAGAGGAAGCATTGAATTAGAGCTCTTTCTGAAGACGGCTTTCTGTGGGTCGTATTGCCTTTACGCTCATTGCAAAAATAAATAAGTAAATAAATAAATACAGGAAAAGATGAAGGCTGCCCATGTTTCCACCAACCAGAGAAAACCACTCTGAATATTCATATCTTGGGGATATTTTCTACAGGAATCATGATAGATACGAGACACATTTTATTTCTACACAGACAAAAAATTGTACTAATACTCCATATACTAAACATGCCACATGCCTGTTCACTTAGCTGTGACCTCAGTGGGCCACAGAAGGTCTCCTTTCAAAAACCCAGTCTTCTTCATTTATTCTTGACACAAATAGATATTGAATGCCTCTTGTGTACAGGGCGCGCTTCTAGGTGCTTGGGATACAGCAGCAAATCCAATGGACAGAGATCCTGGCCCACATGGAGCTTACATTCTAGCAGGAGGGAAGGAAAATAGAATAGAATAGAAGCATCTTAAGCCAGTAAGTCATACGGTATGTTTAAGGACGAAAGCCAGGTGAAAGAACCAGGGGTGAAGGACGGAGGCAGGTGCAAGTTAAATAGGGAGGTAGGAGTCCCCACTGAGGATGCCAGCCTCACCAGACCTGAAGAAGGGGGGATGTGACCTGTGGGATAAGTGTGGGGCGGGCTTCCCAGGCGACGAGGGCAGCGTCGGGTGCAACTGACCTGATGGCCAGCGTGGTTCCAGATGAAAGAATGAGGGGAGGGTAGTGGAGGATGAGAGCAAAGGGCAGGGCGATGTGGGGGAGGCTGACCACACAATGATTTTAACCCGAGCTTTTGCTCCAAGTAAAGCAGGAAGCCGTTGCAGGGTTTATGGCAGAGCAGAGATCTTAGGTTGTAAAAGACTGACTCCAGCTATACCGCTCTCTGCCCAGGTTCCAAGACAGAATCAGCCCTAACGCTCTAAGACACCTATTGAACTAACGTCTCTTCTTTGCATCAGAAATGGTACCAGTTAAGTACCATGTTCGAAATTGTTGAACATTTTTTTCATCAAATAATTTTCTGTGTTCTGTAGTTTGGACGAAGAAGGCCAGGCTAGGCACCTGCCCTGCCCTACCCCCACCCCATCCGGGGATAAGTAGAAGCAAGAAGTAAATGAAGAGAGAAAGTGACAAGGAAATGATACTAACGACTGAACATGGAATCAAGCTTCAGAGGAGAGAGGAAACCTGGAGGCGGCGAAGGGCATCAGAGGCGACGGCAAGAAGAGATGCCCAGGACGCGGTGGTCAGGGGGGTGAGTGCTGCAAAGGGGAAGGGATGCTGGTGTGAGGGTCCCTGGTGGGATGAGCACAACGTCAGCAGCTGCTGGTGGGAGAGACTGGCGTATGTATGTGATGGGGGCAGCGAGGGAGAGATGGCTGACAAAGAGGACAGGAGGGGCGGAGGGGCCAACAGCTCTGAAGCTCCCCTCCGTGTATGTCAAAACCACAGAACTAAAGCAGTGGTGATCTTGCAAAGAGCTGCACCAAAATTATTGAGAAGTGAGGGATGACCAAAATGCAGGGACCACACAACCAAACGATACAGTATTGGAAGCTGGACGTTCTAGGAAGGAGGAGGGAGAGAGGTCTTCAAGTCTCAACTGAGGAGCAAGAAGACAATGGCGCTTCCTCCAGGCCCAGGAGAGACAAAGGACCCTCCCTGTGGAAGGTTCTGGAAAAAAGAGCATCCTCAGTAAAGAGCCAGGTGTCCCCCAGAGCAAGATGAAAGCACATCAGGAACAGAAATGACTGGTCGCTGAAGGGTTTGGTCCCTGCCCCAGTGCTGAGCCCTGGACATTGTGTCCGCACAATGTGAATTGATTTTCTCCATCATAGATTTTACTGAAGCAAAACCTACAATGCAACAGTCACTGTCACATAAAGAGTTGATACTTACTAGTTCAAGGTGCCTGTGACAAAACGAACACCACGTGAATCAGGCAGAAGTAAAGCCCCAAGACAGTCAGTCAGTCCTTCCTGCAAACTCCCTTTTCATCCTCCTGCTGTGTAGCTCAGGGGTCGAACCTCCTGAGAGCTCTGGGAAGCGCCCCAGAGGGGGCTCTGCTGGTGGATGGCACGCGTGTGCAACCACTGAGGCTGCAGCTCCACCCAACTCCTCTGATTGGGTCAGATTTACAGTTCCTGTAGACCTGAAAGTGTCATTTGTGGTGGTGCCAGGACACTTGCTCACCGAAGAATCAGATGATCTGTAAGTCATTCTACCTGATGGCCAGCCTCGCCCATTCCACGCTTTCAAGCGCACGGATGCATAGAGAAACAGCTCGTTTGAACGCTTGCGTGATTTTTCACCAATCTTCTATCCTGTGCATGGAAATGATTTTCACATCCTCTCTGCGTGGAAGGCAGTGTTTAGAGACCTCTAAAGCAATGTTTCAAAATTATTGTCCTGCTACCTTGATCTTGAACATGAATTTTACTTTATGTCTATGTGTGTGTACCTTTTTGACTGTCTTCCAAAAATCAGCTCTTGGAATCCTCTCCTAGTTCTGATGTTTTCTGACTTCTGTTTAATTTAATTTCTGATACTATATATGCTTATTCATTTCTCCTAGCATTATCTTTTTTGCTTTTACAGGAAAAAACCGAATTTATGCATATATATTCTTGTGATTCATATATATTCTTTTTAGTTTAATAATAAGGTCTCTAAACATGAGCTTTCTTTGGAGTACAATTTCTACTGAATAATATGTTTAAAACACAGTATTATTATACTTAGTTCCTACCTTGTATATAACTGCAATTGCTATTTTCTCTCTGAATCAAGAGATGAATATTTTTTTCAAAATTATCCAAATCAATTCGTTTTTATTTTATTGTTGTTAATTGCTAGCTTTATTATGGCTAAGGAATGTTTTCTACATTCAATTCCCACTTTGGCGTATTTATTCATGTTTTCTACGAGTCCAATTTTTGTTTATGTTCCAGAAGTACTGTACTTTGGAAGAAAGTGTATTCCCTTTACACTGCACAAAGTTCTGAACTGAGCCTAATAATTACAGTACCTAGTCTTCTGCTGTTAATTTACATGGTTTATTTTTTAGATCTGTCAGAAAAAGAGAACTCCATTATGCTTATAGTTTAACATTTTTAATATTTCTTGTTGATACCATGATATTTATAAAACAAATAGTCATAAATATTCTATCTTCATTGGAGATGATCAGATTTTTGCCTTGTATTCTACGTTTTCCAATTTATTTTAGCAATACATTATTTTACTTGCATATGCTTAGTATATATTTGATAGTCCTTTCATTTTTATCTTTTCCATGTCCTGTTTTCTTAGATCTCTTTGTAAATAAATATCATGTTTCTTACTCCATATGAGACATTTTGTCTTTTAATATCATGAAAATGAATATAGCTGGTAGATATCATGACTGTCATCATAGTTACAATTTCAGTTTTGCTGTTTCAGGCTTTCTTGCTATTAATTCTCACACTTTTCCTACAGTCTGATGTGCTTCTCAAGTCTTCCTGATATTCTTTCTGTTTTTTCCAAGTTATTTGGAATTGAATGAAACTTCTTTTTATCCTACAAATATGTAAAGCATGTTTAAAACTCCATTTTCTACCACATCAAGAGTAATTGACTACACTCAGTTTTACCCTCTGTATAGAAAACTTGGTTGTTTTATTACCCAGTTCCCTAACACACTTAGAAATTCCATTGGAATAATCAGTTATTGACCAAGATAGCAATCATCAATACGTCTCATAATATATATTTTTTCTTTTAATAATATTTATATTTGCATTAAAACTTAAATTTCATATTTACATAGATACAGTGTGAATTTTTACATTTATTTTATATTTTATATTTTGTATATACATTTTATATTATATTTTTATATGTCATAAGTATAATGTAAATAAATGTAAATATGTTAATTTATATTTACATTTATATTAAAATTCATAAAATTTCAACAATCTTTTTTTGAGAATAACTTTTGTTTTTAAGTGGTCAAATGCTCAGAGCCATTTCCCCTTCTGTGTCTCATTCACCTCCCAAATGAGCATTTTGATACGTTCGTCTCTAGGACAGCTCATAATCTCCATCTCCTTATCTGTCACGTTTGGGTGTGAGGATAATTTCCACAGCTGTTTCTGTCTGCAATAAACAATCAGATGTTTTAATTCAGAAATCAGGTTTTTCTACTGAAAGCAATATTTACTAAACTTAGGTTGCTCTGTTTTGATGCAACGTAATCTCAAATCTTGAAGAGAATACAAATCTTAGTGTTGAGCTTTTTTTGCCCTATTTTTTTCAGGATGTAAACCCATTTCAAAAGAAACTAGTAGTCCTGAAACTTTACAAGATTTCTTTCTTATGAAGAAATGTGTCTTTCTGCCTATTTCCTGGTTTTTCTGTGCTCTTTGGTAGAGTGATACCCACATTTATCCCATTTGGAAATCGCACTGAATTCTTCAAAGATCATGTTAAACTCTATTAGGTCCTGACAAAGGAAAATGGGAAATTGACATTGTCTCCATCTTCTCTTACTTAATTGAGGGGTCTGACTGTCAAGAGAGATGCAGGCTTCCCCCCCTCCTCAGTGCTGCCTCCAAGTCTACGCTGTGTGCAGCCACTAAGGGTCTCGTCCCAAAGCCAGCTGCCCTCACCTTCAGTTCTAATCAGAGTCTAAAAGCCCACTGGTCAGAGCCACAGCTGCCCCGTGGTGTTGCACGAAGACCCAGTGCTTAAGGAAGGGCACCTTGTTTTATTCAGGTATCCAACGTTCAGCGGATACTCACCAGGCATCCACCACTGTCAGGGTCTCCGAGCCCCTGCTGTGCACTGCGTGTTTCCCTGCCTCTTCCCCATCATCCTCAGCAGCAGGCACTTTTCTGGGGTTTCCAAATCTGATGCTACTTCTTGAATTCTCCGTTCGACCAACATCCAGTCCTGAGAAGCCCTGATCCGTCGTCCAGCTGAGGTTTCCTGGGCCCCTGTGCCTAATTATACAGGGCTGGCTTTACTGTTTCTTCAGTTTAGATGTGCTTGAAAGCCTGGGCAGGTCCCATTACCACAGGCCTAACTTACAGAAGTGAATGAGTTACAGGTGAAAGTCCATCATTACAGGCTCAGTGGGTCCTTAGACACCTTGTTTTATTTTGACTCAAGAAATACATGAGGGCTTCCCTGGTGGCGCAGTGGTTGAGAGTCTGCCTACCAATGCAGGGGACACGGGTTCGAGCCCTGGTCTGGGAAGATCCCACGTGCCGCAGAGCAACTAGGCACGTGAGCCACAACTGCTGAGCCTGCGCGTCTGGAGCCTGTGCTCCACAAAAAAGAGAGGCCGCGATAGTGAGAGGCCCGCGCACCGCCATGAAGAGTGGCCCCCACTTGCCGCAACTAGAGAAAGCCCTCGCGCAGAAACGAAGACCCAACACAGCCATAAATAAATAAATAAATAAATAAATAAATAAATAAAAATTTTTAAAAAAAAAGCAGCACCTTATTGAGGAGATGAAGTTTAAAAAAAAAAAAAGAAATACATGAAAACTTAGTTCATAGCAGTAAGTGTAAATTTTAGCATACGAAACCTAATTTCTTTCCCTACCCCATAATTGTACTTGCTAAAACACGATCAAGGGCTTCTTATACTTCACCATCGTGTAAGAAAATGTTTGACTATTCCCGTCCTTGGGGTATGGGACATGAAGCAGCTTTTGGTTTGTACACTCATAATTCGCAATTAACATCTTACCTCTTAACATCCTACGTCTTCTTTATCAAAGGGCGCTGTTCTTCCTGGAAACCCCAGCTGCAGCACCTCCATTTTGCTCAGTGAATGCCAGGGCGCTTTCCAATCACTCCACCTGCCAGGGTCTGGGACCTTCAGTGTGCTCTTGGCTCCCTCATCCAGGGCCCTGAATCTTGTCCACCTTTGAAGGACAGAGCCATCCTTGTCAGCTGGAAAATCACAGAGGTTGCAGGAAGACTCAGCAAGAGACTATAAACCTCTGTAGGAGAATCTTCCAGACTTTTCCCAACCCCAGAGTTCCTTTTTCTCGGAGTTTGTTTCTTTGAAATTCTCTAAAACCCTCATAAGTCCCCTTGCATCACGAGGTCAGCTTTCCCAGCTGTGTCTGGCCACCGACCGTGAATGGAGACCCGGTCAGGAGCAGGGCAGCCTGTGCACGTCTGGAGTCCTACACCTCCCAGCTCTGAGCCTGGGGTGCGGAAGGTTCTAGGGTTCCTCTGGGGGAAATCTGTCTACTAAGTGCCTCCGTGGACCCTTTCACTGGCTTCTCCCATGATCTGATCTCATGTGTGTCATATTCTCCAGACACGTTTAAAGTGTCTGTTTTTTGGGGAACACCCTTCTCTATTTTCCAGTGATTTTAGATATTTTTCAAACTCTCATATTTTAAGGTAATTTTATGAGAAAGAGAAAAAAGCAGAAAACTGGGGAGAAAATTGTCATCTTAAAATTCAGCGTCTCTTCTTGGGCCTTACATCAGCTTCCTTTCTCCACGAGTCCCAGTGAGTTCGGGAAGTTTAAACACCAGTCCTCTTGCCACAGCACAGATGTTAGTTTCACTGGACTGCCTGGGATGCCAATTTGATACACAAGTGATTTTGTTGTAACCAAGCTGAAGCACGGCTGTAAAAATTACTCATGAGTAGCCTGTGGGGCTTTCTACATTTACTGAAATTCCTCTTCCGAGCAGATGTGGATTCTACTTGTGTAATGACCTTTTGTTTGAACAGTTTCTCTTTCATATTTAGGTCTTAGTGACCAAATTCCCGCCCCTTCCCAAAATTTCCAAGTGGATTTTTCTCTCTCTTCTGCTTCTTCCCCTCTTCTGGCCTGACCCCAGCCAGACTGGGGAAGAGCAAAGGGTCCTGGATTGTCAGTGGAAGGGCTAAGCTTCCAGACAGAAGCTGAGAGGACGCTACCTGACGCGCTGAGCAAAGCAGGTGACAGGTGATGCAGACCAAGCAGGAGTAGAGATGAACGTCCACGTGGAAAAGGAAGGTGGCAAAACACCCGCTCAATACTCAGGACAGTGTCTAGAAATGCACAGCCCAGGGAGTGATGGGGCTGGAGGGATGGGTTAGAAGCCAACCCAAGCTGTATTGGAGAACCAGGAAGCTGACGAGGAAGGGGCAGGTCCAGGGACGCAAGAGGGCAGGCAGCGTGATGGACACAGCACTGGGCCATGACCCCTTCCGTAAAGGCAGAATTCTGCTCCTTCTTGGGGCTGACTTCTTACATTTCCTGCCTGCTCCCCACGGATGCCCCTCCTTGCCAAGGTGGACTGTCACCCTCTCTGTCACTTGTTCAAAAAGTGGCCTGCACTCCCAGGACTGGCTCACACCCCGTGCAAGCAAGATGGCAGGAAGGCACTTGTGCGCTGACTAAATCTTTGATGTCCTATTAAATCCACGTTTGCATTTTTTAGCAACAATGTATTGATCAAAAAAGTGGTTTCTGTCTGTGGAGAAAAATGGAGCTACACATCTGGCTTGTGTTTGTTTCTGTTTCTTAATGTTTTGTACTTTTGCATTATTCATACACCCAGAGGCTCCACATGACGGCCACATTTTTATAAATCCCCCAAATAAATAACTAATAGCCTACTTAGAAAAGCTCCATTGGTTTACCCAGGACCGCGGCCGCGGGTGTCTGATGTGTCACATGTAGCCACGCCAGCCAAAGGACAGGCGACGGCAGTGTCACCCGGCATGCTCCAAACAGTGGAAGTAAAAATTACAGCGTCCCTCCAATGTGTAAGTTGGATGTGGGTACTGCAGGGCACTTTGCTGTCAAGCTTTCCTCCTTTGCTTTATGCAGAAATCCAGCTCACTCATAAATTCTGGACAACACATAGATAATCGAATGACAAATGACCTTATGAATGCTCTTTCATTAAGAAAAAAATAAAGATATTTTTGTTAAAAAGCACTTTTTTTTTAAACTTTTGTTTGTCCTATGACCCATGAGGCTAATAGTTACTCCAAGGTGATTTAGCCAGGGTTGATTCACTTTGGCAGATCAAGATGGAAAAGGAAGATAATTTTCCTTATCATGCTTCTGTTTTTGAAGAAAAGAACAGAGGGCGTGAGTTTTCCATTGGTGCAAATCTGGCATTAATCTAATTCTCTGGGAAATTCCTCAAGTCTCCACTAGCCCAGACTCACTTCCATCAAACTGTCGCCCTCCACCGCGGTGTCTCCCCCTGAGAGACACGGACCGAGGCTCTGATGCTGTTACACCATGTGACTTGCAATGAATAAAACTCATTTAAAAGGATCCACATGGCATTGAGATATTTCCTTCTCCGCAATTTATCTTATGTCCTCTAACTGCAAGGGCAAATCTCCATGACAACTTGCTGGGTTGTCATGAATCCAAGGCTGTGCCATGGATGCTGAGGTTCTTCCTTTACTGGATCATATCAGGAGGACTTCAGGCTCCTGGATCTTCCCGTTCCTCCCCTCCTGGATGTTTCACTTTATAAAGCACATTTTATGCACACGTCCCTCACTCTCTCCTTTGTGGTGAAATGCATTAAACTCTCCCTTAGTTTCACTTTGGCTTAAGATCAATATTTCGACTAAATTCATATCTTTGATATATAGCATTTCACTAGGAGAGTATAAGAAGCCATGTATTATTTTGCTCTTAAGAAAAATGGGAATCTGATCTGGAGATTACCTGCTAAGCGGTTGTGAGGATTTATTTGAAGTCCCCTAAGAACCTGTTAGTGTATAATTTGCTGCACAGGATTTATGACCCTCCCAGGAGATTTCATTCACCGCATAAGAACATTTCCCTGACATGTCAAAGATGTGCCACAGAGCCCGGGACTTTTGTGTATTCAGGACAGGGTTGCCACAGTGCTTCTCGTGAAGATTTGGCTACCCGGAGCACACTTGTCTCGGAGCTGTTTCTACATGAGGACCACATGGCACATTCCCTGCCATGGAGCCCATTCTCATCATCAAATTCATCGTATTTTAAAATTCAACCCAAGTTGGCCCTAATGTTCTTTGTCCTCTCAAATCTCTACAATGGGTATTCGTTACAACAAAAGGGTCTCTGGCAGTGTATACATGTCAATCCCAAACTCTCTAACTGTCTCTCCCCTCCACCCTTCCCGCTGGTAACCATAAGTTCGTACTCTAAGTCTGTGAGTCTGTTCCTGTTTCATAAATAAGCTCATTTGTATCAATTTTTTAGATGTCACATATAAGCGATATCATACGATATTTGTCTTTCTCTATCTGACTTACTTCACTCAGTATGACAGTCTCTAGGTCCATCCGTGTTGTTGCAAATGGCTTTATTTCATTCTTTTTAATGGCTGAGTAATACGTACACATGTACACACTGCTATATTTAAAATGGATAACCAACAAGGACCTACTGTATAGCACAGGGAACTCTGCTCTATATTATGTAACAACCTAAATGGGAAAAGAGTTTGAAAAAGAATAGATACATGTGTATGTATAACTGAATCACTTTGCTGTACCCCTGAAACTAACACAACATTGTTAATCAACTATACTCCAACATAAAATAAAAGTTTAAAAAAAAAAGGATCTCTGGGTTTCATTGACCTTATAAAGCCTATGGATTATAAGAATATACGAATATGACTGCAGCCAGAGAGAATGCCTTAGTCCCTCTTAAGTCTCTTCTTAAAACTGAGGGACAGGGCTTCCCCGGTGGCGCAGTGGTTGAGAATCTGCCTGCCAATGCAGGGGACACGGGTTCGAGCCCTGGTCTGGGAAGATCCCACATGCCGCAGAGCAACTAGGCCCGTGAGCCACAACTACTGAGCCTGCGCGTCTGGAGCCTGTGCTCCACAAAAAAGAGAGGCCGCGATAGTGAGAGGCCCGCGCACCGCGATGAAGAGTGGCCCCCACTTGCCGCAACCAGAGAAAGCCCTCGCACAGAAACGAAGACCCAACACAGCCATAAATAAATAAATAAACCCAAAGTTAAAAAAAATACCTCTTTAAAACAACTGAGGGACAACACGTAGGGCCTCAAACACAGGCAGGTGGCACAATTTCCTGTGCCTTTACTCTGTTTCTCAGCCAGAGCTTCAGGATTGTACAATAAACAAAATGGGCAGCTAAATTCTGCAGGGGCAGCAGAGCTAGGTCCTCTTGTGTAATTTCTCATCCACACCCGGTACCCGGGAGTAAGAGGGGATGATATTGGCCATCTTGTTGACAAGAGCATCAGTTAAGACCATCCCAAACAAACTGGGAAACAGGTACCCCATGACCATCTGGCTTCAGATGGTTAGTTCCCAGATGACGTCAGCAACGCGGATTGGCCGCCCAAATCCCCACTGTCTTAAGCAACACGGAAGTGCGTTCAGGGCCAGGGAGGGACGTGGTGGGGGGCGGGGACCAAACTCTTGGAATCATGGAGATCATCGTGAGCCCTGAGGCCCCTCCTCTCGTGTGGTCTCCAGCCAGCTCTGACTCTGAGCTTGAGTTTGGATTTCAGAGACCCCTGTCTGTCACTTTACCTCTCAAAAGGGTGGAGAGTTGTATTACCCAGCGGGGAGAAAGTGATGGGTCTCGTCGACTTCAGGTGAAATAAAGAAAAAGTTCAACGAAGATATTTAGCATCCAAAAGTTAAGACACCGATCAGACAGGCCTGCGCCTGGACTGTCTCTATCTAGGTCTCCTGTTTGCTCGGGAAATCAAGGGGCAGCGGGACTGGTTTATAAACATCCTTGGCTTTGCCCTCGGGAAGAGGAGGGAAGTCGGACTGTGGAGAACAGAGCGAGCGAGCTGGCCAAGCCTTCGGTCTATGCCGTCCAGGGGAGCGCTGAGAGGAAGGATCAGGGCGCTGGAGGGGACTAGGGAAATAAAGCGATTTTAATGTGTCTGATGGTCAATAAGACGTCAACTTTGAGTCCTGGAGCAATAACGTCCCACACGCTGCTCTCAGAAGGAGAGATCACGTGTGTGTGTGTGTAGAGGGAGTGGTCCTCCTGGCCCACGTAGGCAAACAGCCGTTTTCCCAGTTGAATTGGGATCAGAGTCCCTGGGCCACTGGCCTGGAACGAGAAACACGCTCATGAGGCTGAGACGGAAACCTGCATCTGACCCGCTTTCTCCCTCAGGCACCACGCAGCACCTTTGGGACCATAATGTGGGTCTGGATTGGGTCAAGTTCTGGCTTCTGGGGACGTCACTCAGAGCTGATCCAGCACTGGGGCGTGACTTGCTGTCCTAAATTAAGTGGATGTGGAGTCAGCCCTGCGAAGATCCTGTTTCCTATCCACCCACTGAACACACCATCTCTGGGTCCTAAAGAGACCAACGTTAGTGTCAGAGCACCTGGATGAACAGCCACTGACTCCACCCAGGTTTGGGAGGGAGATCCACCGGGCAGGGTCTAAACAATAAGAATAAGAAAGTATTCTCTGGATATGGGTTCACAAAGTTAAGAAAATTTTTTTTCTTTTGACTTTAGGTTTAAAAGATGAACTTTGACTTTTTTTTTTCCCTCCAAAGATTTCTAAGTAAAGAAGTTTCTCTGGTGTATTAGGATTTTTTGGCTGCAAAGAACAGAAATAAGCCGAGTCAGCCTAAATAAAAAGCAAAGCTGTTCCTGAGAGACCCATGCATCTCACGTGTCAAGCTGAGGTCATGCCTGGGCTTTTGGAAAGAAGCCAAGCTTCCTGGTTTTCCGTTTCCTCTCTCTGCAGGCTGGCTCTGTCTGCTCCCTACACCCCAAGATGGAAAGCAGCATCCACCATCCCCAGGGAGACAGCAGTTAATCAAGCCCGCAGTCTCGTGGATTGATCCCAGGTCCAAGGGTAGCAAAGATGGAGCCTGTTCAGGCAGGCGTCCCTCCAGCCCCCCTTCACGTGGCATGTCCACTGGCTCTTGGTTCTGGACACACACCCCCTCCCCCGATATGCCCAGACCTTCATATTTTGTTACTTCTTCACACTAAAGGATGAAAAGGCTTTAATATACTTTACTGCAAGCTTTCCAAGCTTGCCACTACTCTTGACATTTGGGGCCAGATGATTCTCTGTGGGGGGCCGTCCTGGGCACTGAGCGAGGTTGAGCACCATCCCTGACCCCAACCCGATGACAGGAGCACCCCCCCTTGCTTAGCTGTGGCCCCAAAACGCCCCCCACCCATTGCCAAACGTCCCCAAGGGGCAGAACCTGGTGAACTACTGCTTTAGAGGGAAAGATACCTGCAATGACACCCTAACTCCTGAGTTCCATGTGATTTTAGGTAAATTAATCTCTTTGTGCCTCAGTTTCTTCACCTGTAAAGCAAATTTTAACAAAAATAAAAATATTAATAATGGGAAAACATTATGATTTACATGGAAGAATGTAGGTGAAACATAACACAGGAGCATGTCATAAATACTCAAAAATTATCATTATTATTTACAAAATAAATCCAAATAACAAGCTAAATTTTTTTATTTTATAAGAACTATTTTATAAATCATATAAGTGTCTATGGGTAGTAAATTATTCTTTAAATAATGAATTTCCTTTAGCCAAATTCTTTGTTAAAGTGTATTGACTAGATGAGTCTTGCCATACTTTGTTTATGAATATCTTAAACTATTATTTACTTATTTATTTCTTCTCCACCCTCTCAAATTTTTATTTCCAAAGAGGCTTAAAATTTATATTAGCATTCTTGAATTCATCCTCCCCCAAATATTACCCTTTTTAAAATTTTCAAAATGGAAGAGATGAAAGGATAAAAAATGAAGGATGCAAGAGAGAGAGATAAACAACTTTGAATTAAAACATAATAATGAAAGTCTGAGATGAAGAAGCTACTAATACATTTCTGGAAGTGAAGAGATATGGTGCATAGTGATATTTAAAATATAAGTCTTGTGCTTTAGCAACGAAGGATGAAAGGACCTCTCAGCAGAGCATGGCAGCCCCGAGGCTGGGGTCTCCTATTCTGGAGAGTCTCATTCTCTTAACACTGGAGATGAGAAGAGATTCGACTCAGATTTCTAGAAAGCTCAGGAAATTCTCAAGATACAACACAGGGCTTAGCCTGAATTCACAAGCGTTTCCCCAGCTTGAGGCCAGGAGTACAGCCGCCGCCCACCAGGCTCAGGACCGCCAAGGATACTGTTAGTCTTGTGGGAATTGCTCCCTGGGGTGCTGAGTCGAGGCCCAAAGGAAGGTGACTCAGCTCCACACACACACATTGTCAAACAACATCACCTGCTTTCCTACAGATCCTGCATGGTCAGTCCGTTCAGGGACTCGCAAGTTCCCACACAGACACCCCCCAGCCCAGCTGACACCTTGGAGCATCAGAGCATCCATGGAGGGGAGATAGGAGCTCTGGACAGTGGGGCCAGCAGGCGTGAGGGGCGAGATCACCAGCCGGACTCTGCTGGTCGCTGAAGACAGAGGATGTGTTCTCAGCCTCAGGGCCTTTGCACATCCAAAACCAGTGGCCTGGGCAGGGAGAGGTGAATAGGTGAATAGGAGGAGCATAGAGGATTTTTAGGGCAGTGAAACTACTCTGTATGACACTATAATGATGAATACATGTCTTTATACATTTGTCCAAACCCATAGAATGTACAACACAAGAGTGAGCCCTAAGGTAAAGTGTGGACTTAGGGTGATGAGGACATGTCCATGTAGGTTCATCAATTGTAACAGATGCACCATCCGGTGGGGATGTAAATGGTAGGGAGGCTATGTGGAGAGGGTAGAGGGTATACAGGAAATCTCTGCACCTTCCTCTCAATGTCGCTGTGAACCTGAAATGGCTCTAAAAAATAAAGTCTACTTTTTTAAATGGGGCGAAAGCAAAGGCCTGGTTTTTTTCTTTTAATCACAGATATTTCAGTAACCAATGCTGCATGCGGGGCCACAGCCCTGCAGCATGACCCTGGCTCTGGACCCCCATTCATGGCATGTGCTTCCTCTATGTGAGCCCAGCTGGCCAGGCTGCCATACTGAGAAATCCGGGCGATTCCTCGTGAGAGAAAGCATGGGGCCACACCTCGTGGCCACACCTTGTGGCCCTTGCTGCCGTGGCCCGTACTTCCGTGGCCCGTGCCGCCATGACTGCGGGCAGCACCGTCTACCAGCCTGCAAGGTCTGTCCCCGACTGTCTGTCAGAGAGACAGATGGTAGCTCTCTTCTGCACCTCATTTCCAAGTGACTTCTTTTTTTCTGTAATTCATAAATCCTTACCTTCATGTGAGGCTTCTTTATGATATTTTATCAAATGCCTTTTGAAAGCCTCTGCAGAAAATAGAACCTGTGTCCTGGACTTCCTCCTCTCAGCTATTTCTTCAGTAATGGAATCAATTTTTTAAAAAGGGAGATGCGCAGCGGGGCAGGACGGCTCTTGGATACACTGTGGCTCCCCCGTGTGGACCCCAAAGCGCTTCATGCAGACTCTGTGTAATTTACCCTCATCATGCAGCCTCTGTGACAGGAAAAGATAAATTCTAGATTCTTCCTGCTGCGAAAACCTCCACTTCCCTGAAACCCTTTAATAGGCGCTCTCAAAAATAATCCTACATCCCAAATTGGTAGGAAGCATATGTTGTCTTCACGTAATGACAAACAGTGGGGCTTCAAGAAAACATCTCTGAGATGGGGGTCCCTCCACAATGCTGTCTTCTGAGCTCTTCTGCTGCCCCAGCACATGAAACAAGGGGCTTTCTCCTTTTTAAAAAAAAAAAAATTATTTTTTAAAGCAGTTTTAAGTTCACAGAAAAATTAAAGGGAGAGTATCTGCAAAGCAGCTCAAAGACATTGTTATGCAGAGAGTAGAGAGTAGAGAGGTTTCCATGTACCCCCTGCTCCCCCACGTGCACAGCCTCCCCACCATCAACACCCCCACGGGATGGGATGTTTGTTACAACTGATGACCCTACATGGACACGTCATCATCACCTAGAGTCCGCAGTTGACGTTAGGGTTCACTCTTGGTGTTGTACCTTCTACGGGTTTGGACAAATGTATAATGATATGTACACACCATTATAGTGTCATACAGAGTAGTTTCACTGCTCACCACCTGGTCATCCCTCCCTCCCACTTAACCCCTGGTAACCACTGATCTTTACTGTCTCCATAGTTTTGCCTTCTCCAGAATGTCATAGAGTTGGAATCATACAGTCTGTAGCCTTTTCAGAATGGCTTCCTTCACTTAGTAAGATGCATTTAAGTTTCCTCTCTCTTTTCATGGTTTGATAGCTCATTCCTTTTTAATGCTGAATAATATTCCATTATCTGATAGACCACAGTTTATTTATCCATCACCTACTGAAGGACATCTTGGTTGCCTCCAAATTTTGGCAATTATGAATAAAGCTGCTATAAACATCCACATGAAGGTTTTAGTGTGGACATAAGTTTTAAACTCCTTTGGGTAAATACCAAGGAACATGATTGCTGGGTCATATGGTAAGAGTATGTTTAGTTTTGTAAGAAACTTCAAAACTGTCTTCCAAAGTGGCTACATGATGTTGCATTCCCACCAGCCATGAATGAGAGTTCCTGTTGCTCCACATCCTCACCAGCATTTGGTGTTGTCAGCATTCTGGATTTTGGTCATTCTAATAGGTGTGTAGTGTTATCTCATTGTTGTTTTAGTTTGCATTTCCCTGATGACATAGGATGTGAAGCATCTTTCCATGCACTTCTTTGCCATCTGTGTATCTTCTCGTGTTGGGGGTCTTCTCTTCACAGACCATAACCTAGAGACCACAGCCTGTACATTGCCTGCTCTCCCTCCTGAACTCTGCCTGCCTCCATCACATCTCTGTTTGCAATTTAAGATGCAGACCTACCCAGGGGCATGAACTGCTGCCTCCAGGTAGTTTTTACACTGCTATATTTAAAATGGATAACCAACAAGGACCTACTGTATAGCACAGGCAACTATGCTCAATACTCTGTAACAACCTAATTGGGAAAAGAATTTGAAAAAGAATAGATACAGGTATATGTATCACGGAATCACTTTGTTGTACACCTGAAACTAACACAACATTGTTAATCAACTATCTCCAATAGAAAATAAAAAGTTAAAAAAAAAAAAAAAGATTAGCCACTGAGTCCTCTTGATTCACAGAATCCCGGCATCACAGGGCTGTACAGCACTGTTTTCTGACCATTTTCTCATGTGCCTGTGTTATCCATTAAAAGAATGAACTTGTGGAGCACGGCACTGGGCATTGAGGGGAGAGTCCACCCACAGAGACAGTCTGCTGCCCACAAGGGGCTCCCTGTGCTGCTTCTTCAGGTGGTCCCTCAAGTGTCTGGTCTCCTTTTTCTCACCCTTTCAAAGCTGAATCCAAGCCCTCCCAAGACCCTACATGATATGGAGGAGGACCCGGTGGAGCTCCTGAGCACAAAAGACTTTCTGTGTTTCCCTGTCTCTTGTTTACAGGAAATAGGCTTCATTCAGCCCCCATGACCTTCCCTGAGTTCCAAGGGGCAGGTTCAGTTGCTAATCAGGGAAGGGAGGGGACCAGGAGACAGGGGAGGAGCAGTCAAGGAACAATAGTGCAGCCTTGGGGCAGGGTCCTGGGTCCCCCTCAATGGGTAAGCATAACAATGTCTTTGAGCTGCTTTGCAGATACTGAAGCCCACACCAGGTGGGAGAAGTTAACTGTGTGCTGCCCACAAGCACGTAGACCCCAGACCAGTTGGAACCAGAAGGTCGATGATGCCGACTCCCGATGACCTCACCACCAACCAATCAGAAGAATGTCTACAAGCTGATCGCGCCCTCTTTGAACCATTATTATAAAACTCCTCACTACCCCCTCCAGGTTGGGCCGCACAGTCTTGAGGGCGTCAGCTCGCTGTGGCCCCCTTTGCCTGGCAAAGCAATAAAGCTATTCTTTCCTACTTCACCCCAAACTCTGTCTCCGAGATTTAATTTGGTGTCGGGGTGCAGAGGCCGGATTCAGCTTCATACATTCACACACAAGGAAACATACATGCCAGACCCCTACGAGACCATTCTCCTTAACTGTTCGTGCATAGAGGCCGTCCATAGGAAGAGAGAACTTTGCCTATAGGTCCCAAAAAGAAAAGCCAAGTTCAAATTGAGTTCATTTCAGTTATCTCACACTTTACAAAGAAATACAAGTATCTAAATTCACCTCTTGATAAAAAAAACTTGAGAGAATTTTTTAAAATAGCATTCTTTAAAAACAGCTTCTACTGTAGCCGTTATATGATAAGAACCTAGGACAGTAATAGCACAGTGATTTGGGGCCAATTTTCCTTAAATACCTCTCCCATAAGGTATTGAGCCCTTTTGATATTTGGAAGCTTCGGGACTCTGTCCTCTGAAAAGGCTGCATAAATTGAGGACTTCTCACAATGAGGTTTGATCTAATATCTCCCCAGTCGTGACTTCTCAATGGCTCGCAGTTCTGGCTGATGGGGCTCCTCAGCCAGATCCCCCATCACAACGGCGCCTCCGCTCAGGGCTGGCCACCTCTCCTTTATCAAAGCGCTTTGTCGGGGCTTTATAATTTAGCTGTAAAAATCAGTGTGAGCCAAAGCTCAAGCTACAAGCTGAGGAGACCTTTGAAAAAAAAGTCACTTAAACTGCATTTTCAGGCGCTGTGAGATTTGGAAGGTGGGAAGCTGGTGATGAGAGAAAATGATACTTCATCCCTTGTCTCAATTTTCTGCTTAATCCTAGCGTCCAGGAGGAAATGTTGATATTTTCCCAAAGCATTTCCGACTCCAGGAAAAATACTTTCCTTCTAAAACTTCCACTATCTCTTTGGATGAAAACTCATTATTTAGAACACGTAATGTGTGTATCTGGAAATACATTGACTCACCCGGAATATCGGTCACGTGTTCAGGTTAGTGAAGTAGGCGTGAGCCTGTGGGAGCCGAACCAAACTGGTGATACCCAAGTGCATCCCGTGGGTCCTCTCTAAACCCCTACCCCGAGCTCCACCCTGACCTTCAGAATGACAGTCTGTGGAACAGAATCGGACCTTTACCGGCTGCCCTGAAGATTCGCCAGCTCACCCATGTTCCACCCCGAGGTCAGGCTTAGGCCTTTCACCGTGTCCATAAAGCTGAAGAAAGCCTGGGATTTAACTAAATGCTCTGTGTGTGAATCAAGGACACAGAATCTGGAAACATCGTTAGGGCAAATGTATTTATTTGTCTAGGAGCCTTTGCCTCTGCCTGACTCCCGCAGGAGACAGACCCCATGTCAGCAACAACTAACGGATTTACCGAAATCACACCCCGTTTTAGCTAGCGAGAGAAAGACCATCTAAAGCACGTGGAGATGGTATGTGAATGTTTGTTTTTCAGATGCAAAGATTTAAGGAGAATTGACTGACAAGTAACTAAATGTGGCAGAGATGACGAGGTTGGAGGGATGCAGAGGCTGTGAGTCTGGTGCTGAACGTCCCCCTACGAGGGGCCGGAGGGGCCGGAGGGGGGACAGGCTGAGGGGAGGCCCCGAGGAGGCCCAGATGACGGCATCTCCTAAATGTGGGGAGTGGCTGGAGGCGGGTCGCTCCTGGTCAGAGGGACCAGAGAAGGAAGCACAGACCAGACTCCAGACGCTCCAAGGAGCGTGGGCTTCAGCTTAGAACGGGGAACGCTTTCCAAGCACCTGGGTCAAGAAGGAGCAGATGCCAGGAAACAAAGTGCAGCTTATTAAGAACCCGATTTATGTGCAGAAATGGATTCTGGGGCAACCCCTGCAATAGTGACGGCAGAGGCTGCTGTGTGAGCAGCAGATGAGCTCGTGAAAAGAAAACAGTCAAGCTTCCCTGGTGGCGCAGTGGTTGAGAATCTGCCTTCTAATGCAGGGGACACGGGTTCGAGCTCTGGTCTGGGAGGATTCCACATGCCGCGGAGCGACTAAGCCCGTGTGCCACAACTACTGAGCCTGCACTCTAGAGCCCGCGAGCCACAACTACTGAGCCTGCGCGTCTGGAGCCTGTGCTCCGCAACGGAAGAGGCCGCGACAGCGAGAGGCCCGCGCACCGCGATGAAGAGTGGCCCCCGCTCGCCGCAACTGGAGAAAGCCCTTGCACAGAAACGAAGACCCAACACAGCCAAAAATAAATGTAAATAAATAAATAAATTTATTTAAAAAAAAAAAAGAAAACAGTCAAGCGAGTAACAAAATGAGACTGACATCAAGGGTGGGACACAAATCCAACTTCATAGTTTATTGTTCCTACTTTTTATCTACACCCCAATGTCCATCAGCACCTCCGATCCATTCGCTTAAATATGAAGTCATAATCTGCAGCCCCCCGCGAGCAATTAGAACCCCTGCTTGCAAACCCTCCTTCCTGTAAGGCACCCACTTTCTCAATCACTCAGGTATAAAACCATCAAACCTGCTACCGATTACCAAAGATTTTTACGTTAGCCATATGCCCAGGATTCAATTTCTCCCTCCCCTCCGGGGCCGTTGATGGGGCCTAGTTCATTTTGCACCCCACCTGAGTGCTCATTATCACCCCCATTCCATTCTGGAAGGATCTGCAGCATTAACCTCCCTGATCAAGTTGGCCCCATCTAGTCGCCAGCCACCACCAGCCCACACAGCTGCCATCAGTACAGAGGACACAGCTCGGATTCCAAGGCATCCCCAGAATGTCCCCACCGGCCACGCACATCCCACAGGGCAGCTCGCCTCCCGGGCACCATGCGTGTGCGCTGCCTCTCGGCCCGACCCCACCTCTCCTCCGTGCCGGGCAGCCCCCCATGCCCTGGATTCCGTTCCCTTACTTACTTCTCTCTGAGCTCACTCTTCAATCACAGAAGTCCCCTCCGAGGCTCTCTTAATCCCTCCCTTCTGTTTTCTAATTTCACATTTGCGAGCATCCCTATTCTGGCTCCTCTCTGTCTTCCTCCTCCAAACACCTAAATCTCTAACTCAGCTTCAATTACTCCAGTTTTTCCCTAAACCCTGGATCCTGCTATCCCCATGCTCTTTTCCTAGAGCCTCTTTTTCAGGACTTTCCCACCTCAGCCTCATCTATTGTTGGCAATTTATTAAATGATGGGACAATTCTAATGATTTCAGATTACAAGTATTGGTAATACTTGTCATGAATCTCCCCATGGCGGGAGCTGCACACGGATAAAGACACGTCGGGAACATCGACCACTTAGCCGCCTCCGCCAAGACTGTCAGGAGAAGGCAAAGGAGTGGATGGATCTTCGTTGGGGCTGCTGGAGGAGCCAGGACTGGCCTCCAAGCGACCGGGATTCTGTCCCTGAGGCCGTGGAGCCGGACGACATCTGCCTTCCAACCCCCACGTCAGCAAGATGCCAGGACTCATCTGCTTTCTGCTCTTTCCTTCATCTGAACCCCCTGCCCTGATTTCACAGGTATTGAACTAGGTCATTCAAACAAGCAAGATGGCAACAATAAAGAAGGGGCCCATGTCACCATTCTGAATCCAATCTGCCACCTCACCCTGGTGTCCGTGACTCTGTGACCTCCTGACCTCCTGCCCTGTGGAGAAATGTCTACCCAAGTTGCTCCTGGCATTTTCCTTTCCATTTTACCATATTGTGACTCAGCACTTTCTAGACAGTCCAGGACCTCTGGCTGGTGTGAAATGGCCTCATTCTCTCCCCCGTGTTGCCACCAGCAGAAACTGAGGCCTTGGACGTGCAGGAGACGCTCCTCACCTGTGAGAAGCCCGCCACCTCCTCTCAGTGTCCCCCGGGGCACCTGGGTTCCAGCCCCAACTCCTACCCCTCCTCAGTCACCTGTGCACAGCCAGCTACACCGACTACAAGCTCCCAAATTAGGTGTTTATTGAATAAATTATCATAAAAGCAACAAAATGCCAGGGGCCTGATATCCTCTTTACATTGTTATAAATTGGCTATCCTTGCCTTTCTGTTGCTGTTCCCATTCTTAGTTTTATTTATTCTTTTTTAGAGTTGGAAGAGACCCCAGAGAACAACTTGGTTTTACTAAAATCCACTCTCTACTTTGCATAACATACTTGAGCTACATGGAGAAAATAATGAGAAAATATGACTTACAGACACCGTGTCTACTCCAAGGGTTAGAAGACAAAGCTCACATGTGTTCATTTCAGGGATAAAAATGTCTTTGTGATAACTAGCCGAGGTAACATCACCCTTGTGATATTTTCTGAATTAACTATTCTATGATGACCCTGCTTCCGGTTTTTATCCCATCGAGTAAAAAAATGGGGTTGAACCTGCAGTCCAGAGGCCTGGGGGGGGGGGCGGGGGGATTAGGGGGCAAGTGTGTAGTGAGGACAGATTTAGTGGGTCATCATGACAGGTCTGAGGGACGGTCAGTATTCAGAATATCCTTTAGAAGTAGAATTTCCTAATTACAGATACCATACAAATGACTCTCAGTAGGACCATTATTTAAGAGTTATGCCCTCCCCTTTCATTCATGCCCTCCAGGATGTTTGGTCTGCTGCCGACCCCTGGCAGTAGAGACATTCTTCTGAGTTGAATTTCTGTAGTTTGCATTAGGAAAACAACAGCTAGCTGTGCTTTTTCCAAACTAAACACCATTCCTGAGTGGATTTGTACATCCCACATCCCTTCCCAACTGAGATGGACCAACTAAACCAGAGACACGGCCCTGGAAACTCCCCATTACTCTGAGAGCCTCCCGTTGACCTCGGTCCCTCAGAGCCCTCTTTTTCAGGAACCTCCACTAAGCACACAGTTAACTTCTCCCACCTGATGAGGGCTTCAGTACCTGCAAAACAGCTCAAAGGTATTGTTATGTGTATCCCTTGAGGGGGAACCAGGACTCTGACTCAAGGATACATGATTGTTTCTTGACTACTCTTCCCTTGTCTCTGCATCCCCTCCCTTCCCTAATTAGCAACTCTTTGAACCTGCTCATTGGAACTCAGGGAAGGTCATGGAGGCTGAAAGAAGCCTACTTCCTGAAATCAAGAAATGGGGTACACAGAAAGGCTTTTGTGCCCAGGAGCCCCACAGGGTCCTGCTCAGTTTCAATCCCTGCGTGTAGATAACACTCCATCAGACAGTGTGTGAGGGAGGGTGACAGGAGAGCTAGGACACACCCCAAGCTTTGAGGAACTAACAGCAGAGGAGACTGAACATACACAAGATGGACCCTCTTAGGAAGCGAACCTTTTGCAGAGAACCACTGCGATCAGTAAGAATACCTGTAGCAGGTCCTCAACACGTGATGTGACATAATAAGCCTCCTCCTCCCATCCCACTGAGTTTAGACTTCCCGGATAACTGGACAAGCCTCCAGAGCATCATCCTGTCCCCTTCCCTGCGTCCTCTCCATGGAGTTGCTTCCAGCACGATGTTCTGAGGTCAAATCTGATCATGCTGCCCCACAGTTTCTACCACCTCTCTTTCTCTCCATGGCTGTCACAGATACAAAGCCAAATCCCTACACAGGCTGGGCAGACAGGAGGAAGATAACACTGGAGCTCAGTTATAACTGGTGATGGACACTTGGTCTCACTGCAGGGTGACACTGTGGAGGGGTGAGGACTGTGGCAAACTGGAGCCTTTGTCCAGCCTAAAGGAGGAGGAGCCACTCAGCTCCCACTGAATGTGGCCCAGGAGGCACCTGGGCCTGGGATCACCACAGATTTTGATTTCTCAAGAAAGGCTAGAAATCCGAAATTTTAATTAAACTCTCTAGAGCTTTAAATGTTGAAATCCGATACAAATAAATGATATGCGTTAACTTCATGCACATCAAACAAATCACAACTGTGGACCAGGAGCCCAGTTAGTTACCTCTAGCCTGTGAGCTTAAGTCAAAACACTTAGCACAGTGTCTGAGTTTCCCTAAGACCTTCACGGTCCTTCCCGATCTGCTGCCACGTGGCAGAATCACCTGATAGAACACATGCATGCACACACACACACACACACACACACAGAGCTTATTCTCCAGCCCCATGAAATGCCTTGGAGTCTCATGCTCGTCCAGGGGGTTGGAGAAAAACTGTGTGTGCACCTGAGCAGGAAAAAAAGTGGGATTCTGGTTACTAGAAGGCACTGACCTCATGAACCCCTTTTTTCCCTAAGGAAGGTAGGTATGAACGATGGCATGATGGTGGACACTGGGAGACAATGAGCAGTCTTTTTTTTTATTATTATTTTTTATTTTTGGTTGGGTTGGGTCTTTGTTGCTGTACGCAGGCTTTCTCTAGTTGCAGCGAGTGGGGGCTACTCTTCGTTGCAGTGGCTTCTCTTTGTTGCGGTGGCTTCTATTGTTGAGGAGCACGGGCTTTAGGCGTGCAGGCTTCAGTAGTTGTGGCGCATGGGCTCAATAGTTGTGGCTCACGGGCTCTAGAGCATAGGCTCAGTAGCTGTGGTGCACGGGCTTAGTTGCTCCGCGGCATGTGGGATCTTCCCGGACCAGGGCTCGAACCCGTGTCCCCCACATTGGCAGGCAGATTCTTAACCACTGTGCCACCAGGGAAGTCCCGAGCAGTCTTGATTGCCTCCTGAACCTCCCATTTTAGATCTGGAAAATCACACCTTCTATTCAGAGTATGCTCAGAAACTCCATGGGTAAAATCTTAGAAAGTAACTTTCTGTGAATTACAAATTCACCGCATCTACTCTTTTCCTTAACACAAAAGAGTTTTCTCTTCTACAGTCTTAGGTGTCTTCTCGCTGTGTCCTCACATGGGGGAAAGGGTGAGGGAGCTCTCTGGGGTCTCTTTATAAGGACACTGATCCCATCATGGGGGCTCCACCCTCATGACCTCATCACGTCCCAGAGGCCCCACCTCCTGACACCATCACCTTGGGGGTTAGGATTTAACACAGGAATTTGAAGGGGATACAGACATTCAGTCCACAGCAGGGAATAAAAAAGGAAAATGGGGATCTGAGAATATACTGGGGGGAAAATGGACACAGTATAAGTGATACAATGTTAGAAATAATTTATACTGAAATGTGAACATGTAATTTCATGGGAAATGAAACCAGTGAATAGATCAGTAGTAGGAAAAAAATACTTTCATTTATAGTATTTTCTTTACTCGCTTTTTCCCCAAAAAATATCTACTCAACTACGTCCTGTCAAAATCTGAAAGACAGTATCTATGAACACGAGCTGCGCCCTCTGGCAGAGGAGCTGCATAAATCCGGTGGTTGTTATGGTGCCAGGGAAAGGTTGCCAGGTCAACGAAGAAAAGACAGAACGCCGGAAAACAATGCATTTGTCAGGAGCCTAGCTCCATTGTTCCAGCACCAGCGATGGTTCTGAGAACAGAGCGGGCAGGAGTGGACACTCATCGGCAGAACGCAGGCTACCTGGAGGCCGAGCTAAGTGTCTCTCCGTGGACCCGAAATCGTACTGAATTTCTCACTCCGAAAGCTTTCCTTCTTGCCACTTTTTAAATCCATGTCTCTGATTCATCCCTGGCTTCAGCCCAAGTCATCCCATCCACTCCTAAGTGCCAGCAAAGGCCACGAAGTGCCACTGGGCCCCGAACTTCAACCCTCCCGCGCCAGCGGATGGGCTTGAGGTGGGAGCCAAGTGTATTTTGATCTGGATTCTGTGTGTTCAGCATGTCTGCCTCACAAGAAACACTGTCGGTTTCTCCCTGGTATAGAGCCTAAGACATGATAACAATCTACCCAGAAACGGTTTATCTGTCCTGCCCAGGCGGACAAAGCTTTGTCAATCTCCCCAGGAAGGTTTAATCAGATGTCTTTGAATATGTGAGAGGGAATACAGCCCGCTTAATAAACATGTCTTGCTTAAAAACTCTTTGTAATAGCTCAAGATTTGTTTCCTTTTCTTCCCTTCACTTTTTTTTTAATGCCTTTGAAAGCTGCCATTTGAAGCTCCTGGTGTCTGAACTTTCCCCGCTCTGCGTGCACACACAGATGAGAAGAAAAGCCGGCTATTGTGAGCCTACTCTTCTTTTTGGCATGAGAGATAAGACTCCAGAGAAAGCTGCCACGCCGCCCTGAAATTTAAGAAGACATGCAACCCAGAAGTGCCCAACATGCAACCCAGAAGCGCCCGGTGCTAGGCTTTTAGGAATGCTCTTATATTATTTACATGTAGAGACAAAGATACAAAACAAAACAAAAATCCCCTTAGATGGGAGAAAATAGGGCACATCAACACCCACCGTGAACAAACTTATCAACCATCACGAGAGCATGAAAGCAAAGCAGACGTGAGCTTTTTCTAAGGGGTGAAACTTTCTGGGCACTGGCTGTGTTGAGACGCAGACACTAACCATTTCTGTGGTTTGCTTTTGTCCTTTTTCAAAATCTAGAACTCTATGTCCTTTACAAAGGTTACTGTCCTAAGAATCATGCTGTTTATAGCCTCCCCCACCCACAAAAATAATGCACATTATGCTTCAAAACTTCTAGCTGCCTGGTTATTCAGACTCACATCCAAAGATACACATCATCCACCTGGGAGAGTCTGGGACGCGTGGTCCTCACACACCAGCCCCGTGTTTGTGGACATCACTGCACAAATATTTCTTGCCGTCGTGTCAAAAACGTGGGTTAGGGCTTCCCCGGTGGCGCAGTGGTTGAGAATCTGCCTGCCAATGCAGGGGACACGGGTTCGAGCCCTGGTCTGGGAAGATCCCACATGCCGCGGAGCAACTAAGCCCGTGAGCCACAACTACAGAGCCTGTGCGTCTGGAGCCTGTCCTCCCAACAAGAGAGGCCGCGATAGTGAGAGGCCCGCGCACCGCGATGAAGAGTAGCCCCCGCTAGTCGCAACTAGAGAAAGCCCTCGCACAGATACGAAGACCCAACACAGCCAAAAATAAATAAATTTTTTTTAAAAAGTACTGATTTGCATAAAGAAATCAAAAAAACAAAAAAAAACGTGGGTTACTAGTCGAGCCAACTTGGAGGAATCTGAGCTATTTCGTTTCACACCTGCGACCTCAGCCCATTGACTTAATTCCTCTGCACCCAGGCCCCTGTCTGCAAACTGAGGACCACCTCCCAGACCTGGATGGATGTAAATGAGATACTGGATGTAAACTCTAGGCAAGGGCCTGGCACTCACATTACATCATTCCGAAGAGGGACTGCGTGCATTGGCGGTATTTTTGCTCTTTACATCCTTCCATGGGCCAAAAGGATTCCCATTTGTCTAATATCTGGCCTGAAATGATTTCTAAACAAACTGGCTCAAACGGTCTGAATAACTTCCTTTGCCACTGTCAGTTCGTCTTTGATATACAATGCATTCTGACACATTTTTTGCATCAATTCACAAATCACCCCCTAAAACAACATTCCCTGGGAAACGGTGAATTTATGAGACACAAGCCTAGGCCAAAACGACTCAGGCCAACAACCTGAAATTAATCGGCCCCCATCCATCTTTATGATTCCGTCCTTTGCTCTCTTGTGAATTTCTGCTTTGTAAAACAGAAACTGGTGATCATCCAAATACATAGGAAGGAGCTATAATGAGTGCTCTCAGCGTGTACTCACTCATCTAAAAACGGGGGTGCTTTTGTGTAAAACAGCACGGGATCCCGGGGCAGTGACGTTGCTATAGACGTGCTGACACCCAGCCTCTCTCCCTCCCCTGCCCGCCTCTCCCTCACAGTATGACGGGACAGGATGCTTTTCAAGGAGACGTAGGTGAGGTTTACATGGGGATCTGCAGTGGTTAATCTTACATGTGGTCTTGACTCGGCTGAGGGACACCCAGGTAGCTGGTAAAACTACTTCTGGGTGTGTCTGTGAAGGGGTCTCGGGAAGAGGTTAATGTCTGAATCAGCAGATGGAGTAAAGATTGTCCTTCCCAGCTGGTAGAGCCGCAGCTGAGGGCTGATGAGGGCCCACACTGAGGGCACGAGTAGATCAAAAAGGCACAGAATGGGGGGATTCACGCTCCGCTAGAGCTGGGATGGCCGCCTTCTCCTGCCCTTGGACATGGGCACTCCTGGTTCTTAGTCATCAGACTCGACTGTATCACACCACCGGCTCTCCAATGCAGATGGCAGATCACGGGACTTCTCAGCCTCCATAATTACATGACCCAATTCCTATAATAATCTCTTCTGATACTTAAATCTATCTATCTATCTATCTATCTATCTTCCTCTCTATCTCCTATTGGTCTGTTTCTCTGAAGAGCCTTGACTAATACAGGATTCTAGGAAATTTTCCTTTTCTGATAAGAGTCAGTTGGGGCGCTATCCCTCCCACTTCTGCCTTGAGCATGAACGGGCAGCCTGGAGTGGGTTGGCGTCTGGCAGCCCTGAAGCACCAAGAACGCACCCCAAGTCTGGAGAGGCCTCCCCGATGGACACCAAGATCCAGGACACATTTTAGTACTAAAACAGGAAGTGGGGTGCAAAAGATATTTGTGGAATTGTTGAAGCCTAGTACGTAGGGATTCTGTTTTCCCAAGGTACACAGTCTGCTCTGAAATGGGTGACTTACGTTAGTCTTTTTCTATTAATTAATAAAAGTGTTCTTTTAACAAAAATAAGG
This sequence comes from Balaenoptera musculus, assembly GCF_009873245.2. Classification (NCBI taxonomy): domain Eukaryota; kingdom Metazoa; phylum Chordata; class Mammalia; order Artiodactyla; family Balaenopteridae; genus Balaenoptera; species Balaenoptera musculus. The sequence goes on along the minus strand of NC_045786.1, from coordinate 27,739,463 downwards.
ATATCTATGTTTGGATTTCAGGCCATCTTATTTTATGTCATGAGTTTCTCGATGCCCTTGAGGGAGACTTTTGCGGACAGCCAGATCATTTGATCTTCCTTTGTTTTTGTTATTTTATTAACATTCCATTTTTAAATTAGCAAATACAAATACATCACCCCTTAAATTCTTAGACTTATGTTATTTTCTTCTACATATAAATGTAGTAAGTTTAGCTGTTATTATTAGGGGGGGCTTTCAAAACTCACTTCATTAAATGCTCTTAAATATTTCGATCTGTATTTATGAATTTAATTTATTATCGTTTCCTTATATTCACTTCAATGGTCTCACTCATAAACAAAAACCTCCCATATATTTAACAACGCAAGTAAATGTAATAAACTGAATTTATAAATGTAGTGATTCTCAAGTTCTCTTAGACATTCCATTCCTGTATACAAATGTTACTAATTTATCTTACGCCTTTCAATTTAAAATAACAAGTCTAAATTTAACTAAGCAATTACACATTTTAATTTGGAATCATGAGTCTAATCTCTTAGATACTCTGTGTGTCAAATTCTCTTAAATATTACAATTACTTGAAATACCAAATATAAACAGATTGTTCCTAACTGCCAGAAAGTGTCTACATTCGGTTTGACTTATTTTATGCTCGTAGTCTTCGTTCTAGATCTCTCCAAGGTTAAAGACACGTGCCCTTTAATAAAGAAATGACACCGGCCCAAGGAAATCAAGCAGCCCCTCAGACAGTTGAGAAGGGAGAGTGAGCCCCAGAAAGCTGACACCCTAGGGATTTCTACTGTAACCCAACTGTCAGGTTGAGCCTTTTTAAAAATAGTTGCTACCCTCAATTTGGGTGATTATTCCCTCAAACTGGGTGATTTTCCAGCCCTTTTCCTCCTGAATCGGTTACTTCTGACCCGATTCTTCTGAAACCTCTTTCAACATTCTCACCTGATCTGGGTGTTTGAAATCCTGTGACCCTCCCCAGGTCAATGCACCAATGCCCTGGATTCAATAACCTATTTTCCTCGGATTTTGCAGAATCTGACCATAGGTCTCCTTAATGAGAGAAACGTGATGTTTTAATGAGTTTTTTTTTTTTAATTCTTTCCAAGTTCTGCAGTGAGCTTCACCCTCAGCTGCCTCTGCCTGGTGATTGATTCCCAGAATGTAAAGGAAAGCTGAACCCAGTGTGTTTCCCTTACATTCCCAGATGATTTCTTTGCTTGGAGTTAATTAATTTCAAAAAAGAAAACATTCTTTATTCATCTACAAAAGAATCCATGACAGCCAAGTGCTGAATAACCTCTTCAATAATCTCTCTGGCTCCCTGAGCACCCAGTGACTTTCAAAAGTCCCCTGGAGTGACCTCATCTCAAAGGCTGTGAAAAACACAGTCTCAGAAAGCCGACACTTGGTTCTAAACCGTATCACATCGGTATTTTGAAAACAGAACTGGCTGTGCCCCCTGGATTCTCCTCCTTGATGTGAAGGAGTCACTCTTGTTCTGAGTAGTAAAAATATATAAACATTTAAAAATATTGACTATGGATTTACAAGTACCAAATTGAAAGTTTTTCCTGCTACTCCCTAAGCTGAGTGACACAATCTCTCTGGACCTCAGTTTCCTCGTCTGTAAAAAGACTGATTTGGACTAAGGGACCTCTAAGTTTTCTTTTTTTATTAATTTTTATCTGAAGTTTTTTTTTTAATATTGGAGTATAGTTGATTTACAATGTTGTGTTAGTTTCAGGTGTACAGCAAAGTGATTCAGCTATACATACACATATATCTATTTTTTTTCAGATTCTTTTACTGTGTAGATTATTACAGAATATTGAGTACAGTTTCCTGTGCTAAGGTTTCTTCCTTCTAAAAGATCACAAGTTAATGGGTTGGCCAGAGAGAGCAAAAAGAACCCAGTAGCAATTATTTTTTATCACAACCATTGTAAGTGGAAAGCCAAAGTGGTTGGAATTTTCCTTTCCAAATCACTTACCCTACGGTAGCAATATTTTCATAAACGGACCTGAACTTCCTGAGATAAGAAAAAACATGAACTTTCAGATGACCGAAATGGAATATTGCAAGGGAAAAATACTGTGAAAATTATGCTGAGATTGCTATCCTGATGGAAATTTGGTAAGTTTCTCCTTATCCTGGGGAAGCCACTTATGATCAGACAATCACAGAAAGATTTTTTTTCTTTTTTTTTAAGGATGCACTACTACATTTCCTAGACTTGCTTATACAACCAAAGGTTTGAGCGTAAATCCTTGTGCTAGCCAGGTGCCACAATGCACATTCCAACAAGACCTATTTCTCAAGGAGTCATAGGAGAAAGGAAATGGGTTTGTTGGCAACAATCAGAAACACAGGCAGTGTCATTACACTGCAAGGGCTGTTCTAAGCACATTAAGAACATCATTTCATAATCCATATGTCATTATTCCTGTTTCAAAGGCAAGAAAACTTGAGTCCAGAGGTAAAATCACTTCCCGGACACCAAGCTGGTAACTGATGGATTCCAGATTGAACCCCCTGAGTTCAGAGTTAGGGATGGTTTGTGTACCTCTATTGGCGCATTCTTCAAATGACCCTTTGAAATCAGATTTTCCCCCTTTTCACACAATGTAAGTGAATGCTTGAAGGTGGGTGCTATTTATAATTTCATGAGAACAGTTTGATTCTAGACAGCAGCCTACATTTCTATTACAAAGAGTCTGTTTCACCCTGAGCTTCTTTGGAGAAAATGGGGTTATTTGGAGAAAACGTCTTCAAATGTTTGACTGGGTACCTAGGGCAAAGGAGGAGAGGCCGTGTGTGAAAGGAGGGTTCACAGAATGAACAAAGAGGGAGCCTCTAACATACCAGCCAGCAGTAAATAAACTAGGAGAAAAAAATGTAAAGAAAATGAAACGCTTAAACGTCATTAATGTAAAGAAGTTTTTCATGTGACCGCACTAGCAGAGGAAGCTTTGAGAAGACCTATACCCAGATTTCCAAGACTTGATACTTGGCCAAAAGGACATACCTCTCCCTTAACGTTGAGGGTGGGAAGGCTCTATTTGGAGGAAAAACAGTTTGGTTCACATGTGAAGTAAGGAAAAAAAGATGACATCACAGGTACCCTCTGAGACCATTTTGGAAAAACCAGTTGGCATTTGGTGGGTGGACCCATAGCCTTCAGCTCTGAGGCTCTGGGAAGGGCGAAATCTTACAGCTGTCACTGAATCAAGCTGTTTCTATTTTGATTTATAATGCAAGACTCTGACCTCATGTTATTTAAAAAAATAAATAAGAGCAAAACAGCTTTAAAATCATTTTAAAAACTGATTTCAAGTGATTGAACCTCACAGTACTTTTCCTCCAGAAATTCTGATTATTTTCTACTTTTCAAGGAAGGCACCGTTCATTTTTTAAGAAGGGAAGAAGAGATTTTGCATAATGTAAATGGCCTCCTTTCCACACACCTGGTTCCCTCAAAACTTACATAATCACCTTATACAACACGAGGACCTGGGGAGCTATGGAGTGGTGGACTGACCCATCCCTAATTGTCCTAATTTGCAGTCATCTTGGGCGCTCTTGCCTTTGCTTGCGCTGTTTCATACCCTGCACATCTCCGCGTCACACACTGCCACTCCCCACCTCTCTGAACATACACACGTGTCAGGACTGGGAGCACACACATTAACACTTCCTCAGCAGACGAGAATGTGCCAATCAGACAGGGCACTGTGCAGACACACTTGACAACTAGCCACTTGGAGGCCAGGCTCACGGTGACCACAGGGCACTGGGTACCATGATAAACACAATAAGCATTTCAAGGGCTTATTTTTTTTTCCATGACATTTTAACTCTTACTCTTATTTGACTCTTATTTCCCAGATGGAACTCAATGAGGCGTTCCTTGACAACTACGTAGGACATTTTTACTAGCTCTACCTAAGCTGTCAGTATCCAAAACATTACTGTGTGCTGCAGAAAAAAAACGCAACCCAGCTAACAGTGCGCCAGCAGAGTTGAAGAAGGGAGAAAGCGCTTGTTTTGAGGGGAAATTCTATCTTGCTTGACAACAAAATCATCCAGCAGAGCGACAGGATCCGACTTTGGAAGAAGAGCTATAGATTCATCAAGGTGAATGTCTTTCAGAGAGAGACGGTACACAGGTGAGCTTCTCGAAGGACTATGGGAACTTGAATAGAACCAAGAAAGAGGGGGCTCCACGCCTAGGATTGTAGGGAGTGAGCGCGGCCAACGGAGCGAGCAGTAGAAGCTGTACCCTTGACTCCAGGGCAGTGGGTCTCAGCCTAAAGATGAGAGACAGCATGAGATTTCCCAAAATATCGTTAAGGACATTTGAACTGGATCCTGATCCCTTCAAGCTTCTGTACAGTTTCTGTGCCGTCACCCCACTGGGATACCCAGGGAATAATGAACTTGACAATAGGCGTGATGGTGAGGATCTAAATCTTACCTTGCTCCTTTCCTGCAGCAACGGAAAATAGCAGTTCTCCTAGCAAGCATGAATGCGTGTATGTGCGCGGGTCGGAATCCCAAACATGCCCGTTAAGACAGAACTCCAGGGCGGGACCCACCATCCGTATTTGTAAAGCTCCCAGACACATGGCCGAGGTCAAGATCCCACACTCCAAACAGCCTTGGAGATGCAGGCGTGTACCTGGGAGGGTTTGAAGACATGCAGCGGTCTACATGGGCCAGAGCACAGTCATATGAAGGATTGGGACTCCATCTGAAGGATGGGGACCCTATGGCATAAACTGGGAAACCGAGGGCAGGTGGCAGGTGCTCCTGATGGCCCGCAGAGGACAAATCCTGCTCCGCCCCCACGAGCACTGCCTGTGCGTCTCCACTGTGCGCACATCCACAGGAGAAACCCTGCACTTCATCAGCGTGTTGTCAGTTTTGAGTCTCGTGTTGCATGAAGGACCCTTGCACGAAAAACAGCTACAACCAACCTCCCAAGCAGCTGTTCATCAGCTTACTTTTGTCACAATGTAGAAGGCTAGCGTTTTTTTTTTTTTTAAGAGGAGGTTAAAGGGCAAATTTTAAGTAAGAAGGAGTTTTACCTGGTAATTAGGAAAGAAAAACAGTTGAGAAGCCTGAAGCTAAATTTGATTTCTGCCAAGGTTCCACGTCTCCTGGCTCTCGGCTTTCTGAGCTGCAGTGTCGGCTCTTGAGTATGTTCTGAGCGTCCTCTTGTGGATGGAGCAGGTATTGCCTTAGGAAGTTTTCAAAACGCCTTGTTTGGGCTGCACAGCTTCTCCTAAGCCAGTGCGTTTCGGATGGGAAATGAGCCTAGGGCTTGCTAACGGGTTAGTCAACGAATGCCCAGAGCAAAGAACCATCTGCTTAGTTGTTCTCAATTAGGCAATTTTGCAAGATTGAACAAATTATCAATTTGACACTGCATTTACCAAAAATAACTGAATTCTGTCTTCTCTTCTTCCCACATCAAATCATTTTAATTTACGAGGAAAAGGGAAGGAGACATTAACAACTTCTATTTATCAAGACTCTGCTGATTTGTTTTTTCCTTGAGAAACTGTGAACCGTTAAAAGTCAAGACGCAGCTCGGGTCAGAATGACAGCAGCTCAAGTAGCTTCTTCAATTCAAAAGTGTCTCAGATTGACTTTATTTGTTTTTCTTTTAATTTTTTATTTTTTGTAAATATTTTATATATGTATTTTTTATTGGAGTATAATTGCTTTACAATGGTGTGTTAGTTTCTGCTTTATAATGAAGTGACTCAGTTATACATATACATATATCCCCATATCTTCCCTCTTGCGTCTCCCTCCCTCCCACCCTCCCTATCCCACCCCTCTAGGTGGTCACAAAGCACCGAGCTGATCTCCCTGTGCTATGCGACTGCTTCCTGCTATCTATTTTACATTTGGTAGTGTATATATGTCCATGCCACTTTCTCACTTTGTCCCAGCTTCCCCTTCCCCTTCCCCGTGTCCTCAAGTCCATTTTCTAGTAGGTCTGTGTCTTTATTCCCGTCGTGCCCCTAGGTTCTTCATGACCATTTTTTTTTTTTTTTTAGATTCCATATATATGTGTTAGCATACGGTATTTGTTTTTCTCTTTCTGACTGACTTCACTCTGTATGACAGACTCTAGGCCCATCCACCTCACTACAAATAACTCAATTTTGTTCCTTTTTATGGCTGAGTAATATTCCATTGTATATATGTACCACATCTTCTTTATCCATTTGTCTGTCAATGGGCATTTAGGTTGCTTCCATGACCTGGCTATTGTAAATAGTGCTGCAATGAACATTGGGGTGCATGTGTCTTTTTGAATTATGGTTTTCTCAGGGTATATCATCACCACGCTTGAGATGTAAATGCATCAAGGTGCTCACTTCCTTTCCTCCTTAGCCCTGGCTGCACTAGGGATTCAGACCCAAGGACCCAGGGTCTGAGGAAGGATGTTTCTATAAGTGGATCATTTCTATTACTGTTCTGTCTGTGCAAGTTGGAAACTCCACGGCTGGAATGACATGACCTTGGACACAAAGTCTCTCTGGTTCCTTTCAAGTGTTTGATGCTCTAAGGCCCTGAAGAAGCAAATCATACTAATTTACTAATCCAGGGTGTGGGGAGCTCCGTGGATCCCAAACGCATACGTTGAAGTTCTCCTGCTTAGAATCTCGATGCAATTGTTGAAGACGCCAGACCAGGGCCTTAGGTATCGCATTACTGTGTATTTATATGACACCACCAGTAGGCTAAGCATTTAATATGCATTATCGCATGTTACCTCCATGGAAACGTAAGGTGAATTCTACCATTACCCCGCTTCATTGATGACACACAGAGGTGAGAAAGGGGGAGCATCTTTCCCAAGCAGTAAGAGGTGCTGATGAACCTGGGTCTCTGTTATCTCACACCCTGAGGTCGCCTGTGGTCGTAATCTGCTTCCTCAGAGTGTTTTCCACGTAAGAGCGCTAGGACATGGGACAACTACATCCTGAACCTGGATTTGTGTGACTCGAAAGGCTAGGCTTTCAGCCAGATTCCTCTACCTGCCCTACCCTCTGGGTTTGCTACACATTCAACCTACCTGTGGAATCCTGTATTCCACCCAGGGTTCCTGTAAAAGTGAAACAGAAAAGAACAACACAGACTGGTGAAACCACAAGCATGCGGAAGGATGTGCCCGTGGGGAAAGGCAGCAGGCTGGTCCTATTTCCCTGGGCTAGAGGAAGCACCGCTGAGCAGTCTCGGAAGCTGGCACACAGGTGTACTACGTGGCTGGCCACTGACCTGGTTTTGCTCGAAGTCAGATCCCTAAGCCTCGTTCCCTCCCCACCATCCTCTTCATTACACTGTAGCGTTACATGGCATTCTGGCTCACGGCCTCGGTGAAAAGTAGAGTTTTCAGAGGAAAGTCGTCAGTTTTCCCTTGTGTTATTCTGTGCCTGCAGTAACTTGCACGGTCTGTGTTTAAAGGTTTTCGTAATTGAACAGGTGCAGGAAACAAAAGTGGTCGGTGGCTCTATTTGTATTGTGTCACAGCACAGCCGTCACTTACAAACAGTTGTTGAGTTGTACTTATCCCACCTAATACCACATGGTGTGTGTGCATGTGTGTGTGTGTGTGTATGTGTGAAGCCCATGATGTCCTAAAAGAAGGCATGGTGGGGGGCGGGGCGTGGAGAGGAAGCCCAGGCAGATGCTGGGCTACTTGCCCTTAAGGTACATGGGGCTCAAGATTAACTGAAAAACCAAGAATATGTGACCATACATGTGCTTTGAGTGTGTGGAGTGATAAAACACCATTTCTAAGGCTAGAAATACGACTGCCATATAAAAATAAAATAAACACATGTCTAAGGATGTACTTAACTGATTAATAAATGAGGAACCAAGAAGATATTCAGACTAGTTCAACAGAAACTGTGAACAGCTGAGACGTCAGAATGCTGAATGCATTTGTCAATAGATACAAAATGGCTGAATGTCCTATAGGCATATAAAAAGTAATACCTGGGTTATACTTTCTATAAAAAGCAAATCAATTGTATCTCTCTACCAGGTAAAATTCATTCCCATTGCTACAGACAAAAGCTATCTGCATTAATGTCACTTTTTCTGCACTAACTTCTCTTCCTACAGATCTGTAAATAACCTGGTCAATAGAAAGTGAATGAGAACAGCCCCCTTCCCCCACAGAATGGGATCCCCAAGGGCCCGCCAGGTCATACCCAGCTTTCCCCATGAAGGACCCCAGGCAATTCCTTCGCCTGCACCCAGATCTTGGAGGCTATCTCTGGCAGGAGCAGTTGTGCCGTGGTTACAGACACATGTGAAGGACTAAATCCCAGAGTCCAGCCGTCAAGTGAGTGTATCGCCTGGAATTCACAACTGCAATCACCACCCCCACCTCGACTTTGCAAACTGGAGTTATTAATAATTCCTGTGAGACAAATCCTTGCAGGAAAGCATCCAGACTATGGAAAAAAAATAGAATTAAGGATTGACTTGGGCAGTGCAGTATCCAAACATCACATCTGATCAGAGCTGAGGAGCACAGAACGTGTCCAAAAGTCCTTGCACAAGCAAAGTTCTCTGCAGAAGCAGAACAGAAATTGTATTCAATCACCAGGGATGCATTTATCTCAGATTTGAATTGGCCACCCCAGCATTCACATCTAGAAACATTAAATTAAGGGAAGACATTTCCTCTCTAGACCATCTTAAATTCCTATGCCCCAAATCAGACTGAGCTGCAGATTTCTGGGAATACTGCTGTGAGAGACAGACCATCTGTAGGCAGTCATCAAACGTTTCAACGTGAAAAAATATTCAAAGACACCACCTAGCAGCTGGCTGTGTGAAAAAGACTTTTTCAGACAACTATCTGGGCACCTCTTTTGTTCAGTCATTATTTGGTTCTAATTAGAAAAATAAAGCATACTCATTGCAAAAAGGAAGAGAGAAGGGGGCAGGGAGGGAGAGAGGGAGGGGGGAGGATTTTCTTCTGTCTCCCGTGATTCCACAAGTCCAGCCAGAGAAACCGTTAATAGTTAGGTCTAGGCACCTCTTTAATTCGGTTTTGCTGAAAGAAATGATGATCCAAATTAGCAATGTTCATCACACCTGAATTAACACTAAGATTTCCATCAAATTAGAATCATTTTTGCAAGACTGGAATTGTTTCTGCAATGCCTGAGGCCCAGAAATGGAGGCATGACAGTGAATAAAAATCAGAACATCAAATGGACCGCTGCCAGAATATTGCCGCTCTTCCAGCTGGGGGCTGGGTGGGGGGGGCGGGGAGGAAATGATCTCATGCAAACTTGACTCAAAGATTGTCTTCAGGAAGGGTGAGTTGCACAGGGAGCCGAGGCCCTTGGAAGGCCCCTGCTTTCTCAGAGCAGTGGTCAGCACTTCAGGGTCTGGATGTGTATCGACCGACATGAATCTCCAGCTGGCCTGGCGTTTGTGGACACTGATTCTTTCTCAGACCTTGAGAGCTCTGACTGAAAAGTATCCTCATGCATTTGGCATCCTTGAAATACAAACTGCTTTCTATAGCATCCAATTTTAAGGGAATCCATGGAACAAAATGAGAAGTGAAGGTGTTGGTGGATTTCACATGTATGTTGTATACAAATAAGTCTTTTATCTGTATCTCTGTGTGTGTGTGTGCGTGTGTGTGTGTGTGTGTGTGTGTACACATATATATGCAAAATCTCTTCGTAGAAATGCACAATTTTTAGGTAGGTTAAACGGATGCTAGATAAAGGATAGATTTCTCAAAGTTGATATGCTGTTGAAAAGAGTCTTGAACAGACAGGATAAAACGCCTTCCCATTGAGCGTAAGTGGAAGCATCTCAAATTAGGCAAGGAAACCATCCCGTCCTGCCTGACTCCTCACTGGGGGCTCTGGCCCCACTGACTGTGAGCTGCCCGATGGTACTGATGGTACAGAAATGAGGCCTTTCAGCCCAGGAAAAATGAGCTAACTGCTTACACCTTTGTGAAACAATGGGCAACTGTATTATCTTCCCAAAAACTCTAGAAAGAAAGAGAGCTCAAATTAAAAACAAAACCAAAAAAAAAAAAAAAAAAACCACAGAAAAAGTTAATTTAAAAAAAAACAGTAGCTATCTGAAATAGTGGGGATAAAAATATTGGATGATCAATTGGGGGAATCATTTAATTGTCTGACTATAATTACATTCTCACCCTTTCTCAGGTCATGTTTTTCCGCTTGCATTCACTAACTTGAAATGAACTTGTACTGACATTGACACATAAAGGAGAAGAAAACTCCGGAATTGTATATTGGTTCATCATTTGCAAAACAGTTTACTGCAGGTGTTATATACCAATATTTGTTTCTGAATGCACATATGAATACACAGAATGCTTTTGTAAACTTTTTTTTTCAAAAAGAAAGAAGAAAGGAAAGAAGGAAGGAAGGAAAGGAGGGAGGGAAGGAGGAAGGGAATTTCTAGATACAGAAGAATAATGTCTGTATTTGAAGAGTATATGATACATATCTTCATCAAACAGCTATACTATTTTATTTATTTTAATTGACCCATAGGGAGCCCGAAACTGCCTACCTAAAGCACCTAATAAGGAAGAGCAGTAGAATGCACCTTTATTTCCTCTACCTGCATTTCCTTCAGCTCTCAGAGTCTTTGCAAACATCCCAGGTCAATGACTGGCATCCTCTCAAGGATATTCATACACTTGTCCACCTTGTTCATATTAGTGTCTCTATTCCCTGGTGCATGCTCCTGTGTTTTCATGTTGATTCTGAAAACCAAGTTGGAGCATCGGTACCTCCACCATGGATGCTTGGTCAACACTACCTGAAAGGCAGCTGCCCACCTCCACACTGGCAACCGTCTCCCCGAACCCCTCAACTGGAGGTGCCCTGAGGGCACTGTCTTCCCGCACCCCCACCCCTGCCCCCAGCTTTGTTCCATCCTGGGCTTCACTTGAAAACTCCATGAGTGGGGTCAGCAGCTCCAAGACAGCCCCCGTGATCCTCCTGCCTCCTGGAACTTGCCCGAGAAGCCCCTGCACCCCTGTTGGTCTGTGAGAGACAGTGTCCTTCCCATTGTTAGGTGGGACAAGAAGGCATTCGTTTTGGGCAGCCTCACTTGTTCTTTCTCTCTCTCTCTACCTCTGTGTCTGTCTCTCTCTGGTCATCTGTCTCTCTGCCTCTCTCATCTGTCTCTATGTCTCTCTCTGTCTCTGTCTGTCTCTCTGTCTCACTCTCCGTCTTTGTCTATTTCTCTCTCTCTTTCTCTTTCTATCTCTGTCTCCATCTCTCTCTCTCTTTCTGCCTTTCTCTCCCTGTGTCTCCATCTCTCTCTTCCTCTCTCTCTCTCTGATCACTGGCTATGGGGGAAATCATGTTTAGGACAGCACTATGGAGAGGCCCACTCAGTGAGGAACCGAGGTCTCCTGCCCACAGCCTGTGGGTGAGCTTGTAAGTGGATCCTTCATCTGCAGCCAAAACTTTGGGTTCCATGGCCCCAGCAACCTCGCAATATGCCCTGAGCCAGAACCACCAACTAACTCACTGGCATCCTCCCGACCCTCTGAAACAGGTTTGCTGTGTTAGCAGAATGGGCAGCTCACACAGTGTGACCTTCCCATGTTCAGGCCCTAAAAGGTACTCTTGGAATGTCCTCCATGTTCTCCTTTTCCTCAAGGCTGCCACCACTCTTGTTCATCACAGCACCAGCTTTCCAAGGACTGTCAGCCCTCATATCCATGGGTCCCACATCAACAGATTCAAACAACGTGGATCAAAAACCTTGAGGGGAAATTCCCAAAAGTTCCAAAAATCAACACTTGAATTTGTTGCAGACCAGCAACTATTTATATAGCATTTCCATTGTATCAATATTAGGCATTATAAGTCACCTTGAGATGATCTAAAGTATACCACACCATTTTATATAAGGGAATTGAGTGTCCTCAGATGTTGGTACCTGTGAGGGGTCCAGGAACCAATCCCTGGAGATACCTGGGGAGGACTGTAGCCTCCTGGGGTCCATCTCATTCTCTTTCAACTCAACCTGTGCACTTAGCCCATATTAATAACCTTTACCCAGACTTTCAGATTTTTTATTCTTTCTCCAAAAACCTTACTTGTTCTTCACCAAATTAAATCTAAATCCATCTTCCCAGATTTTTTTATCCATGACTTTTCAACTCTCCCTATAAAACAAAGGTATGAGTTTTCATTAATAACAGTTAATAATAAAGACCTTTTAAGTCATAACAACCATTAACATTTGTCATTTACAAACCTGATTTCATATATATTCATTCTTTTTGCCCTTTAATTCAACCAGCATCAAAGATGCTATTTAAAAATGTGGAAGATCATCAAGTGGGTCTGATGTATTAAACAGAACTATGTCACTTGTCGGTGTCTCAAATACAATGCAAGCTGGCTTGCAAGCGAAGGCAGGGGTGTATTTGTGCATCTGTATTTCTGTTTCTCTCGCCATCTCTTTCCCCCTTTCTCTGTATGTTTTGATCTGACAGCCGTGTTCCAGAAGATGGGAAAGATGGTCGCAGGAAGCCCCCAGCCTGCTCTTCAAGGCTTTGGCCAAAAGGAAGTGAGCATTGCCCCCTACACCCCAGCATCCATATAGCAAATCTCCATGAGAATTCAGGTCACCATGGCTCAGGGGGAGTTGCTGTGCATAAGACAGACCACAGGAACTTGGACAGTGCAGCTGGGACATGAGCTCATCGCTGTGCTAGGGATGGAGGGGGACCAGGAGGGAAAGACCGACCAGGACCATGGGAAGTAGGGTCCCCAAGAAGAGAGAATGCCTCTCCAAGGAGCTGGGCAAGCAAGACCGACAGCCGCTACCTCCCCAGGGGCATCTGCCCCAAGTACTGGACTCTTCTCTCCACCACACTCTGTCTTACACCTCGCCCAGCCCATTCTTGTTCGTATGGGCCGTTCAGTCTCTTCTGGTTCTTCCTCACGTGTGGATCTCCCTCGGGTGGTCTCTCAATGTGTTCAAATTCCATTCATCTGTCCAGTTTTCCCCCTTCCATCATTCATTCTTCTCTCACCACCTCAACACATTGACCTTGTTTTCTGATCATATTCTATAGTGCCAGTAAGGGTTTTTTTACTAAGGCAGACATGGACACTAGAAAGAAAAAATGGAGAAAAGGTGAAAAGCACAGCTATAGTAAAAAAAATTTCAGTGTAGCTTTGCACAGGACAAAGAACCCAAACAAACCGCATCCAGGCGTTAGAGTAGCATTTCTGCATCTGATGAGGAAGAGGCTGAGATCGGGGATTTTGGAAGAGCAGATTGGTGGAGTCGGGTCAGAGGTGCTGTTTTCATGGCAGAGCTAAAGCCATGCATCCTTATTTACCAAAGAAAACTCTGGAGAAATCTTCCTGGAGGCATATGGATTTTACCCACTTGTTATCCTGAGCACGGCAGTGCAGTAGCGGCTACCCAAAGCTATTCCTATTACGAACATCTCCTCTGCTTCTTTGGGACCAGGATTAATGTCACTCAAAAGTTTCATGAGCATCTACTGTGGGCAGGCAGTGGTCCACGTGCTGGGAATGCTCCTAGCTGGATCATAAAAAACAACTACAATGAACACTATAGGAATTTTACCCCCCAAAAGTTTTTAAATAATATTTCACACTTAGAAGAAAATACCACCTATACTACCCACCCCAATTTATTCTCCCAAGAGTTGTTTTTGAGGAAGCATCAACGTAGAACATCAATGCACTGCCCAAGCCAAGCCCAAGTCCCCCAAACCGTCTCCTACTTTGGTGCCACCCACCTGGAAGGACACCATGGCAGATGGATTTTTAGGCGCTGCTGTCTTTCCTTGACCTTTTCAGATGTAAATATTCCTGGGAGAAACAATAGATTAATGTGCACTTTCTGATGGACGTCTTGTCTGTGAAGTCCAGGCACGTGACCAGGCACGTGAGGAGCCCTGGTGACCTGAATGGGAGGGAGGGAGCCCTGAAGGGGAGCAGAGCTTAAAGCAGAAGAACTCTTGTCCTTCAAGGCCACCGTGGGCCTCACACCTGCACAAACCAACCTAGTTAGGGGTGCTGGACAACTTGCAAAAGAGGTCAGTGTAGCTTCAAGAGGTGGCCGTGCACAGCATTGACCCTCACGTCCCCCCCCCCCCCACAAAAACCAAGGTCCTTCTGGCCTTCCCCACCCCACCCTCACACTCTGTCACCAGGGTTGTGGTCTAATTCTGCACCTAGAGGCCCCTGGGGACACTGGTCAGCAAAGCTGTGTCCCTCCCCCCATCAGAAACCTCACTACGCTGTTTTCTAGGTGAGCAAAGATGCACCTGCTACAAAGATGAGGCCACATCTATTAATCTCCAATACTGGCATTCCAGAATCAGATTCCTTAGGATCAGAAGTTTGAACTTGGGCCAGCCACTGCTGTCCTAGTTGAGTAAATCTTAGGGATTTATTGTTAATGGAAAATTACTTTACAAAAATAGAAACAGTCTGAAAGATTTCGAGAGAGGTGGACTCAGCTGCCGTCTTTCCTCCCAGGGCCATTGGTCAACAACGTGTGCAGTCGTGGGGAAAGAAAGACTCCATAAAGAAAATGTCAAACAAATATTCAAGATATTTGTACACTTCTCTCAGAAATCCTGAATGCTTTGCATGATTCAGTTAATAATTCATTAACATGAATTATGTTGAGCACTTCATAACCTATTTTACCACCCTCTTGTCTGCCTAAATCCATCCCTTTGTCACGAATGTTTTATACTCGGGTCACTTTTTTCGGTTGTGTTTGGTGTCTTACACCCTCTGTAAAAATAAAATTGCATATTCACATGGATTGATGGGCATAGCTGACATGGAATCTGTTTACTTTCAGTAATGGAATTTAAGTCTTTTACTTCTTTTTCACTTCAACAAAATATTCAGCATTACTTTGAGCTGGTGCTACGGGGAAAACAAAAGTGGATAAAATGCGGTTCCTGCCTTCAGACAGATGACAATCTGTAGATATTAGGACAACGTGTAAAGGGTCAGCCCAACATGCAGCTTCTAAGACAGTTGGAATCCTTGTTCGGTCGCTTACTGCCTCGGAGACCCAGGGCAAATTAGTTCCAGAAACATCAGGTCCTCCTTCAAGGAAATGGAAGTAAAAATATTAACCTTGGCAGATGGTGATGAGTAGACATAATATGTGCAAATGACCTTTTAATTACCAGACCCTCATGGAACACATTATAATTTATCCCACTGAGCTGGGGTCACCCCGTCCTGTGCAATTCAAATAACGTTAGCTGGAATCCCCCATCCCTCGTGAGGAATGAACACAATATATTGCCCCATTTATTTAATTCTTGTTTAATGTCTCTCAGCAATGTTTCATAGCTTTCAGTGTACAGCTCTTGCACATCTTTGGTCAGATTTATCCTCAAGTATTTCATTTTTTGATACTGTTGTAAATGTTTTTCATTTTTAAATTTTGATTTCCAGTTACCAGTTGCAAATATATAGAAATACAATTAACTTTTGTTTATTGATCTTATATCCTGCAACCTTGCTAAACTCCCTTATTAGTGAGTTGTTATTATTATTATTAGTTGTAGTAGTTTTTAGTAGATTCCCGATAACTTTCTACATAGATCATGTCATCTGCAAACGTGCTTAGAAAATATTTGTTGAATGAATGAACAGTTCTGTAGTTCCAACCAAAGCTAGAAACCTGAATTTGAAAAGTGAAAATAGGTAACATTTCAAAATGGATCATATAGTGTGAAAAAAGAAGGGAAAGAGAACGGAGAGGGAGCCAAAGGCTGAATGTTATTACAGTAGAAACATGAGAGGGGGTTCCAGAAACACAGGACTTTCCAAAGTTCTCATTTACTTCCCAGGATTTCTTTCTTTCCCTGAGTAAGTGAGACTCCCATGAGCCCTCTGTACAGCTGCACTTCTATATACACAGAAAACAAGGCAGTGCACTTTCACACGCTATTAACCAGCAGTATTTGTATGGACTTGCAAGGAAGTGCAGAAGAAGCTAGAAATGAGTATCTCAGTAGAAAAAAATGCCCAAAAATGAAAATATACGTGGGGAAAAAAATGATGTTTGAAGACCATTTTCCAACAAGTTTATGATTCTATGTGTACAAAAAGTACAGCTATGATCTAAAAATTCATCAAGACTCTCCATATGTCCTTGTCATATCACTGTGTGTGTGCGTGCATGTGTGTGTGCGTGCATGTGTGTGTGTGTACGTATATGTGTGTGTGTGTGTGTTAGTTCATCAGGCGCCCACAAAATGATGGAACTCTTCTCAGAACCATGCTCTTCTCACGGCAGGTATTTTTAAAGGCATCAGAAGCAGCAACAGTGTTTTGCAGGGAAACATTGAGCAGTAGAATCAAGGGCGTGATGCAGCCCTGTGGAGTCTCTGAGCCACAAGACAGAACGAACTGCCTGTGAGTCAACGCAGATGGCCAAGCAGCCGACACTCTGGGAGGCTCCCTTCAGCAGATCCGCCTAGAAACTCAAGTTCTTTCCACCGATTCGTGTATGTTTCTCTTGTGAAGGAAAATGACCCTTTAGCTGAAATGCAGACTTCGCAGTGCAGGAAAAACAACATCTGGAGCCTTAGCCGCGAGCGAAGCAGGCCAGGCGATCGGGCGTGGTCCAGTGGGAACCAACCGTGGGATCCGTGAGTTGCCCCGCGTGCCACACCGACAGCATATGTTTCCATGCTAATGAACGCTGGGCTCATTTAGAATAAATTTGCATCCATCAAAGTCAAACAGCGAGCAAATGTTCTGTGATGTGTAAACAGCCCTTGGACGCCAAGGGAGTTTGAATCACATTCCTATCCAACTTCCGGGACATCGTAGAGGGGAGATGTGGACCACAGGAAAAGCTGGGAGCCTCGGGTTCATGGGCACTCGGAGTGACCTTGTGATTGACGCAGAGACGCACCCCTGGGAGTGGTTTTGAAGGGAGGGGGAGACCGGGGTGGTGGAGGAGCTGGAGGAATGAGGGTGGAACCCTCCTCCCAAGGAGGACCAAGGTGCCTTTGCAAACACCCGGGGCAGGTCTTGTTCTGTCACAGCTTCCATGGAGCGCATAGCAGGTCACTTCCCGCCTCCAGCTAGTCTCATCTTCCGTAAATGGAAGGTTCGATTAGATGAGCTTTCAAGCCACTTGCGGCTACAAAGCCCTCTGGTTTGTGGACACAGTGTCATGAGAGTTAACCATCTCTTTTTAATAAGTTACAGGTAACCAGGCTGACCCCCTGTGCCAGCCGGGGTCCCCCCAGAGTGTGTTGTCGCGTTCAAAGGGATTCTTTAGAGACGGGTGGGCAGGAAGCGCAGATGGCCATCAGGTATCCCATCCCCAGCGCAGGCAAGAGAAGGTGTGATTTTATCTTTTCCCAAGACTCAGCACATTCTCTGGGCTCTGTCCCGTGTTGCCCGCGTGGGCCTGCTCTCAGGGGTTGCTATAGCGTGTGGACCTCCCTGCCCGGCCCCAGGCCTTCAGACCATGCAGCCTTTGGAGGTCTCTGTGTCCCCTCCCTGGCAGCTGGCGATTTTCTGCTGCCAACGCATCATCACCTCCTCTTGCCTTCCCTCCTCTCGCCTTAAAATAACAGAGCAGCATCACAAGCAGGGAAAGGACAGACCACGAGGGCCATGGGTGCACTCACAGACCATCCGCAGGCTTTAAGGGCTGGGGTGACCCCCGAGGAAATGGCATGAGCTGACATGGCCTGGACTGTGTGATGCCATCTGCTATGGGCTGAGTCATGTCCCCAAATATCACATGTTGAGGCCCCAACGCCCAGTACCTCGGAATGTGACTGTATTCGGAGACGGGGCCTTTAAAGAGATGATTAAGGTGACATAAGGTCATGTGGGTGAGACCCTAGTGCAACAGGACTGGTGCCCTTATGAGAAGAGGAGGTGAGGACACAGACACACACACAGGGACAACCTTGTGAGGACACAGGGAGAAGACGCCGTCTACACGCCCAGGAGAGAGGCCTCAGGAGGAACCAGCCCTGCCCACACCTTGACAGGGCTTCCAAGTCTTGAACCTCCAGCCTCCAGGACTGAGAGACAACAAATGTCTGTTGTTTATAAGCTCCCCCATCTGTGGTGCTCTGTTACAGCGGCCCGAATGGCCTAAGAGAACAATCCATACATTTTAACATACGTGTTGTTTAATTTGTTTGTTTACTACATGTCTCCGCACTGGAATCTGACCCCCTGGAAGCAGAAGGGGTGACTCACCAGCTCACCAGTAACACCCAGCACCTCAATCCATGCCCACCACGCAGTAGACATGCAATGATTATTTATCACATGAACACATGAATAAATGAAAGCCACATTAAAAAACGAGTGGCCTGATATTCCAAATTTCTAAGTTGCGTCCATCTCTTGCTAGTGCTTCTCCCCAGTAGAGAAAGAAGCCCTAAGGTTTACACATTTCCTGAGCCCACCTGCCTTCAGCAAGTCCGTCCTCCTGGTGCAGCACCCCCATCCTGAAGACGGGCTTGCTTCTGGCTTCTGCCTCGGTTTCTGAGCACGTCTGCTTTCTCCTTCTTGCACCCAACGGCTCAGAGCTCAGGCTTAATTTCACACCCACAATTAGTAAGATTCATATTCCAGAAGAAAGCTAAATTGTTCATTTGTGTTAACTCTGCACTTGGGACCCATAAGCTCACTGAGAGGAAGCAAAGCCACATTTTGTCTTTTCAAAACGGGCCCTCGGCTCTGCTACAGGAGGACCTTCCACCCTCAGAACCAAGCCCTCCCCGTCTTGCTTAGAAACAGCATTTCTACAAAAGTCATCTTTCCCGACTAGACATACAGAAATATGATGCCATTTTAACATTGAAATCTTGGGAGAAAAAGGAGAGGAAAAGTGTACGTATATTTATATAACTGAATTTTCATTTGATTTAAAGACTCAAACCTATTTTAACTGAAAATATCTCACTGAATCGAACTTCAGGACACACAAGACAGGGGCTTTCTGTTTCCACGCAACTGCCTTCATGTGTCCAATAATTTGGGTCTGCATAGACCCCCGTGCATTGTTTACTTTTGACAACATCCATCTTGAAGCCTTTGAAGTGCTACATACAACAAAGGTCAATAAAGTAAAAATTCACATCACTATCTGTCTTCTCTTCCCAAATTGCTTACGATTCCTTTTACTAAAAGTCTTCGTTATTCACCCATGATGCTTTCTCTTGATGCATTTTCCACTTTTACTGTTCCTTTCCGTCGGTAAAACTTAACACAGCCCCTTCTGGGTTACCTTTTGTCTATCCAGTAGGTGGGGATATTTTCTCTGATGAAAATAATTTTCTTTTCCATACTGTTAAGCAAAACTGCTCTTTCTGAAGCAGCCAAAACTATACTCTTCTCGGAGATGAAGTCTCTCAAAGTATAATTCAAATGAATAAAAGAAAGAAAAGAAGGAAGGAAGGGAGGAAGGAAGGAAAGAGAAAGAGAAAGAGAGATGGAAATAGAGAAAGAAAACATCCCCAAAGTTCTGAAGCGCAACTGCTGGGTTTATAGCAAAAGCAGTGACACATTCCAGTAGCTGAAATGAGAGTCTGGCTCTGCTGTTGGGAATCTATGCATGACCATTTGTCCTGTGTACTTTTAACGGCAAGTTATAAAGCCATTTGTGCAGCTACCAGACCAGGACTTTTCTGCCTCATCAGCAGAGACTCAGCCCAGTGGGAGGGGACATGCAGGCCGAGGGTCTGAGGATGGAGAGGAAGACAGGGAGGGGGACAGAGCAGAGGGGTGAGTGCCTGTGATCCTTCTGGGATGAGCGGCTCCTTAAGACCACGGACCGATCTCACATGTCCCAGAGCTGTGGATTAAAACTGGCTAAAACTCTCAAATCAAATCAAGGGAGCAGGCAGATGGGTAATTCTACACAGGCATCAGTGCAGGAAGGAATTTAAACTCCCTCACAAACCCACATGTGCACATGCACACGTCTCATCAGATCGCCCGTAATGACACCACGGAAGGGCCTTCGCCTAAAAGTGATTGCAACCAAACCACTGATGCAGCAGGACTCGGCAATCACAGCCACGAGGCATGGCTTGTTATTTTCTATCAATCGGCATATGATGAGTCTTTTACATAATGTGAATCACTGTCTAATTGTGAGTCTGATTGCACCTATCGCCAGCCATCGGAGAAGCAAGGGAGTGAAAAGGAAATTACAAAGGACCGACCTTTTGTACGTCGTGAAAGGAAAAGAAAACCACCCGCAGGAAACCACACCAGCTCCGAGGATTGAAGGAGCAGAAAGTCCCCAGGGCTTAGGACACGGAGTAAGTCACAACACGACAGAGCAGAGGAGCATCTCATGCACCCAAGGATACAGACTTTAGAAACTGCCACCTGCTGTGTGGCAGGGCATGATGGAAACCCCAGGTGCCCACACCCAGCAGACCTGGGTTCCAACCCCGCTCTGTCACCTCCTATCTTGTACACCTGGGCGGGTTTCTCTTATCTCGGCTTGATGTAGAGAGAGTCAGGATTAAATGAGGTCCCGCTAAGGATCTAAAAGCATGGATGGTTGATTCTCGGCAAATGTTAATTACGATCGTCTTCCTTGGTGAAAATTAAGTCCACTTATGAACATACTAATCAGAAGGTCAAAAATAAGTTCTCAACCCATCTGTAATTGAGCAAACTCCAGTCTCCCTGACCCTCATCCTCCCCACCTCCTCTGCTGTTTAGGACACTGAAATCGAGTCTTCCTTTTGGTCTGTTGCAGAGGCAGTAACTCTGGGGCACCACAGCGTTTGTGCCCATCAGTCATTACCTTCAGGAACCACCATCAGGCAAACAGGATGCCAGAAGGAGGAGCAATGTCACGAGCTACCCACCAGCACCTCTCATCACAAGCGTACGGCCAATGCGAGGTGAGTCCTGGGCTGGGAGGAAGGTCCGTGGCCATCCCTGTCAGTCTCAATTGTGTCCTGAACCCAAGGACCCACCCAGGTGGGGAGTTGCAGTGGGTGGAGGAGACACCAGGTGCCTAGGCAACGGCACCATGTTTCCCACGTGGTTGCCATGGAGACTTGCCCCCCCAGATCCCTTTCAGGGAGGGCTCCACAGCCCACTGGGAAGAGTGGGATGGGCAGGCAGCCTTAACGATGACCTTTCCCCACATCATGGTGTCCTGGAGGAGGACAGGTGGCAGAGCACCCCAGCCACACCCAGGAAGCCCCGGGTCAGGCCTGGTAAGTGACGTGCACTTGCTGGCCAGGCATTGTTCAAGCACCGGCCACCCACAAGAGGCGTGCCTCACCTACTACTGATGATAACAATCACACAGGTGAGGTGTAAAGACACCTCTTAACCAAGTCCACACATTCAGCACATGGTGAGAGCATCACTCAACTGGAACCCAAAGTAAATCAAGACCATTGTACTTCACAATGTCTCCTTGAGTCATTGAAAGAGAAGCTAGATTACATACAAATATCTACCTGATTACCTGGATGACTCGGGTAGGATTCTGTAAATCTTGTGAGATCAAGTATACATCATCCTATGCTTATGTTTTTACAGAAACAGACTAAAAAGCAGGATGGTGTACAGTGGTGTGTATGGGATTAGGAATTAGCATATTAGCTGCATTAGTAGGTGTCTTAATCAGCTGGGGCTGCTGTAACAAGATGCCATAGCCTGGGGCTTCAAACAACAGAAATTTGTTTTCCCTCAGTCTGAGGCTGGTGTCAGTAGGGCTGGCTTCTGGTGAGACCTCTCTTTCTGGGTGTGCCTGGCCTCCTTCCTGCTGAGTCTCCACAAGGTGGAGAGAGAAAACGAGCTCTCTGGTGTCTCCTCTTATAAGGACGCTGATCCTATTGGACCAGGGCCCCACCCTGACAACTTCATTTAACCTTAATTACTTCTTAGAGGCCCCAAATCCAAATACAGCCACACTGGGGATTACGGCTGCAACGTATGAACTGGGGGGACACAAACCTTCAGTCAATACAGCCTGTGACCTGTGTGATCTCCTGCAGGTGATTTAACACCTCTGGGTGTTCCTCGAAGCTGCCACAAAGTCATTTGTCTGCCTCGCAGGGTTTCTGTGAGGATCAAATAAATATACATGAAGATGCATTGCAAACTATTAGAAACCATAAACAGCCACTAAATAAGAATGAAAGGAAACAGTCAGCTAGATACACAATGTAAGGCGGGTAAGTTGTGCTGGACCAGATCATTTATTAGTCTGGATCTTTCTGTCCTTCTAAGAAAAAAAGCAAATGGCTATAGAAGAGAAATCATCTTTTTTAAAAATCCAGGGTAACAGCATGAATCCTCCCCCATCAATTTCCCACATTTCCTTCCAGACAATGAGAAATGAGGCCAGACTCTTATTAAAATTCTAACAATGACAACAAAGTTCACTAGGGTAAGAACAGCTGGAATCATGTCAGAAGGAGCTTCACAACCTCTGTTGAGAGAAGAGGAGCCTCTATCTAAGGAGGACACACAGCTAATCCCGTGGGTCCAACCTCGGATGCGCTGCTGAGATTTGGTTATATTTAACACATTTGTGATGTGCAAGGTGGCCCCCTAAGTGAAGGGCAAGATTAGCAGATGGTGCTTCTGAAACCAGCTCTGTGAGCATAACTTTTTGTGGACAGTGGCTGTTTCTCAAATGCATCCCTATCTGTCCCAAGGATTCCTCCCATTGTCCCCTTATTTGTGCATTTAGACGAGGTCAGTCCTGTTTCTCACCCACGGGGCTCCATGTTCCCTTCTGCAGAAAATGACTGATAGATCCCAGGAGCAAAAGGAAACCATCGTCCTAAACCAGATTCCAGGAACTTCGGGTCAGAGTATCTTTCAACAAGCCCAATAAAGCAGAAAGCAGGGCAGAAAGTCGGGCACGAATGCCGTGCTCTGTGTACATCTGTCCCTTAAATCTGAGCTTCCCCTGCCTCTGCCGTGTTTGTCCCCCTCAAGAAAAACTCAGAGAAACTGTGTCCTTGCTGTTTTTTCACTAACACTGAACACCAGTTTACTTTAAGAGAATGTTATTGAACTAAGATCCTGAAAGTAGCTGGGTTTCCCACTCAAATTTGTATTTTTCAAACTTAGTACTTTTCTTGAGAAAGAATTTGTAAGTTATTTTTACTTTTTCTTCCTATTCATGGTAATTTAATTGTATTAAGAAGAAACCAGGGCTTCCCTGGTGGCGCAGTGGTTGAGAATCTGCCGGCTAATGCAGGGAACACGGGTTCGAGCCCTGGTCTGGGAGGATCCCACATGCCGCGGAGCGGCTGGGCCCGTGAGCCACAATTACTGAGCCTGCGTGTCTGGAGCCTGTGCTCCGCAACAAGAGAGGCCGCGATAGTGAGAGGTCCGCGCACAGCAGTGAAGAGTGGCCCCCCCTTGCCACAACTAGTGAAAGCCCTCGCACAGAAACGAAGACCCAACATAGCCATAAATTAAAAATAAATAAATAAATAAAAATTAAAAAAAAAAGTTTTAAAAAAAAAAAAAAAAGAAGAAACCAGCTGGGTCCCCTATGGAAGCTCGACAACCCACACAGAATAGATTGCACCCGGGGTTTTAAAGCAGAGAGTAAATTCCCATCATCCTGAACGCTCGGAAAGGGCATCGCCTTGGGGTTCAATTTTATTCCAGGTTTCCGCTCAGGGCAAGCGAGGAAAAGCAGGGAAGCCCCCCGCAGGAGCAGGTGTTTCCTGCCCGGATGGGCCAAAATCACATTGTGATAGGATCTCCTCACCCAGGTCTTGGGGGAGAAGATGGCATTCGAGGAACTAGGAAATGCCTTCTGTAGGGGTTTCATTCCCACCTCTCCGCCACCTGCCCAGCTTGACACAGTTTATGATAAATCTGTTAACCTTAAAAACCAAGAAAGGGGGGACCTTCAAGATGGCGGAGGAGTAAGATGTGGAGATCACCTTCCTCCCCACAAATACATCAAAAAATACATCTACATGTGAAACAACTCCTACAGAACACCTACTGAACATTGGCAGAAGACCTCAGACTTCCCAAAAGGCAAGAAACTCCCCACATACCTGGGCAGGGCAAAAGAAAAAACAGAGACAAAAGAATAGGGACGGGACCTGCACCTCTGGGAGGGAGCTGTGAAGGAGGAAAGGTTTCCATACACTGGGAAGCCCCTTCACTGGCGGAGATGAGGGGTGGGTTGGGGGGAAGCTTCAGAGCCACGGAGGACAGCACAGCAACAGGGGTGCGGAGGGCAAAGTGGACAGAGTCCCACACAGAAGATCAGTGCAGACCAGCACTCACCAGCCCGAGAGGCTTGTCTGCTCACCCACCAGGGCGGGTGGGGGCTGGGAGCTGAAGCTCGGGCTTCGGAGGTCGGAGGTCGGATCCCAGGGAGAGGACTGGGGTTGGCTGCGTGAACACAGCCTGTAGGGGGCCAGTGTGCCACAGCTGGCTGGGAGGGAGTCCGGGAAAATGTCTGAACCTGCCTAAGAGGCAAGAGGCCATTGTATTGAGGTGCACGAGGAGAGGGGACTCCTTCCCTATCAGCCCACAGAAGGCAGAGCGCTGCCTAAACGAGCTCCGGAGACTGGCGCGAGCCACAGCTATCAGCTCGGACACCAGAGACGGGCATGAAACTCTAACGCTGCTGCTGCAGCCACCAAGAATCCTACGTGCAAGCACAGATCAGTATCCACATGCCTCCCCCCTCCGGGGATCCTGTGCAGCCCGCCACTGATAGGGTCCCATGATCAAGGGACAATTTCCCAGGGAGAACACATGGCACACCTCAGGCTGTTGCAACATCACCCTGGCCTCTGCCGCTGCAGGCTCGCCCTGCATTCCAATTATAACTACTGTACCCCTCCCTCCCCCTGGCCTGAATGAGCCAGAGCCCCTTAATCAGCCACTGCTTTAACTCCGTCCTGTCTGGGCAGGAACAGATGCCTGAGGGTGCAAACGAATTGCAAACGAATCAACAGACAAAGGATTAATCTCCAAAATATATAAACAGCTCATTCAGCTCAATATTAAAGAAACAAACAACCCAATCCAAAAATGGGCAGAAGACCTAAATAGACATTTCTCCAAAGAAGAAATACAGATGGCCAAGAAGCACATGAAAAGATGCTCAACGTCACTAATTATTAGAGAAATGTAAATCAAAACTACAATGAGGTATCACCTCACACCAGTTAGAATGGGCATCATCAGAAAATCTACAAACAACAAATGCTGGAGAGGGTGTGGAGAAAAGGGAACCCTCTTGCACTGTTGGTGGGAATGTAAATTGATACAGCCACTATGGAGAACAGTATGGAGGTTCCTTAAAAAACTAAAAATAGATTTACCATATGATCCAGCAATCCCACTACTGGGCATATACCCTGAGAAAACCATAATTGAAAAAGAGTCATGTACCCCAATGTTCATTGCAGCACTATTTACAATAGCCAGGACATGGAAGCAACCTAAGTATCCAACAAGAGATGAATGGATAAAGAAGATGTGGTACATATATACAATGGAATATTACTCAGCCATAAAAAGAAACAAAATTGAGTTATTTGTAGTGAGGTGGATGGACCTAGAGTCTGTCATACAGAGTGAAGTAAGTCAGAAAGAGAGAAACAAATACTATATGCTAAAGCATATATATGGAATCTAAAAAAAAAAAAAAAAAAAAATATATATATATATATATACATATATATATATATATATATATATATATATATATATATATGTATATATATATATGTATGGTTTTGATGAACCTAGGGGCAGGACAGGAATAAAGATGCAGACATAGAGAATGGACCTGAGGACACGGGGAGGGAGAAGGGTAAGTTGGAACGAAGTGAGAGAGTAGCATTGACATATACACTCTACCAAATGTAAAATAGATAGCTAGTGGGAAGCAGCTGCTTCGCATGGGGAGATCACCTCGGTGCTTTGTGACCACCTAGAGGGGTGGGATAGGGAGGGTGGGAGGGAGGTGCAAGAGGGAGGGGATATGGGGATATTTGTATACATATAGCTGATTCACTTTGTTATACAGCAGAAACTAACACACTATTGTAAAGCAATTATAGTCCAATAAAGATGTTAAAAAAAAAAAAAAAGGAAAGAAAGGCCCATGACCTCTTCCTGCTCTCACCCAGGAAGGCTGCGTGTCCTTGGAACAAGGTGGGCCTGCGCTCCCCTTGCCACTTGGCCTTCCCGCTGCTGGGGGCGTCGGCCGCCCACGCGCCTGTCCTCCTGTCACCACCCAACACGCAGGCCTTGAAGGCAGCGCCCCTGAAAGTCTTGGGAGAGGGAAGGATTCATGAAGGGGAGTCATTGGGCTCCCAACAATGTGACCCCCAGCGTCCAGCCCATCATCGCATGTGGCCAAAGCTATTTAAAAAAGGGGGCTGGAAAGGGAGGAGGAAGAGGTTTAACCCATTCACATCGTTCCTGATGGACAGCATCCTAATCCCTCAAATCCTAATCTCCAAATGTTCAAAGTGTTCAAAATGGGTGTATCAGTTGATGAAGCCAGGAATGTCCCCTTCTCAGGTGTGTTTCCATCTCAGATAAACTAGACGTCTGACAATCTCGCCACACAAGGGCGCTTCCCGGCGAACATGCTGGAGACACAGCCGCTGCCCCCAGCGCTGGTTCTGCAGGGGCCCTGACGGCAGAGGGCGGCAAAGCGACCTCTTCACGGCCTCCCCTGCAGCCCCGGTCCAATGGCGTGAGGCTCTCACCTGGGGCCCCAAAAACCTCGGTCATCAAGGTAGGTCACATTTTCATGCAATATTTTTAAAAATCAAAATTTATGCAAAAATGTCCATGATGAACAAAAAGTCAAAACTGTACTTCAAGACAGGAACTGACAGTGCTGTTTTGAGCCAAACTGAAGCCAGAGGCAAAAAGAAAGACGTGTGTGTGCATGTGTGTGTGTGTGCATGTGTGTGTGTGTGTGTGTACGTGCGTGCATGTGTGTGTGTACATGTGTGTGTTGTCAGGAATTTTTTCAACGGCTAATTTTTTTCCAGAACCTTAAGGTAGTTGAAAACTGTTGAAAAATTGAAAAGTGGGTATGTTAAATCTCACAGCATTATGTTAAGTTTACATGTGTTATTTACATTGGAAAAATAATTTATTAGGATTTTACTTTCCTGACATGAATGGAAGCAAACGCTTCAATCATATTTTCAAAATCTGCTTCTTTGCTTTCTCGTTTTCAATGGGGAGAATTGCCCATTGAAATTGTTGCCAATTTCTCTCGACCAAGTAACAGTCTTAACATTTCCTTAAATTTACCACTTCTTGAGTTACCACCGTGACTCATTTTGTTAAAAAAAAATTCTCAATACCGCTTCCAAATTTAGATCAGATTTCACTGGGCAGAATTCACAAATGACTTTTAGAAGATCCAGACATGATGCTTGTTTTATATTACAAATTATTGACAAGGCAGGCTGCCAAAAACCAATGATTTCTGGTGAAATTTGTCCAGGATTTAACTTGTCAAGATTTTCAGAGGCGAGACAGTGGCTGCTTTTTGAAAATCAGATGTATTCATGCAGAACAACTTATTTTTAGTTGAAAATTCAAAATCTGAAGATAGTGTATTTAATTTTGCATTTCTCCATTTCAAATATTAAATGAGGACATTTATAATCTCCCAAATTTCGATTTGATATCCAAGTTTCCTATAATAATTGATACCCTCATCTGATGAATCATACATTTCTAATTTTTTCCTTTTCATTTATTTTCAAATGCAGGAAGAATATTCATGTCTTTTAGTAAAGTTTTTCAATTCATCAAACACACTTTCAAAGTCACTCTCTCTCATTTGGTTTTATTCACAAGTCTTATTGAAAATGAGGTCCTCAAAGAAGTCAATTTTGGAAGTATTATTGATGACTTTGCTTCCATTAAAGCCAACAAGGGAAAACTATTATAAATTCTGGTTTGTGTATAAATAAAATATTTAAATTAAAATAATGTGAGTTTTAATACTCTTAATTTTCAATTTTTTTTGCATACTTTTTATTTTGGGAAAAAAATCAATCATTAAAAAATGCATACCTCTCACATAATGTAAGTTTCTCTCATCAATGAATACAGCCTATTCTAGTCTAACTCTCCCTGCCATGTTTCAGACTTAATGTATTATCCCTCCTAGATATTCATTCCTAAGGAATGAATCTCTAATGGTGTAATTTCATGTCCCATTCCCCCCTAGTGGAAGAGAGTGTTTCCTGGGATGTTCCTCGAATCCCATTCTTTATTCTAAATAATGAAGGGAAAAGGTGCTCAGGGATCTGGAGAGGCCTTGCTGTGGTAAGCACTGGAAAGAGCATTAGTTTACACTGCTGTATTAGTTTCCTAGGCCTGCTGTACCAAACTACTCCAGACTTGCAGTGTATAACACCGGACCCTGATCCTTTCACAGTTCTGGACACCAGAAGCCCTAAATCCAGATGTCTACAATGTTGGCTCTTTCTGGAGGCTCTTAGGGATGATCTTTCCTGCCTCTTCCAGCTTCTGGTGGCTCCAGGCATCCCTAGGCTTGTAGACACACCACTCCATTTCTGCCTCCGTCTTCACATGGCTCTTCCTCGGCTTTTCCTGTGTCTGTGTGTCTCCTTTTCTGTCTCTTTTAAGAGCACCTGTCACTAGATTTAGGGCCCACACTAACCCAGCATGATATCTCAAGATCCTAACATTAGTTACATCTGCAAAGGACCTTATTCCAAATAAGTCTGTACCGTCTGCTTCCAGACAGACACGTCTTTGGCGGAATGTCCTTCATCCCACTGCAGCTGACAACCACGTTTGGGAGCCTGTAGGAGGGGCACTGACACTGCCCCGACCGTTGAGTCAACCTCACTCCCCCATCCCCGACAGCGGGCTGTGGGGAGACTCCACAAACAGGAAACAAGAGGCTCAGCTGTGGATGGGACGCCCCTGCTGGCCAGCGGTCTAGGAGACCTGACCCAGCAGGGGAAACTCTCTGATACTAAACCACCAGCCGATAGACCATGCCGGCTCCCCTCTCTCAAATTTCTCCTGGGAACTGCCAGTTTCCAGGTCTCTGGGCAGATGGGCCATCACTCCTGGGGTTGCCCTCAGTGGCATCAGGGGGACAGGGTGTGTGGTCAGGCCGACCCCCATTCCAGACATAGCACAGGGTCAGTATGTGAGATTCTGTAAGGCGGTGACCCAGAATGACGCTCAGTTCATTTTCAGGGGCGAAGTCGTTTATTTTCTTGCTGTTACTTTCCAAGTGGTCCCAGGGCAGCTGCTCTCCCCACCTGGTCCACCCTGCTGCCCACTTCTCGGGGCGCCCTGGGGAGACCCAGAGAAGGCAGTTAGCGATGTCCCCATTCATGGGTGGGGGGTTTTTCTCCTGCTAAGCACAGACAGTCTGCTGCAGCAAACCAGACAGCTGAGCACATCCCAAAGGCTATGGCTTTCTCGTCCTAAACCAGCCAGCAGCAAGGCGCCCTGAGGTCCAGTGTCCAGGGAGCAGCCAAGGACAGCCCCTGCCACGCAACCCCGTGGCTCCTTCAGTTCCTCTGCATCCGCAAGGTGCTGTCAATGCAAACATGTTCTCTCTCAATAGAAACACCTGGTTCTGAATCTCATGATCACTTACCCCACTGAGGGACCGTGCCTGTGGTCCAGGGAGAAGAATCGCTAAACCTCTCATTAGTCAGTCGCTAACCAGTCCCGCACAAGACAGCGAACCCTTAGGAAAGATGGGGCTGGAAAGAGTTTTAAGTTATAGTTAAAAGCCTGACTGTGCGATGTTAGCATCTATGGTCTCCTGTCTGAATTGGGAAGTAAGTAGAAATGTCCACTCTGGGCAAAATCAGTGTGTTACTTTGGAAAATGATGAGAAGGAGAGAGAGAAAATAAGAAGCATTAAAGGCCAATTCATGCACCGCGTATGAAATGCTCTTGCTAAAATGTTGAGTATGAATGTGCCCAAGCTGCTACAAAGTACTGTCCAATCGAGCTTTCTGCAATGATGGAAACTGTCCACATCTGTTCCCTCCAGTGGAGCAGCCTCTAGAATCGTGTGGCTACAAAGCTCTTGAAATGTGGCTGGTGTGACTGAAGAATGGAATTCTTAACCATATCTACCTTTAGGTCGTTTAAATTCAGATAGCTACACGTGGCTAGTGCCTACTGCATTGGACCGTGCAGCCCTCGAGTGAGCGCCTACTGATGGGAAATGTGGGGGACAGAGGAGTCATTAAAGGGCATGGCAAGGAAGCAAAAAGATACATCCAGATTGTGGATTCATGAAGGCTCTCCAGACAAACAGAACCAAAAGGATGTGTGTTAATAGGAGAAAGGTGTGTGTTAAAGAGATTGGCCCATGCAATTATGGAGGCTGGGAATTCCAAAATCTGCAGGGTGAGTCGGCAGGCTGGAGACCCAGGGAAGAGCCCATGCTGCAGCTCGAATCTGAAGGCCGCCTGCTGGCAGAGTTCCCTTTCCCTGGGGAAGGCCTGTCTTTTTGTTCTGTTCAGGCCTTCAACTGATTAGATGAGGCCCACCCAGTTTAGGGATGGCAACTGTTTTACTTAAGTCCATGGATTTAAATGTCAGTCTAATCCAAAAACCACCCTCACAGACACACCCAGAATAATGTTTGACCAACTATCTGGGTACTCCATGGCCAGCCAAGTGTACACATGGAATTAATCACCACTCGGGCCTTTTTCAAGCCAGTGGCAGGGAGGAAAAGGCAGAGATTCAGAGAACCCCCATACAGATGTGGACCAGGTCAGATCTTGATCAATGATGTCCACTGCAAAAGGATACTGCTGGGACAATTGAAGAAACCGGATTGGGCATTAAATAACACCAAGAAGCATCCTTAATTGTGTTTAAGTGTGTAATGGCATCGTCAGAGAATATTCATATGGTTTAGAGATGCAGAGTGAAGAAGGTAGTGTTGCAATGATCTTTCACGAGAATTGCATTAAAATAATTCCATAAGGAAAAAAACAAATAAATGAAGCAAATGTAGCAAAACCTGGAAATGTGTTGAGATTCGGTAATGGTCTGTGAGGCTGCATGATACTCCTCTCTGCTTTGGATATACTTGCAAATTTACATAACACGGTTTCAGAAGGTGATTTGAAGTGTTATTTGGACCCTGTGGTTAGAGGATCCACACTGAGCATAAATATATTTGCTAAGTTAGCATTTTTTTATCAATATCTTCATGGATCCTCTCACTGTTCTTTTTTTCCATCTGAAATTCATGACTGAAAATAGAAGGCTGTTTTCTATCTCTCGCCACATAAAAGCAATCAGATTTGGAATTATGTTAATACAGTTTGCCCAAGTTGGAGGGAGAGCATTTGCAAATTCCCACTGTGAGAAGATCTCTAAATATTAGTAAAACATTAGGTGGCCACAGAATGCACATGGAGGATTTTGAAGTGTGTTAATGGCGGGCTTATGCACAACTAGCTAGTTTGGCTTAAAGATATTCCAGGGATATTTTTATCTTAATTTGTGTT